>NC_091019.1:15643530-15984155 GCF_041296385.1 Aphelocoma coerulescens | reverse complement strand
ATGTGAGTTAATGCCATGCCCGTTGAGTAGCCTGAGAACTTTAAAAGCTTTTCCCCTGTGCTAGGAGTTGTGAGGTGCTACTGTGACTGCCTAGCACTATTCACCTAGTTATTTATCTTCCTTGAATGGATTAAGATACCTCTGTTCTCTCCTCTCTCCAGCAAATACATGATGGATAGAGGGAAAGGGACTTGTGCTACTTTATTCTCCTGGACAAAACCCCCTGTTCTGTTATTGCTGACTAAACATCTCCAAGTTGGAGCACTGACTTTTTGTCAGCCTCCAGCCTGTGCTTTGAAGAGTGTGCTGTTGCAGATGAGTGTCTGCCTGCTCTCCCAGCAGTGGGCTGTCACTGCTATTCCCAGGAAGATATCCCCAGATTTGTTTTTATGTCTTCAGGATCTGACGGTCATTTCCTAAACCTGAAGCGTGTAGGCTGTCAGTGCCAAAACTTATTTGAAGAGGACTTTGTTATAACTCTGCTTTCCTGGTTAAAAAAAAAAAAAGTGTGTGTGTATATATATATATAAATATGTATATATGAAAAACAACAATGCATTAGTAAGCTTTGATTCTGTTCCACGCGTTTGTAACACATACGGTCCCTCTAGGCAGCCTTGAGTTTTGGTCATTATGAAAGGTTGAGTTTAACACATGCACAGGAAATAAGTCTTCTAAGACTTATGACATAAATTAAAATACTTTCTAATGCTGGAAGAAAGCTCAAAAGAGAAACTACTTGCCTTTAATTGGTAGCATCCACCCTGTCTTTGTAAATAACATCAGCTTTGCAGCCTGTTAAAAGCTGGCAGAGCTGTGTGGTGCTAATGCTGGGATCAGAGGTATGCTCACACTCTGCTACATCCAAGTTAAGCAACAAGAAGGTAATGTCTTCTGAAGGGTTTCTGCTTGTCACACTGATGGACTGCCTGTCTGGAGACTTCACCTGTGATTACTGGAAATCTGAATAGCCTATTATTCTAAGTATGATGAAGTTGAAGAACCTGTTTCTAATCTATAAAAATGGAGAGAAACTAATGTGCTTTCCTGTGGTTTTTGGTGCAGAAGGCTGTCTGCCTGTGCATTCCACACTCTGTTTTCTCTTCACTGAATGCCTTAACCACAAGATCTCTACTTGGTTGAATATGGGAGCGGAAATAGCAGTAGGGTTTTTTTTTTTTTTAAAAAAAAGCCAACAAAAAACCCCCTCTGATCAAACCCCGTGCATTCTAAAGCTGCCTTCTGAAAGTAAACAAATTGAAGGGCTTTGCATACTGCTCACACATTTTAAGATGGCATTTGCTCTACTGCTGCCTCTTTATACCTTTAAATGAAACATTTGCAGGAGTTCTTTGCTCAAGAAAGCAATCAAATAATGATGTTCTCTACTTATTTGAGACCATACTTTGTTATGTGTGCCTGTCAGACCAGGGAAGAATGTTGTACATTGCAATTTGAACTTAGAGGCTGCTCTGTAGATGAATTTCCTAATGAAAATGAGTGGCTTTAGGTGATGGAGTATATTCTTGCATTCCAGGCAGGATGTTTTAAGGTGTCTTCCCTACTAGATGTCTGGTAAAGCCACTTTTGCACGTGCTGTTAACCTGTTAGTAGCAGGTTAGCAGAGGTTGGAGTTACGAGTTAGTACAGAAGGACTGTGGCATGTAGTGAGTCTGGCTAGCTTGCTATGAATTCCTTATTTCTGTACATGGTCTGAACTGGGCTTGGGTAATTTACTTTTTAGCTACTCATTTCCTGTCAGTGTGAACTTGCTTGCAGAGAGAACAACTTGAATTTTGTTTGTTTCTAATGTTTTTGTTTGTGGATTTTATAATTGCTGCATTTCATGCTACAAAAGCTCTTGGGTTGTCTTCTTTCTTTTTGCTATTTGCATGGGTAGAGCAAGTCCTTCTTGTCCTGTGCCTTCTGCACTCTAGAATCAGCCTCTGCAGGATTGTGGCCTCCAGAAATGAAGTGAGGAATGGAGGGATTGCTTTGGAGAGAAGCAAAAAGCAAGTAAGAGCAGCAAAGAGCTACATGTCAGGAGTAATGGCTCCCCTCCTGGAAAGCCTTATGGGACTTGTCAAGTTGAAAGACTGTAAACTAACATAGTGTGGCTGATTGTGGCATGTAAGTATCATTTGGCATGTTAAGATGATAAACAAAAAGGATCTTCCTTGTAAGTTGGTTCTAGACTGTAGAGAAATCTAATACTTTCTGTGATGTTTATGGAATTCATACTAGTACCCTCTTTTCTGAGCTTTCTATATGCCTAAAGAATATTGGTCTAGCATAGTTTTCAAAGGCAAAATATTTTAGTAATAAACAAATTAGAGTTACTTTTGTGGCAGTGGCTGTTCACAGGATCTGTCCTGGAGAAGGCAGCTTACTCCACTGAAGATTTGTTACAAGTTAGTAATCATAAAATCAGAGAGAGAGACAGCAGCTGCTAGTGGAACCAGTGTGTCTGAAGTGGAGAAATACAGCTAGCATGATCAAGTAATTTTTCATCAGCCCTTGTCCTCCTTCCCTTTGATCATCCTTGTACGTGGTTTAGACAATATGTGTACCAGTGCTTTTCGTGACCTGTATTCATCTGATGTGCACCTCTGTTTTCCAGATAATGATGCTTTTCTCCTCAGCTGATGTCTGTATAAAAGAATAATGTACAGAGAAGTCAGCCTGTATCTTCTAATGCAAATGAAGTAAAAATCATGTGGTCTGGCTGCTCTGTGCAGGCTGCCTTGTAAGTTTAGAAAACAAGTTTATTTGAGAATTTATGTAAATTCTTTGTAAGAATGAGTGCACACGGGGCAGAAGGGAAATCACCTTGCTGGAAACCCCCGAAGCAGATCTTGACTACATGCTGTTACTGAACTAAGTATTTGAATTTGAACCATTAGTTTTTAAGTTCATACCTTCAACTATCTAAAAATCCCAAAGCTTGCCAGTCTTCTTGAGGAGGGGACAATAAACTGGTCAGTGTGAGAACAGGGTAGGAGAAAAATTAATTCTTTGCATTTTTAGTGGTGTGCCTTCCTAATTTTCCCTTAAAACTTGAAAGCCTGCTAAACTACTAGATTGTTTTAGTCAGAACAGGAGTAGCAGGAGAGAGAGAGAAGAATTTATTCGAGTGAAATTTGTTTAGAGAGTTGTTCTTGAAGGTTGGTGTGGACATAACCAGGGCGACTCCAAAGATTTAGCTATGCTCCTCTTAGGAAATGGCAACAGAAAACTGGGTTCCCATCTGTTTAAATAAGCACAGAAAGTTACAGTTTCAGAAAAGGATGAGAAAAGCACTTTGTTTAAGTGGATTGAGCAGCCATGTATTGTGTGTAGTCTGATGTTGCTTCTGCCCTCTTCTAGTTGGGATGGGGCATTTCCCTAAAGCAAAGCATGTGACAGACAGAGCAAGATCCCTCAGCCAAAGGTCTTTCCTTTCTGTTGATGCCTGGTCTGCTAAGCCTTGGGATTCCAGCAAAGGCCATACTATAGAGATGCCATCTTGTCAGGGTTTGTGTACCTGCAGCACAGATGGGGCCCCTGAGGTTTTTAGTATGAGGGTCAGGTGAAGAGCAAGGGAAGAGTGCAGAAAGTTTCTAGATCCAATGGAGGTTTGCATGCTCTCGATGGTCTCACATTCTGTAGATGCATTTAATAGTTTTCAGAGAGTTTGCTGCTATGCTGTAGGAAGAGCATTTTGATGTTGAAGCCCTGTTTGCTGTATTAATCTGCTTGCCCAATTACTTAAGGGAAGCTGTGTTTACAAGCTTTAGATGACAGAACCAAGAGTGGAGAACAACTGTCTGAGCATGTGTGGCTGGGTCTGGTATATGGAGCACTTGTGCTTCAAACAAGGAATTACAATACCCATTGTTTCATGAGGAAGGGTCTCCACTGGAGAGCTCAGGTTCAGCCTGAGCATCCAGCTCTGGAAGGAAATTAGGCACTGTTTCCCTTCAGCAGTTCATGTGCTTCTGAATGAGAAGTGTTTGCTCTTAATTTGATTTTTAAACTCTTCTTCCCCTTGGAGGAACTTCACTCACAAATGGATAGAGAACTATTCTGGAACCTGCTCTAATGTACTGCTGAATAGGATGTTGGGGAAGAAAATACTAATCCAAGATTTTCAGTGATCCTAAGGTCTGTGTGACTCTAGAAAATGCTTGTAGCTCAAATTGTGAATTCCTGAAATAAGGATGGATTGCCTGTAGATGATTTGATACAAATGTATCTGTATTGATACAAATCATGGTTTTTATCTGTTACTTAGAATCAGCTCCACTGTGGGAAGTGATGGTGCTCGGTGTAAAACTGCTCCAATCTTTCATTTGCCTTCTTTACTGCTACCATAAATGGCCATGCTGTGAAAACATTTGTTGACTGTGTGTGGTGTTTGATTGTGTAGCACCCCAGCTGAATGTTTGCTTGCAGTTTCTTGATGTGGTTCATCACAGATGTGGCTTTTTGAAATGTGAAAGTAGGTGTTTGCACATAAAACTAGTTTGTGGCATGAAGTAGGTGTTAACATTAGAACAGGTCTCCCAACCTGCATATTGAGTGTGCTGTATCTCTGGGTTTTAGTGGAATGAGGATGGTCCCTTACAGCAGGTGTTTGGTGTTTTTGCTGTAGTTATAAGAGCACGTGGTTTGGGGTTAATTATATTCTCACTGAGGTATAACAGTACTTGCTTTTAGGATATAAGCACTCTAAAAGTGCAAAAGCCAGGATTAACATCCACCTGGGTAGGTCCTCCAACTCAAAAAGTCATGTAAAATATTCATCTAACAATCACAGAATCAATTAGGCTGGAAAAGACCTCTGAGATCATCAGGTCCAGCCTTCAACTGATCACCACCATGTTACCTAGACCATGGCACTAAGTGCCTCATCCAGTCTTTTCTTGAACATTCTTAACGTTAACATCAATGCCATAGATATTAATTAATGTTAGTTATCTCTATCTTTTTCTACTCCATGCGGTGCCTATGATAATTCAAAGCAAAAGATAAACTCCCTTTGAGATTTCTACTGTTTCCCTGCCCTGTGAGTGGGGTGATGCTGACTAAGAGTGGTACTATACCCCCAGGTGCAGGGGTGAAGGGGAAGAAGCACTGTGGTTGGTTTTAGTACAACCAAATGTTTTGCTGGTAAATAAGGTTTTTTTGGATGGAAATTGTTACTTGCTTAAATATGTAGACTGACTACTGAGGGCAAAAGCATTTTTGATAAAATTTGAGGACAAAAATATGTTTCCATTTGACACTCTTTTGACTTCAAAATCTGAAGTTGCTGAGGCTGAAAATTCTGGCACTGCTTAAGAGCATTTTAATTGTGCTTACTGGGGCTTTAGGATCTCTTCCTTTTCCCTGTAGATCAGCTAACAAGCTAATTTAGCAAGACAGTGCTTATAACCAGTTCTGTGCTATGAAATCTTACATGTCAGGATCAGCAATGGTAAAACCACTCAGTAGCTTCTGGTTCCTGGAATTTGACTCTGTGCACATTTCCCCATATGTAAGTTGCAACAATATTGGTCACACTATGCTTTTGAAGTCTTGACTAATTAGGAGGATAATGCTACTCAAGAACTTGCCTATCTCAAGCTCCCTAGTGAATATTCCTGTTGTGAATGATTTGGCTTCGTGTCTGCCACGCTGCTGGGGTGGGCCTGTGTGTGGTGCTTGCATGGTGGAACAAAAGGATGGCCATCCATCCATGCATCCTCTGCCCAGAAAGCATCTCCCCCTTGCTTGTTCTGTGATTCTGATGTCAATGTGACTTCATGAATGCTGTAAAATAATTCAGGAAAAATAGGCACTGCCCTGTTTGATACTCTTCAGCTGGGTATAAGCCAGTGTGGATTCTGGAGAAGGTGCACAGACAATGTTGCACATAGACTTCGTGCCTCACTCTGCAAATGTACTGATTTAGAAGTGAACTCACTGATTCTTGTGCCATTGAGTGCAGGGTCTGGAGATTCTTCAAGACAGTATGTTTGGGTTGACTTGTGGGACACTGATGCAAAACATGGAGTGGAGCTGTAAATTCTGTCTTCCCAACCATGAGTCTGGTGGTTTGGGTTTCCTTGTTGTTTTTATTTATATTTAGGATAAAACTTTCTCTATTACCTCTTCTGTTTCTTCTAAGAACTTCAACTGTCTGTCTGCAATGTAGAAGTTGCAGTAGACATGGCTTTGCTTCTGAAAAGTCAGGAATTAAGTGCTACATAGCCTGTTGTAAACAATCCTCATGCACTGTACTGTGCCTTAGCCACTTGATGAGAAAACCAGGCTGAGTTACGCTGTTGTCACGTGGGAAGGAGTAATAACCTTTGATCTTGAAATCTGCTGCTGGTGGTAGTGAGAGAGACTATGAAGACATTCTTCAAGGACATTAAGATTGAACTTCTCTGCAAGCACTGATTAGGCTGGAAAGGAAAGCATTGTACTCCCCTGGTATCTGTGATGGAAAATACTCTGTATTGCTCTTTCCAAAGTGGCTTGTCCAGCTGAAATTTTGTTTCAGTTACACCAGTCCACACTGCAGGCTTCTTGCACTCCATGCATTGGATTTCTAAGCTTTTTTTCTTCCAGAAACCTGAAATTTTTAGGCTAGTGCTATTAATTTGAACAATTACTTCTGAAGCAGTAGTGTCCACATCTGAGACTAACCGCTGTTTAATATACTTGTGCTTTCTGACAGGCATCATGCCTCATCGTGATCTCAGGTCAGCCAGCATCCCTGAAATATCTGTGTTGGGTATCTCTGCTCAGATGGGGTAGGATTTCTTCATCCTGCTCCAAAGGTGGAATGACTTACCACATTGCTTTGCTGAGTTCAGTTTACAATGATTAAGTCTGGATTCTTTTTCTTCCCATCAGTCAGAATCGGATCTGTTGAACACTGTGCCCAAGTAGTCAGACAAAACAAAGCCTTTTGTGCCAGGAAGGTCTGAACACACTGTCCCTAGTGTGAAAAGGCTTACACAGCCTGCCCTGCCTTGGAAGAGATCCCCTTCCTTCCTTGTCACTCTCACAATTAGGTGAGTTAACCTGACACCTTAGGTTAGAGGCATGATAAAGAGTATTCTTAAGCTTTTTGTTGTTTGGCTCTAAATCCCAAACTGAGGTTATGAGTGCTTCTCCTTGATGTGTCTGGGTTAAAAATCTGATGCTGAAATTCAAATCTCTTGAAAAACTTCACTTGGCACAGAGGACATGAAGGTTTAGGAGCTTGCTGCTGATTTGGGAGTGAGTGGCCTGAAGTGCTTTGTTCCCCTTCCTGGTCCCCCTGGGAGCCCAGGTGCTTGCACAGCTCAGAGCAGCCAAATCGGCAAGTACAGATCACATGGAAAAAACCACCTATTGACCAGTGCAAATTCTCCTTCTTTCTGGGGTTTTGCTGCTTAGTCACAAACTTCTGAGAAATGGTTTTGGGTGGTGGAAAGCACATTTCCATCTTAGAATACAGTGTGATTGATGACTGATATGGATGTGCAAAAAAAACCTGGGTACTCCCGACTGCTGAGCTGCTGGGCCTGCAGCATGGGACCAGCGGGCCTTGGGTTGATCAGCCTGGCTTGGTGTGGCTTTCATGCCCTGTCACTGTGGTGTGTGGAAAACTTTAGAAACTGATGTGTTAGAAACGTGTGTTTAGTATGTTATTGCTGTTGGAGTTTTTAGCATGAATTTCTTGTTCATAGCTTGCCACCTGCAAGCTGTTCAGACACCCTTTTCTAAAGGAAAGTTACCCAGTGTGTTTTCATTTTAATTGATTTTGCAGCACATTTTACTATTATAATATATGCACCATGCAGCTTCTGATCTTGGCACTCCTGAATGATTAACACACTTTGAAGGAGTACATTATTTCATGGGTAGGCAACCAGTTATTTCATTATCATTTAAAATTGTCATGCTCCAGGATAACTGCTATGTGTTTTACTGAGTTGGGTGAGGATCTGGGGGGGAAGGCTAGTGATTATTAGCCTTGCTAATGAAAATAGATGGCTAAATAACACTTACACAGCTGTAATTTCAGCATTCCTGACACTTCTGGTTATGACACTTTCCAAACTTAAAGATAATGGTAATTGTCTGTAGTCTGCAAAATTAGTCTAGACAGTCTAATCTAAGGCCAAAAGGTTGGAGTTGAATAAATATGTAATTTGGGCAAATAAAGCTATTAGAGCTGTGCTTATCTTCTTGACGCAATAGTTCTTATTAGGTATAAGTGCTATTTTATAGCTTTTTCCTAAATAATTAGCTTCTAATGATCAGTCATCAAATCTTTGAAAAATAAAGCACTCTAGACTTTGCTAATGAAATGGAATGTTTTTATGTTGGATATTGTCCAAGCTGGTGTTCAAAAATTCCGTGGAATTTACTGGTAATAGAGAAAAAAACCCCACAGGACAGGAATTAGTGTATTGCTATCGATGTCTACAATGATCTGGCAGTGTAAATAAAATGAGTTACTGGGTCTGAAAGAGTCATCTCAATGTTTCTGTTTTGCAGCAGAACAAGTGGTATGATCAAAACTTCTGGAAGCTTTCATTCTTTGAGTTCAGTCCCTGTTTGGCACTTAAATATGTAAGCAAATCGTGTATTAATAAAGTAATTGTATATACTAAAGCTGGGTGAAAAGGCATCTCTTGGTGATATCATATGAACTTTATTAAGGTGCCTGGACATATAAATGTGGTTTGCATGGCTAGTATTTCTTTAGATGAGGGATTTTTTTTTTAATTTTTAGGTGGCAGTTTGAACTTTCTGGTCTCTTGATCATCCTGAAGGCAGCAGGGAGTTCTAGTGCAATGTCAGGACTGGGGATAATAAAACCTCCCTCTTTCACTAGCATGAAGTTGCTGTAGTTTAATTGTATAGTGAAATACTAGCCTAGAAATATTTAATCCTAGCTTGACTCATTCTAGAAAACTGTAGGATCTGGCTTTAGTGGGCTAGTCAACTTCATTGTTTTGTCTTGTTAAACAAATGTTTTAAGAGGAAGAATGTGGAGAATTTACCTTCCTCAGGCTTTCTGCTTGACTCTTTCTGATGAACCAGTCAGAATAAGGAAGGTATTAAGTTCAGAAAGTTTTGATCTTCTCTTGCTGTGGAGTCCCAGGGATCAAACATTTTCAGGTACTTAAAATGTGAAATAGAGTTGCTGGAGTGCAGCTTTGTTTTACTGGCTTGTTGGGCTAGAAAAACGTCTTACTTTAATTAATTTAATTAATGTAATTGTCTGGCTCCAAATGTCCATAACGTAAGCCAGACAATCAGAAAAGTCCAAGTTCATCAGAGTTATGAAGTGGCTTCTTTGTTAATAGACTGGAAATGCCCTAAACGTGGCTCTCCTTGGAGCCACTAAGCTGAAGTCTGTTGCTGACTGTTATACTTAGGTCTAAGTTACTGAAGAGAAATTTTAATTGACTCTAAGTCTTTTCCTCTTACTTATACTTAGTTTATAAACCAAAATCTCTTAATTATATTGTATATCATGAGCTGTTCTAATGATTTCATATGTAGGAGAAAAGGTATTCTGTAACTTCTGCCTCACCAGGGGATTTTTGGACCAACCTTACTTTTTCTCGTACAGCTGTGGTCCCCATTATCTGGTTATACACAGTCCTAAAATAAAATATGTACTTAAAAAAAAACCAAACCAGTGCCTTCTTGAGAAAAAACTTGAGTTCATCGTGAAGAGCTTGTGTGAACTGCTAGTTTGAAAACTATCTAAACATGTTAAAGCTTTATGGATGAAAAGGTAGTGTGTTGTGAATGTTTAAAACATTCCTTGAATTACAAGTGGTTAAGATGAGGAAGATGAAGTACCTGGTGTGTTCATAGTTCCTGCACTTATTTACTGTGAAGCAAAAATGAAATGAAATTAAATCAAGGCTGAACTATGCTTGCAGTATGGAGTGTGCTTTACAGTCAGACATGTTTCAACTTGAGAAATTGCAGAGCTGCCTTCAAAGAATTTTGTAGGTGCTTACTGGCATTAAAGGGCATTAACTGAAGGCATTACAAAGAGGTCTTCTCAGACAGTGAAAGTTTACCTTCTCTGATCTTGAGCAATGAAAGCTGCACCACCACGAAGTACTCAAGAGGCCAAAGTTTAGTGCACATATTGCCTAAAACAGGTCTGTGTGAGTGCGCTTGGTGTTTGGTGTGGTTTGATTTTGAGATATTTGAGAGTTACAAATTGGAGGGAAATGTTCACAGGCTGGTGAGCTGCTAATACCAAGTTGCTGTCCCATGGGGAGAGCTGTAAGGTGGGAACTGAAAGGAGACCTAAGCATGCTGCAGATTCAGTTTGAGTTTGAAAGGTGAAAGCTGTCTTTAAAAAGTATCAATCTGCTCTTTTTTAAGCAAGTAAATATTTTAAAAGGTGTTTACATGCAGTGCAAAATATATATGAAAAGAAAACCAACTCTCATCAGTATTCACATTAAGTTCATGTAGCCAGCATCCACTCCATCCATTATTTGAACCACAGAATTCTTTAGATTGGAAAAGACATTTAAGGTCAACAGGTTGAGGCTGTACTGGCATCTGATGGTGTTTAAGCTTGGCAAGATGTTAGCAAAAGGGCACGTAACTTTTCAGAAAAGTAGTTTTAATGATTTTTCTTGAAACATCTATGATTTGAACATGCACTGAAAGGATGCCTTAGTCAAAGTGTCAAAGACGCTTTCTTTTCCCCAGGCAAATCTATTGTCTCTGGGTTTATTTTGTTTCCCCACTGGATCTTGTAATTATCTGTTTAGCAGTTACACTCTCCAGTTTTTTTACCTGTAAACCCAAGCTATTTTGCCAACCATGCCTTAGGTGCCAGGTTTGAGGGAGGAAAAAAAAGGGTGGAGTTGAAGAAGGTAAAGCTCTGCTTTATTTTAAGTAGCAGTTAGGGGAAGGGCAAAAATTAGCAGACAGTGTTTTAGGCATGTTGAAAGGTCCAAGAGCTGATGGATGTTCCCTGTCAGTGCACAAAAGTCAGTTTGATTTCAGTCTTTCATATTCCTGAGTCTTGGTCCACTGCATGACTGCAGAAGAAGTTGATGCTCCAGAACCAGTCTGGCTCTTAAATCTGTCACACAAGTCAGTCCTGCTCAGCTGGGGATGAAATCTGAAATTTCCTAGCATACAGCTATCTGGAGAAACACTGTTGGAAATGAGTGTGTTGATGGATACGAAGTCCAAGTGTTCATTTAGGAAATGCAAGAATTAAAGGTGCATAGACAGAATTAGATACATGTGTTAGTCTTCAAATTTAAGGCACTTTACTCTCCATACCCTTTCCCCCTTGCCTCCCCCCCCCCCATCCTAGCTCATCTTTCCCCACACCTGTGAGGGAAGCAAAACTAGTTTTGTTATTAGGCACTCTGGGTAGTGAGCAGAACACAGCCCACATAGAAAGGAGCCATGTTATATTTAGCTATGTGCATTAGATATGCCCATGCACTGAACACAGTTTTCTTAGGAGTTTTCTTTTTCTGATGGTGCTCACTCAGTGATGAGTGTCCATGGACGGAGAGGGACAGAAGAGTATGTGACTGTGTAGTAGGACTCATTCCCATTTTTAGTGTTTCCAGACTAAACACAGCTTTTGACAATCCTTGCATTGCATAAAAAATTCAAGACTTACCTATACTTAACCAAGTGAGGTGTTTATTTCTGTATCCTACTATCTCTTCTGTCATTGAGTTGTGTGTTGGCAGGGGAGTAATCTAATGGATGTACTCTAAGGCTGCCACAGCTTATACAACTACTTTGCATTTTCCATTATGATTTTCTTCTTTGATAGAACCATTAATGTTTGATTAAGCATGTACTTAATCATAAAGTTTGGTTTTATATATAATGTGTATTACTATTTCTTCAGGAGCAAATAAAAATTTTCAACTTGTGTATGAATTTCCAAATGGCTTAGCTTGCACATGTCTCATGTCATCTTTCTTTCACTATAATTTTCTTCAGCTTAATCCTCTTCTCTCTTTGTGCCTCAGTTTTCCCTGTTCATGAAGTGAAGTGTTTCACATCACTGGGTAATGGCAGTAATTGAAGTTACAAATGACATCTGTTTCCCTGGACAGCCATAACAATGCTGACAGTACGCATTAGAGCAGTGGGAAGTAGTGCAAATTGAGGGAAGCATCACTGATTACTTGCAAGCACTGACTATCTTTTAATTTATATTCCTTGGAAGAAAGGAATGGGTGCTGTTACTGTTTGTATAATTAAAAGAAAGAACCTCTTAAGGATTTGTAGGAGTATGGGATGATTGGATGATGACACACTTGGCCTTCTGCAGCGTGAGGCAGTGTTCTAGTCATTATTTCTTTATTCTGGTCTTCATCAGGATAATTCTAGACCTTCAATCTCCTATTCTCCCCGTGTTCAACACCAAAATGCCCTCGTTCTGTAAAGTGTGACTGTTTCTGCCAGCAAAGCATGCTGAATGCAATCCTGAATGTGTTTGAAATGGTGCTGGGTTGCTGCGGGTACCTCCTGCAGTCCTTTTCTGGTACTGGTTTGGACGCTGCACAGAACCTTTGCAGAGGTGGCACTTCCTGTCATCAGCCCCAACAGCATCCACCTCCTGCTTCCCCAGTACCAGCCAATTAAACCTGTCTGGAAATACTGGGTCCTAGTGAACCACCTGCTCTTGGGGAGATGTTATGTTTACTATGGGAACAAGCTTGTCAGAGACTCTCTGATTAGTGGTGTGCTTTTCGTTTGTTTGGGTTTTTCTGTGACCCAAGTACTTGGGGCTCTGCAAAATGCTAAATTCGTGTGTTTTGCTGTGTCTGTTCCTTTATTCTGGAATGCAGTCTGGGTTTATGTTTGCTTCTAGAAGTCAGGGGTTTTTTTCCTGCATGTTTTCCTTGTTTTCTAGCCAGCCAGCTGAAGTATTCTACAGAAATGACTTCTCCTTTGTGCTGTGAAAGGAGGTTCTTTTAAGCTCTTGAGGTGCTGAGCTGTTGTTTTGCCTGATTACCCCTTCTGCTGGGCAAGGTAGCTCTGGACCAGGGCAGCATAGTGCTTGGGCAAGGTGACAGGTTACTGCCACCCATCCTCTAGGAACTTGCCTGTGGTGACATAGAACCTGTCTGCTTGCTCCTCCAGGGACAGGAATGTAGATTAAAACTCCTAGAAATGGTGTCTCACCTCCTTTGCAGCCTGGAGGAAGGCACAATGTGTTGCTGGGGTCATCACAGTATAGACTTGGCTGCTCTGCCCCTCTTAGGTAGAAGAGTTGAAGGCAGAGGCTGTAAGATTTCATGGGTGGAAAAACAATGCAAGTTGCAAACTGAGTTATGCAGTCAGTCATTTAGATCTTAATTCATGGTCTGGGAAGGCTTTTATGGTGTAGCCAAGTACCTCAAACAGAAAGCTGTCTGCTTATGGCCCTACTAACTAACCATGGTACTGGAGTTCTGGTCTTAACCTAAGGCACTGACTTTGTCTATGGCTTGGAATGAATGTCAGAAATACTCACTTAAATGAAGTTAACATCAGTTTCTATCTTTTTCTGGGTTAAGTATTTTTGATGTGATCAATGTGGTGTGTGATAGGGCTGTAGCTGATACTGCTGTTTGTTGTATGCCCCTGGTGAAGAACTGGCAGTGCAGGGGAGGGAGTTGGGTTTTTCATTGGTTGAGTGGGTCAAGAGCAGGCACATTCTTGGTGAAGTTCAGGGGAAATGAAGTAAAACCTAGAGAAGAGATAATAGTGTAAAAGGCAGGCAAAGGAGAGACTGCCAGAAGAAATATTGTCAAGTAGCACAGCACAGGAGATGGCTTGGGATCATATATTTCAGGTATTTGGGAATGTATTCAAGTCTAAAGTTGAAGCTTTGGTGTTGGTGGATGCTACAAGTTTGTTTTAAGTTCTAGCATAAAAATTATAGCTAGGGAGGATTTTTGGGCTGTTTGCAATGCTCAAATTGTAGATGCTTATTTAAATCCAGAGCTGGTCTGTAACTGTAGCTGGAGGGTGGAAACCCATCTATTTCCTTGCCTTTACTGGATTTGAACCAAAAACTTAAAACATGTGGAAAAAATTTAAATAAGCAACCAGTGGCTCTTTGAAACATTATGTGTATGTTTAGTAAATACAGATGGCGATTATAGAGGCAGCAAGGATGAAGATATATTTTGGCATGTACCTCTCCTTTAACTTACAGTGGTGTGCTCTCACTGTGCTGGGCTGCCTGTCATTGCATGGCCTTCAAGCTTGGTGTAAAGAAAAAGGGAAGAGTGTTATGCAGTCAGCCTCTGGACTGCAGCTCAGAGCAGCTTCCTGTCAACAACATCCTACTTCTCTCCCACCCTAAAACATAAAAGTGCAAAATAAAGTTATCTCGTGGCTTTTTGGTTTGTGGACTGTTGATTACTTTCTGAAGGGTAAATGTGAACAGCTACATAAGAGCTGTGAGTTGGCACTGGGGTTTTCCATTGAAGGTGTCTTTATGTAGTTGTTTTTATTAATTTATGGAGTGGGACTCAAGCTCGTAAGCTAATGGAGGAGTTTCTCTGTGTGTATCAAAGGCAACATGAAAATGGAGGAAGATCATATACTTAAGAGCAGGTTTTCATATCTTCTCCTTACCAAAAGATTTGAGTGATTGAAACAATGATTTAGGGACTGCTATTGCCTAAAACAAAGACTGCTAGAGCAGTATTGTGTATAGCGTCATTGTTTCTATGCACTGCAAGTAGAAACTCCTGTGAAGGTCAGGAGATTGTTTGAAATGCACTTTAAGATGACAAATGTGTATATAGGAAGGGATTTTTGTGGTGGGTTGCCCAGCTGTAAGTGATGTAGGTAGCGTGGGGATGGGGATTTTTGTGTTCTTTTGGTTTTTTTCCCCTTTGCAAAAGTCCTTGGCAGTGGGCTTTCCTGTCTCTGGACTCAATGGCCTCAGCAGTCTTAGAAAGACAAAACCTAGAAAACCTGTTGCATAATATTCTGGGTAAACTGAATGGTTGATGAGACTACTGGGCTCAACTTCTCATTTCCCTTCTAGGAGATGGGTGGAAAGAGCTTTGATTTTGCTGGTGATTAAGGGAGTGGTGCAACAGAAGTGTTCAAGTTACTATCTCCTTAGAAGAAATTTAGCTGCTTCTAATTATTTCCTGCAGGCAGTGGCCAACTGCAGTGGAGCCAGCTGAATGAGTTGTGGCTCTTTGGATTTGTCAGAGAAACTCAACTGCTGCTAGGAGAGCAGATCTGACAACCTGGTCTGTGTCAGGCCACCCTAGAGAGCTGTGCCTGTGTTCCGTGCCAGCTCCCATCCCAGGCTCCGGCTGTAGCTTCCTGCTGTAGCTTCCTGCTCTTGCTGTAGCTTTGCAGGGTGCCTGCTCTTAAGAGTTAGGGCTTGCACAGACAGCTTTCATAAAGGAGACAGCAGCAGGCAGGCCTGGGTATTCCAGCACTCTGGCATGTGCTTGCTCCTCTGAGTTGTCTAGACTTGGCATCAGTTTGAAACCAGTAGGTTGTCAGTGGTTTGTGTGTGCTGGAATTGTGCTCCTGTCAGGCTTTTAAGCAGTTCTGCCACAAACTTGTTGACCTCTACAAAGTTATTTATGCTGTTGTAGGGTCTTGGGCTTGCTGGGTGTGCAGGCACCTTGCCAGGACGGCATTCAGGAGAGAAGGGATGGCCTCATGGAATATTTCAGGATATGCTCTGCCATGCCTTAATTCTTTAAACATTGCCTGAAGAGAATAGGAAGGTCCATTTCTGCTCAAATGGATAAATACTGTGTCTGCTACATCTAAGTTTTGTAAATCAGCCCTGACTGAATAAGGCCTGCAAGCTGTGGTTGTTGTGTTTCCTGTGGCACATGGTCCCAGTGCAATTTGGGAAGACTCCTTCAAAACCAGCAGCTGTTTCAGGCACGTAAGTCTTGTCCAGTGCCTGGAGGTAAACCACAGCACTAATTGCCTTGTAAACCTCTCCTGTAGTGGCTGTGACAGCAGATTTGGCAGCGCAGCTCCATGGGAGGGAAGAAAATACTTGTAAGAGCAATTGTTACATGGGGGAGCTCAGGCATCTGCTCATTCTGAATTTGACATGTACCTGATGCTGGATCAGGGCAACTTAATCTTGTTTCCTGTTTTGAGGGAGGAACCATGTTCCATGTCTCTGAACCTAGTCTTGCACTCTTGTTTCATGTGTAGTTGTTGGGGTTTTTTTTCTATTTTAAAAAAACAACCTAGAAAGGGTGGAGGGAATCACAGAAATGCCCTGCAGATTACAGAACATGCTGTAGTTCTTGGCCCTTGGACAGATAATGAGGAAAATAAGAAGAATTCCTCTGAGATCATTATGGCTTTCTTTTTCTGAACTCTTTTAGTGAAAAATATTGCCCTTGTTGGATATAAACTTGCTGCTTTAGGTGTTTTGCTAATACTGATTCATGAGAGTGAAATAAATCAATTCCAAATTCTCCCTTTTATTTAAAAGCTGCTATCCTTTGCCATTTTGTAGATGTAAAGGTTCAGAGAGTAACTTTGAATTCTGCGGGATGGAGAAATGAAAGCTGAAGCTGGAGAGAGATAGGGAGTAATTTCAGAGTGCAGGCTTTATTTTCAGTGGTTCAGTCACCTAATGCTTTTTTATAAATATCACTTTCTGTTTCCTTTATGAAACATAGGACTTAAATTCCCTTCCTTGTGATCATCCCTTTAAAGTCAGATTCTGTAAATGATTTTATTTATACATCTGTATGTTCACAAAAGTTTCTCCTCCATCTTTCAAGGTTTGTTAAAGGCCACAGAAGAATTGAGACCTTATTTACAGTTCGTGTAAATTCGTTCTTCCAAGTCTGTTCTTAAGCTCCTGGATAGCACATTTTGAGTCATGGATACAGGCAAAAGAAAAGATGAGAAGAGTTTTGAAGGCTGAATTTTTTCCTCTTTAAATCTTAAAGGGAAGCAAGGTGAAGGGATGACTTGTAGTTGAAAGAGCTGCTTGTTGTGTGGTGAGTGTTCTGCTGCCTATAGATATGCACTATGCACTTTGGCTGGGAATCCTGAAGTTTGTGTGCTGCATTTAGGATCCCATGCCTGTTGGCTTACTGGAATTTTTTTGGTGGTAGAGGGTTTGTTTTGGGTTTTGTGGGGCTTGGTTTTGGTTTTTTTTGTTTGGTTGGGGTTTTTTTTGTTTTGTTTTGATTGGTGTGGGTGGGATTGCAACAGGGTGACTGTTTAGCCTGGGTGCCATCGATGCAGAGGTGTGTAGGTGTATCCTGAGAGGACACTGATGTCTGCTTAAAATGCAAAGGAGCTGTTCAGGGTCTCTGCTCTGGGGGTCAGCAGCTTTTCAGTGTGGTGCCAGATCTAAATGAACAGATCAACAGCAACCTGTACAATCTCCTCCTGCAGCCAACTGTGTGATGGTTGTGGTACATGAGCGTAGGTTATATATAGCACACACAGCTGGTCGAGTGTGCTACAACTGGTGATGTGTTTCTCCCAGGAAGGCAGCTGCAGCTCAGTTGATGAGTTCTTCTGGGGAACCCCTGTCCATGCTGCTAAACCAGGACCTGGCATGGACGTGTCCAAATGGTGAGGTCAGCTGGGTGCCGTTCAGGACAGTGTCCTGCAGCCTGCACTCATGGGCAGCTCCAAAGCCAGACTGGACAAGGACAAATACAGCCACATAAATTATCTGCCAAGAGCACAGTTAACTGTGTTCTGCACTGACAGTGGTGTGTCTGGAGAAGGTTAGTAGGCTAGTGTTGTGATTTCAGTTCTTCCTTTTTTTTTCTCTTTTTTTTTTTTGTTTTGTTTTCCCAACCATGACATCTGTTAACTTGACTTTGGTAAATTTAGAGGAGCAGAGTGGTGTCTTGTTGGTATCTTTGAGTTTGTGTGATGGGACAGGTGCCTCAGCAAGGACTATGAATTCCAACATGGATAAGGAGATGTACCCTGGCTTTGGTTCTATCTTCTTAATGCAAGAACAAAGTCCCCTTTTTGCTCCATCCTAGGAGCGAATATGTAGTTTCAAAACATTCCTAATTCCTTACTGGCCCCCAGAACTGAACAATGTACACAGGTGGTACTCCTTCAGTTCTGCACAGTGAGGGTAGTGCACTGAGTGCCTGCTTGGGAGCACAGATAGGAAGGAATTTGATCAGGGTTCAGATTTGTCATGCCAGTTTAGTTTTAGGTGGAGATAGCTTTACTATGACTGCATGCAAGCTAAAACTTCATCCTTTGAATTCTGAACTTGTCTTCTGATGGCATTGTTAACTTGGTATTCAATACCAGATCATCCAGTCTCTAGAGAAATGCACCAGAACGTGCTTTGCTTCACAGTTTGGTTGATAAGCAACAGCCTGGCAGTGTCTGGTGAAGCCTTGTGCTTAGGCCATGGGTGGCATAGGCATTTCATGGCTTATTCTGCTTTCAGGGGTTGTCTTTCTGGAGGGTGTAAATGCTTAAAGTCATTAAAACCAGGAGAGAAATCCTGGGAACAAGGATGATCCAACAAACTTTATTCAACTAACAAACTAACTGCCACTTGTGCTTTGTGGAGCTGTTGCTAGAAATTGTTTTAAAACTGCTAAGGAATTCTAGAAACAGCTGAGGAAATCCTGGTACTTCCCAGAAATTGCTGGCTCTGGGAACAGGGGAGAAAGTCCTGTAAACTTGAGAATTCTAAAGAACTTCTAAACCCTACCAGAAGTTCAGAGACGTTATGAGAGACCTTAGAAGTCCTTAGAAACTGAAAGTTTCTTGGGATTCCTAAGAAATTCTAGGAGTTACCAGTAATGTCTGGAAAATGTTTGGAATGCAGTGGGAATCAGTTAACTCAGTGACTCTGCTAGTAATCTCTACAATTTATAAGGAATAGGAAAGTCATTGCCAGTTATCTTTGGATGAAGTGTCAAATGGCTGTACATGGATAAGCGGTCTCATCTTCCTTAAGCTCTCAAGTGTCCACTTTTAGCATCTCTCTCTGTGAGTGGCCTGTGTGTGTTTGTCTAAGACACAAACTTGTTTTCTTCTCTGCAGTCCTACTTTGTTACGGATTATGACCCAACCATTGAGGACTCCTACACCAAGCAATGCGTGATAGACGAGAGAGCCGCACGCTTGGACAGTAAGTAGCCCACCCACGGTGCCCACCAAACTAGGATTTGGAATGTAGATCATTCCCAGGAGTTACCTGGGTGACATGGTGGAATGAAAAACACACCTCTGTGCTGCCTCTCCCAAGTGCAATATAAAAGCTTGGCTTTATAAAGTTCAGTTCTTGCATGTTGGTGATCTCTTTAAGGATAAACCAACAGCCCTCATCCCCATGTCTCTCTGAGCATTTTCCATCTGTTTCAGCTGGTCAGGAATTAGCAGAAGTCCTCAAGTGTTTTGTTGTTCAGTTTGTTTGGTAGGTCTTGAATTGTTCAGTCAGTGCAAGAACTTGTTGGGAGTATTAGAAAAGTATTCAGTAGGATCTGTGGAAAGTGGTTTCTGCTTAGCTGTGATGCACAGGAGAGGCTCTCACAATATCTTATTAGGAATAATTTTTTTTTCTCAGTCTATCAGAACATGAAATGTAGTAATTCATATTTTTGCTTATGTTCAGTTCTGGATACAGCAGGACAAGAAGAATTTGGAGCCATGCGTGAACAGTACATGCGGACAGGGGAGGGTTTTCTGCTTGTTTTCTCAGTCACAGATAGAGGAAGGTAAGCCTGAGGTCAAGTTATTAAAACAAACAAGTTTTAATTATTCTTAAGTTACACCTTATCCTTAACTGAAATAATCTCAAACAGAAACATTAAGTTTGCATTCACTTTTAGGTTCAAGGTGAGATGCTCTTTCAGCACTGATGAAGACTGATGTCCTGGGTTGAAGTGTATTATTGTTATTCTGACTTGGTGCCTCACACTGGTTTGTTTTCAAACTAGTACAACTGATTTTGACCCAATCACTTTGTGAAAGTATCTGTTTGTTTCAATAGATGACTTGAAAGCATACACAAAAAAATCACAACTCTATTCAAGAACTTTATTACAGTCCAGAATACCATTTTCCTGGAAGTGATTGGTATTCAGTCAGTTCTTAGGAATATCCCCTTGCCATGTGCAGCATCAAGTAGCTGGCTTTGGCTTTCTGAGTGGGTTTAGGGTGTGTGCCTGCACTCTTTTTCAGTGCTCTGCTTTGTCCCATGCATTGACTGAATGACTGCAGAGTGGAGATGAAGCATCATCTTAGAAGCTCATGGAGAGCTGTGCTTAGTGGCATGCATCCAGAGACTGATAACAGAAGGGATGCTTCTAGTTCACCTTTGCATGAGGTGTCTGACTACCTAATTATTTTTAATGGGACTTTTTTACTGATGATCATCTTGCTTCTAAATTTCAGCTGGCAAATTAAGTGTAAATGCCTTCAGACTATATGTCTGGAATTAAATACAGTGTCTGGGAAGGCTGCAAAGGGTATGTGATTGTCTCCAAATATCTGTGCTGAAGGTCCTCTTGTAGGGATGTAGCTTTAACAGTGTTTACTTGAAAGCAGTGATTTATTTATTCATTCCCCAAAAATCTTTGCTTAGGCCAGAATTAGCTTTTTTAGTATACTACTCTGGAAGAAGTTTTCTGCTCTGCTCACCTTTCCTTAAACATTGCTGGAATATTCCTTACTGCTTGAACAGCATCAGTACCTGATATAACTTAGTTGGTAACTGGAAACCTTTCTGATCATTTAGCCCTGCCATTTCTCTGTTCTTGAAGAAACAAAACTTTTCAGCTTTGATAGCTTCCCCAAAAATTCTTAGAAGTAGCTCTGGAGGTTGCCAGCTGAAATATTGATCACCAGGATCTCTGTGCTGTAGTTTGAATATTCTAGATGGAGTAGAACTCCAGAGTCAGTAATTGCAGAATGGACTGTGGTTGGTTGACTCTCTGCCCTGGGTCCCTGTGGATTGGGACACAGTCAGTGTTTTGCTCACCCTGCAGCCCCACCTCAGCCCAGTGCAGAGGACACTGCTCACTTGGGGATTTTTTAGTTTGAGTGTTGAATGGTTCTCTAACTGGTCATGCTGTGACTCTGGAGTGCCTGCAGCTGTCTGTGCTTGTGTGTCATGGCAGGGCAAGTCCAAATAGGTGACTCATCATTTCTGAACTTTTGCAGAACCTGGGAGTCTATGAATTAGTGCACTGATGCTCTACTTGTGTTCTTTCACAGTTTTGAAGAAATCTACAAGTTTCAGCGACAGATTCTTAGAGTGAAAGATCGCGATGAGTTTCCAATGATCCTCGTCGGTAATAAAGCAGATCTGGACCACCAAAGACAGGTAATTAATTTGCTGTTAGTTACTGCTCACTTGCTTCCAGAAAAGTCAGTTTTCCCCTCAAAACTAAACTTCCTCCCAGAATGGGAACAAACAAATGAAGTCATATCATACAAACTAATTCCAGTGCAAGAAGCTACACTCAGTTTTTGTACTTGAAGAACCTTAAGAGCATGATGGCATTCCACGCACAGCACATCTTCTGTCTGACTCAGTGGGGTTATGTTGAGACCAAATCTATTCACAGAGCTGAGAGCTTTCTGTCATGACTTGATTACTCAGGCATGAACGTGTCTAGTTCCTCAGTTCTGGTACTCACCACTGCACTGTGGCAGCAGAGTGCATTCCAACACTAACTCTACCAATCCTTACTCTTCAGTGCTCTTGCTTTTACCTTTCAGTGCTGTTAGATCTAAATTAGTAGCTGTTCACTGTTTTCTCTTTGGCCACTCTGCATAACTGACTTAAAGCTTTAAAAGTTGGAAGTACAGCAACACAATTTCTGTTATATTTATGTACCTTAAAGTTGTGAAACCAATAGTTTTCAACCTCCCCTCTAGTCACAAGACAACTTAGAAGATTTAGTTTAGAATGATTTAAAGGACTTTTAAATGTGTTTTCCCTAGTTGCTATTGATTTTTATTGAATCAAACTAATTTGAGCTGAAATGAAAAAAAATCTTACTATAGCAGCAGGAAAGGAACAGATGTCAAACTTGTATTTTCTTCAGCAACTAATTTGAGAAGCTTAATATTTTCTCTTGAGACAGTAAGATAACACCTAAAGTTTGGTAGCAAACACATGATTTTCTGAGAATAAAGTAAATATTACTAAAATTGTAATTGTTTTTAGAGTGTCACAAGGAAAACATAGCTTAAAGAGCTCAGTGGGTTGTATGTGCATTGTTGAAATACAATTACAGTACCAAAAAGTTCCTGTGGAGCATGGTCCCTTGACTGTCACAGCCTCTTTATCCCAGAAGCTGTGTAGAGAGATCATGACAAAATTAAAAGCTATGCTGAAAGATGCTTCCTTGAAAGAAGTTTTCACAGAAGTAGCTCACAAACCCCTCAAAAGTAACTTTGAGCACTCACACATTCACAGAACAGCCTGTCCCTGAGACAGAAGCACATTTTTTTCATTCTTGTTACGATCATGCCCCCATAAAAATTCCCAGATTTAACCTTGCAGGTCCTGGAACATATGTACTTTATCTCCTGCACAAATGCTGGCATGGAAATTATGGAGATGAAACTGAACTGTTCTGCTAGTTGTAATTGCTGAAGGACAAACACCCCGATGCTTTGAGAAGGGAAATAACATCATTGCTGTCAGCCCCAGCTCTCAGGATACCTGCAAGTGTAGTTGGTAATCCTGTATGTCCATTGCTAGAAACGGCTGTGAACTTTGTTCTCTCTCCCCCACCCTCCTCATGTTATTGCACCACCTCTGCTTCTCCCTTAAAGGCAGAGAGGTGCTTGTCACCTGTTCTGCTGGTCCCTCTGTCCTGTTCCAAGCTGCTTTTTCAGGTGCATGGTGGGCTGGAACACATTCAAGCTCAAAGCAGCTTTTTTCAAGTTGCCTAACTTCGCAGTTTTGCTGCCTGTATCAATATATGTCTCCAAAATCTCCTGTTGTTTTTTATGGCTATATTAATTGCCTTAACTGATTAGATGCTGATGGGTATAACTTTTTGGTGCTCTCACTCACCATTTACGTGCCAATTGGTGGACTTGTCACTCCCATTATAAGCTGAGGCTTAGGCAGATGTAGCTGAGAAAACACTTCTGGGTTTGCTTAAACAGCTACTTACGTGTTCTTAACTCTTCCCTGTCCCTTCCCTGTCACATGGTGTGTTTCACTTGGCCTTAAGTCAGTGTGAAGGAATGGTTTAGGGATGCTGAGCTGACATAATTGGTCCCCACAAGGGAGAGGGTCCACTCCCTCTTGACTTCACATTCCCACTCTTTCCTTTGCTGGCCCCAGATGTCACTTGAAGCACTTTTGGAGTTGAATCATCTCTCTGGATGGGGAGGAACAGAAATAGCTTCCTGGGACCTGTGCAAGCTAAATCAGCTTGCTGAAAGATTTGAGTGCCAGTGCTGGGAGCATGGGAAGGGGTGGGACTGTGGCTTGGAGAAGAGCAGGGAGGAGTTGGGGTGGGGGGAAGCAAGTGAGACCTCGCCTTTTGGCAGCAGCAAGCAGTGAGATGTTATCAGCTGGGTGTTAAACAGAGGGGTTGTTTCTTCTCCATCATGTGAGCACTCAGTACAGCCATCCTGTCACTGAGGGGAGCAGCTTGGTGATCTGACTGAAAACTTGTCAACGAGTCCTGCCACCAACTAAACCAACTAGTCTGAAAGTGAGGAAGAACTTCAGCCTGACAAGCAAGGTTGTCCTCTTTGGCTGCAGGTTTCTTGTGCAGGCAGCTGCCATGGGAGGGCTGGGCTCAAAGGCCAGAGTGCTCCCTCACCTTGGCTGGGAGTGCTGGGTGAGTGGGAGGTGTGGGGTATCCCCAGGCTGGGACTTGTGGGCAGAAACATGACAATGGCAAGTCCTCTGCCTTTTTACACTTTGCTGATGTGTAGGCCTCACTCGGGCACCACCAACATCCTGCTGAGCCAGTGTCACACTTATCTTTTTCTTATCTGGTTCTCTCTCTCTGAACTTCTTTAATCCCAACTGTACATTTTTCAGCTTCAGAATTCACATAACATTTTTAGAAATTTAGGAAGCTGGGTGTCAGATTTTAGAGCAAAAAAACTCTGGGCATCTGCCTGCTTTTTCCAAAAGGCAGGAGGCAGACTAGTGAAACACGTGCAACCCCTGAAAGACTAAAGTTAAACAAAGTAATTTAGTGTGTTTGGATCGGCAAATGATACTCAACAAATCTTCCCAGAGCCCAAAAGAGTTAAACATGTGGAAAAGTTCTGGGTGTCTCAAGGGACTGGCCACACCTTTAGCCAAGTAAATGTGTGTTGAGGTTGAACAGAGTACAGAGTACTATCGTTGTGACACCATAAATCTGGAGGCTAATGATGCATAACTAATCATCCTCAAGTGGTGGCAACTGTTTCTCAGGAAATACATGAACTGGGTTGTACAACAGAAGTGCACAAACAGCTGTATGATCTTGATGAATTGTTGGGGCTCACCAAAGGTGTGGTGTAAATTAGTGGGGCTCTTATATACCAGAGACACCAACTCACAAGTGGTTTTGGGAGAGGCATGAAAGAGTCAGTTTGAAATGGCAATTTGTCACGGTAATAACTGTATAGATAAACAGAGTTAAGCAGCTTTCTTGTGATTTTTGTCTCTCAATATCCCCAGGTTATGTTGACAAAGAAGAATGAGTCTTTAGAGGACAAGCAAGCATTAATCTTTAGAATGTATGATAAGAAATGAAGCTGCCAGTGTTTCCAAATTCCCCAATCAGTCACAAATTGCTGACTTTGAAACCAGAAATGAAGCACCATCTCTTCACTGCTCTTTCTTTAAAGTAAATGCTGTGTAGCAGTCTTTCTCTCAAATGGGTCAATTCCTTAGAACTCACCACTGGATGTTCCTACTGTAGGATAATTCAGTAGAGCACCAGATGTTTTAATAATAACCACTAGTGACAGAGGAGTAGACTTGTCAGTGCAGGTTATGTATGACTTTCTCTAGATAACTGCTAGCTTAAACTGGGTCAAGTCTGATCATTCCCCAGATGGCAGGGTTTCAAGGAAAATCCAAGTTGCAACAGGAAAGTGCTTGGGTTTCATTAAATGCTAGTTCTTGCTTTTGCATCATGACTGAACTAACACAATGACCTAGTGCTGAGATCATCTCTGCTGGCAGATACCTTTAAAGCCATCTTTTAAGGAGAAGTCCGTGGGACTTAACTCTTAACCATCACTTTCTTGTATGAGTGTGACAATAACTTCTTGCAGTGGTAGATGTTGAGGCTGTGTCCAGGGACACATCTGTGCCCGCAGACAAGAGTGTACCTTCTGATCTTCCCATGGCTTGTGTGATTTTGGGCTTCATAGAGAGTGATCAGTTGGGCATCTGATGCAGTGTCTGAACACAGTGAGCCAGTCGGAATATGTGTCAGTGCTTATAGCCACAGTTTGCACGTGCCAAAGCAACCTTGGATAGGAGAGTGTGGACAAACTGGAATTAGTGGATAGTGAACTATCCCTGCAGGAAAACCGGGATGACAGATGCACTCCTCAGGAGTGATGGAACTCTTGGCAGGAATGGGCAGTGTTTGTGTGCTGGGAGCACTGTAGGGTGACCATAGGGTGGCAGAAATGGATTGCTCTCAAACTTGAGGAAGCATTTCATTGTTACCTGTATGATGTGTCCCTTAGTCTTGTGTCAGTGTCCAGGCAAAATACAGGTGTAGTGTCAGGTTAGGCAGCCTTGTAGAGTTGCTTTAGGTGGAGGAAAGCATGGAAACTTCAGAAATGAATGTATTTCTGACAGATATCAGGCACAATAGTGAAGAGAGAGGGACATATGTTCACAGGATTATTGTGCAGATAGTCAAATGAAAACTGTTTCAGAAGAAGAATGTTAACTTAGGGAGGTGGGGAATAGGCTTTTCCATGTTTGACTCGCTCACATCTTCTGTAATGAGTTTTCATTTGAGAAACTTTTACTAATTGTCTGAACAGCATGAATGAGTGATATCCAGAAACAAACAGTAAAATGTCCTGTAACAAAAAGGATGAGCATTATGAGTGGTTCTCATTCGTATTCAGCCTTAAGCTCGCTAAAACTGCAGAACCAACACACAGAGATGTACACACAGTTACTACCATCAGATCTGTGGTTCTCTTCTGTCAAAATAACATCTAGACTTCTTTGAAGAAGAAGGATTTAGTTTTTATTTTGGTGCTGATGTTAAATAAGATGTCCTATCACACTTCCTAAAATACCTGTCATGTTACAGGGTTGTCATACTTGAGAAGGGACAACAAAAAGATGAAAATTCATGTTTTTATTTTCAAGTATTTCTATGTTTGTACTTAAATTTTCCTCAGCTTTGAAGAGGGAACTGGTATGTTTTGGCCTCTAATTTACATCTTGGGCACTGCAAATGTTTCCATAGTATTTCCAAACCAAATATTTTTTTAACTGACTTTGAGGTCACTAAAATTGACCACAAGTAACTTGACAATATACTCATAAGACTGACAAAAAAGGTTATTTTGGAATTAGGCAGTTACAGATATTCTAGTAAATACAACAGGAATTTTAATGTATTTATAATGTTTTAAATGCCGGATATTGTGGAAGTGTAGTTTAACTTTATTACAGGGTTAGTTTGACTTATACCTATAATGTGCTTTAGATACAATAGTGAAGAAATTCTTTAATATATGTTTAAAGGCAGAGTTCAGTTTCTCCTCAGGATTATACATTCCTTGCCAATTATTTATTTTTATTGAACTTTAGCCTCTGGCTTTCTGGAGCTGCAATAAACTGTGCAGGGGTGAAGAAAAGTAAAAGGAGTTAGTTTTGTAAGAACTGTTATATCTAGACTTTAACTTATTTGTCTGAGGTAGAGATGTACAGAAGATTCTGGAAGGTCTGGTGCTAACTTTAGGAGATTCTACAGTGTCATTGATGTGCCAGAAAACAGCTACAAGTATTTGTCCAAGTGCAGCCTTCTCAAGCTATGGAATCAGAATATTTCAGTATCTGAGGTCAGAGTGGAGGGTTGAAGTGGAATTGTTCTTGCTAGGGGAGCAGGAGTCTTCATTATTATTCAGTTTTTGAACAGCAGAGGAGAATTGAAGGATTCCAGTTCTCCTTATGTGCCCTGCAGTTAAAAAGACAGGCTCCATCCAGTAGTTGATCTTGGGGTTGCTTCTAAGGGTTTCTTTTTTGGCTTCAGCTGGTGATGATAACACTGAAATGAATGCAGAGTTGCTGTGAGTGTTTGAGATCAGCAGATGCATCCTGAGTTACTCCAGCTAATGGCACAGGGTGCTGGGAGCATTTTGAAGAGCTTCACAAGGGTTTAGTGGGAGCAGCCGGGATTTCAGCAGGAAGTGTATGAATATAGTACCAGTGGGATGCTAAGGACAGAGGAATCAAACATGTGGAGATGCCATGCATGAAGGCTCTCAAACCACTGTGTAGCTGTTAAGAAACTATTTTGCAAGCTGAAAAGTACTTTGATCGTGCACTGTGGGGAATGCTGCCACTACTTTTCTATTCCCATCTATTTCTGTTTCTGTGTAGCTTCTTAATCTAATGAATATTCTGAGTTCCTTTTCAAAACTAATTTAAAAATAAATCCTCCTTATTTTTGTTCTTATATCAGTCCTCTACGTGCTGGTTTAATGTTTTTCTGTGAAAGCAGTGTAATCTTTGACATTTCTTCCTCTAGGCATTGTCTTGGCAAGATCTGTTGTACTTCCTTTTATCACTGAAAGCTGCCCTTTCCTCCCCGGCCCTGTGGGTGACCTTCCCGTTGAAGCCTCTCATGCCTTGCACCACTCAGGGTGGCCTCTGTTCTCTGACCTTACTGCTTTCCACCTCATCCAAAAATACACAGTGATCTCCTTTGCTTTTGCTCTGTGACCAACTTATTCCTCCTTCCTGGAATGGTCCACTGGCTTCCTGTCTTCTGCTTCATCACTTTAAATTTTATACCAACTTTTCATGATGCTCATTGTTTCCTCTTCATCTGCTTTTCCACTGTTTTCCCAAGGAGTCATTATAGAGCCAGGATTTCTTTTATATTTATGGATTACCTGAAGGCTTTGTGGATTTTTAGAACTCTGGCAATCTGAGCTATGTTTAAAACTGGCTGTGTTAATATTTTGTTATGTCATTAATAGATATGTTTTTTAATGACTTTTATAAAGACTTAGAAGCTGAACAGCAATTGTTATTTTAAAAGTAGTCTGATTTTTTTGTTTCTCTAGATTTAGCTGGGGCATTTAGAGGGTGAATTAGCAATAGTATTCAGAATTCTGTTAGCAATTCAGCAGATGGTGACTGAAGCACTTACTTTGAGGAGGAGCAAAGGAACCATGTCTGCATTTGAAGGAAAACTTCATCTTTATGCAGAACTGAAGTGAGGAAAAGGCATCCGGAGTCAGGGGAATTTCTTAGAGAGTCAGTCTTTGTCTATTGCAGAAACTTACTTCAAAAAAAGTCTGTTTCCCAGTTGTACCATGTGGACAGGGTGCAAACTGTGCTGTGCCCAAATAACCATTACTTTCTGAGAGAACTGGATCCCTAACAAGTACTTGCAGTGTCTGCTGATACAAACCTGCTTGCAGAACCCTTGAGCCTAATGACTGATGTCTGTTACAGGTGACACAAGAGGAAGGCCAGCAGCTGGCACGGCAACTTAAAGTTACGTACATGGAAGCCTCAGCAAAAATCAGATTGAATGTAGACCAAGCTTTTCATGAACTTGTCAGAGTTATAAGGTATGGTAATTGAGACCAGATAATTAATGTCCATATGTTAATGGCTATCTGCAGGAAAGGTGTTGAAATTCAGTGGGAAATTGCTGGGAAGATTCTGCCTGCTGTTACCTCTAAGCTTTGACCAATGATCTCCATTATAAAGCACTCAGGTTCATTAGGAAAAATGCTTACATGAATTTACTATATATATTTGAAAGTGAATTTTGTTGCCTTAATCTTTCAGATTTTATTGATCACCCAGTCAGTAAATGTGATAAAGTAAATCTGAGACTGGCCTTCTGTAAAAAATTGTGTTTCTTATAAAAAGAAACCCAAAAAGTGAACTCAAAAATTATCACTTACTTTATCAGTAATTTGAATGTAAAAAGGAAGTGCATTCCCTATGAAAATGTAAAAAGAAAGTGTAGAATACAGTAGTTATGTTTGTTTACCTGAAAATTATTCTGTGAATTTAATTTGAAATACCTATTTCCAGGAAATTTCAGGAACAAGAGTGCCCTCCTTCACCAGAGCCAACACGGAAAGAAAAAGACAAGAAAGGCTGCCATTGTGTTATTTTCTGAGAATCCCAAGAACCAAGCTATCAACTGCCAGATTTTTTTTATTTCTTTCCATCATTTTACATCACTTCTGGTATTGGTCTAGCCTTATATGTGCATGTCCTAAAAGTGGTCACCAGAATAGCCTTAGTCCAAGAAGCTGGCAGAATAGTTCTTGAAGAAGACTCGGTCATCCTGGGGCAGACTTCAAACCAAAACACTAAGGCTGCTTCTCTAATACCACAGTTCCTTCCTTCTCTCCCTTCAGAGCTTGCACCTTGTGGAGTTTTATTCGCAAAGGAGATGAAACAAAACCGTGTAGGACAAGGTGTTGAAGTCATGCATAAGTTGTCTCTTGTGAATTAATTTATTTTTACTTCTGACATTTCATTAGCTATTACAGAGACCTATATTGGAGTATAGAGAATACTTTTTAAAAAAGGGGTGGATTGGCTTTTTTTTTGTTGTTTTTGCCCTCAGTTAAATTAGACTTGAGTATTCAGCTAGCCTTAAGAAACCTACACTGAATTTCATTGTCAGCAAAAATTTTCATCTCTCATTTATGCTGCAGTTTTATTTCGGTGGCCAAAACATTCTACTGTATTTATTTTATGAATCCAGAACAGCTGCAGGATGATTACTGCTACTATTAGGATATGGCCAAATACCTGAGCTCATTCTGGATTGAGGCATGTCAGCTCATTAAGAAATTTCACATTATGTTTGAAAACAAATTGTGTCTTCCTTTGTATTTCCGGGTAAGGGATTAAGGAAAACTAAAATTGTAGCTGTTTTTGTTTCATGTGATATAAAAACGAATTTGATCTTTCCATTGTCAGAGATGATTAAATGTTTTTGCTATATACTTTTATACATTATTTTCTTATCAAACTAGTTAACAAGTATTTTTATATGTTTGTAAGCAAATATGCTTTCACAGCATAACTTGTGTATATGTAAAGATGAGTATTTAATTCTCACAGTTCACTTTTAACTGACAAAATGTGGGATTTGCCAAACTGTGGTAAATTTCTCCTTACTCTCCCTGTTATACCCAAGAATGGCCAATATTGTGCCTGCCCAGCACACCTATAGAGTAAAATCTAGTGTTGTGTTTTAATGAATTTCAGTATCCCTTACTAAAGACTGACCATTATGTGAATTATTAAACTGTAAGACTTTTAACTGATTGTTTAGTTAAACTGTGGATGGTTGTTTGAGTTCTGTGGATTGTGTTTAAACAATTCAAGAGTATGGTCCCTGATATTGAAATACTGAGTGGTATTGCACAGTTGTCACCTTAATTGAATGTGTCCAACAGTTCTTTGAAACTTGATTATTAAGCAAACCCTTGTATAACTTCAGGTGCTAGAATTAAAGATGATCTAACCATTTTCGGGGGGTAAGCACACTGCCTCTTTCTGAATCTCTTCCAAAACCTGCATTTTTTGGGGGTGGTGGGGGGTGGGAGAAGGGAGTGATGGGACCTGGCTAGGGAATAGCAACGCATGTCTGCACAGCATTTTCTTCAAGCTTGGAAGTAAAGAAAAGCCATTTCAACTTAAGTCATGACAGATGACAAAAGCTGATGCTTGCTTTGGCTTGAAGTGTGTAGTCAGTGGTCCAAACAATAATCCTTGTGTTTTCAGGCTCAGCTATGCTCACTGTCAGGTCCTCTGCCATCAATCTGTATGTGTCTCCTGAGAAAGCAGGGCTGAAATAAGTTCCAGGTACCTTTACAGCAGCAAGGCATTAAACCTTGAAGTCAAGCTACTGCCAGGCATTGCAGAGGAATTTAAGTTTTTTTAATGTAATTTAGATTAGCTTGCGTAATGCAGTTTTGAGAGTGGGTAGCTTCCCCTCCCTGATGGATTTATTGGTTGATGAAAGGCTACTTAGGAGGAATGTGTGGAAGATTCAAACAAGAAGTTACAGTGGAAACACATTTGGGAGATGCATTGCATTTTTCAAGTCAAATGTAAGAAATTACAGCCTGTAGCAAACACCACGTGTTTTCTTAGCTATGTAAAGCTCTCTGGAGTTAAATCACTGAATATGTGGCATTAGAATGAGTTAAGACAACAGATTACAGCATATGTGCTGAGACTGAACTTGTGAGGTGAACATATCTTCAGGTTTTATAATTTTTTTCCTATTTTTTTAACCTTTTGCTCATGGTAGAATGGCTTTAAATAGTAGAGTGTAACAAGTTTTTTTAACATGCAGCTCCTTGTAACTGATAGAGAAGGTGGTAGATCTCCACATGGAGAGATGGATAACTTTGAGGAGGTTGATGCTAAGGATCCTACACCTGCTGAGCCATGTTGTAAACGTGGTGAACCTTACAAACAAGATAAACAACCCTGGGACCAGCAGCAGCTGCTGTGCAAGCCTGGGCTAAGTTTCTTAACTAGGATGTGTGCATGTGCTTTTAAAGGCTTCTGCTGCAGAGAATGTGCAGAGCAATCTCTGTGTGATGTCATCATCTCTTTTCTAGACTGGTTCCTTATGTGCCACTTTAAGGAGATGTTAAATGTAGGCCTTTGGATCCTACTCTTCAGACATGAAGTAAATATTTGGAAAAGTAATAGGGATTTTTGGCCAGTAAGGGTGATCTTGGTGGTTGTGTGTTCAAAGCAGCTGAAGGTATTTCAATGATTTGCTTTTCTAATTGTTGTACCTGAAGGTAGTGGTGACAAATTATGCTTCTGGCCCTGGTGTGGTGCTTGAAAAAATATAATAGGGACCTTGTCAGTCTTTTAAAAAGTACAGTCCCGATCCATATGCCTTGGATTAGTTCTTAATTTACAACATTGCCACCTTGCTGTAGGATAGAGTTTAGCTGACAACCCAAGAGAGTTTCTTACAACTTTTCCTGTCAGAAGAAATGCTTTAAGATTTGTCACTTATGTTTGTAGTCACTTCAGTTCAAGGCCACATTCATAAATCTATTTAACTTGCAGTTCAGGAATCTGGAGTGCTTAAAATGTACCCAGAAATCGCCTCTTGTTCTTCCTAGAGCACAGGGTAGGGTGTGGATCTGTGTTTCAAAGCACAATATAACATCTCTTTCTGGCACCTCACACTGCTGAGCCTGCTACTCCACTGGATGAGGAGGGGGATTGACATGGTTGTAGGCAAAGCCCTTTTGATGCATAGGAGCATGAGATGAGCTGTTGTGAAAGGGTTAATAAAGCAAAATGTATTTGGAGGGTGTTAACTCCCACTAATGCCAAAGAAAACGGACTTTAATGTGTGGCCTTGTGGTTAGTCATCGTTGATAAAGTCCAAGTCTGGATTCAAACAAAAATATTGGCTAACGTTCTTCCGCCATCATTTATGTGAGAAGATTTCACCCGTGGCGTTGTGTAGTCATTGACTGGCCTTGCCACGTAGTCTTATTACAAGACTTTGATGAACTTACTCCAGACAGGAGACTCTTGAAGTCAGTGACCACAAGCCCAGCCCTGCCAAAAATTATCTGCACTTATTCTTTAGAAGTTCATTGCTGGGAAAGGGTCAGGCTGAACAGAACTCATTTTCACTTGATTCAGGCAATCCAGTAGATTTTGGTTACCCTCATGTACCAAAACCATGGTAAAAGAAACACTCAGATGGAATTTAGGAACAATCAAGCTGGAAATGTGGGGGCATGGGAGTGTTTTCTTTGTTGCTGCACTGGCCCACAGCAGGGCAACAGTCTTGCCAAAACAGGAAGGCTTAAAATTGTAAAGATGGTCTCTTGCTCAGAGCATCCTGGATGGTAAATGCACTGCTCATCACTTTGTAAATGTGGCTTTTTCTGCCTTCTTACCTGGGTGTGTTGTAAAGCCAAGTTAAAATTGCAGGCTTGAAGCGAATTCTGCATTTGGCATGGGGTTAAGTAGAGGTGTGTTCAAGATCTTGATCCCAGTGTTGTGTGTACACACGTTGGAGGGCACGAAAACTTCGGAAAATTCTCAATACTTAAATATTCTTGTGGAATTCTGACCATGGAAACACCTGCCTAAAACAAGTCAGGTGCAGAAATGAGGATGGGTGGTGGTTGGAGTACCCTTTACTGGGGAAGATAAATAGCTTTAAATAAGAAGCCACAGATGTGGAAAAGGCAAGGGATTAAACTGCAGGAAAAACTTAATACTCAGGAGCAACATTGTGAATATGTGATGGGCTTTCTATTCTAGACCTTTCTGTTTCTCACTTGCTGTTCTAGACTTTTAAGAGTGTAGTTATTAAGGGTTTGAGAGACTCTTGTGGATTAAATATAAAGGACAATTTTCAATAATGGATGCAATATTAGTTGTGAACCAGTAGTATATAGAATTAAATGCATTGTCTTGCTGCTGGAAAGCAAATACTGGTCTGTTCAGATACTTTTTCAGCTGGATTGTACTGTATGAAGATACACAGTATTTGGTAATCACTAATTTGTAGTGACATTAGCACTTCTTAAATTGCTACATTTTCAAGTAATGCTTCTGACATGAACGTATTGCAGAGGGAGAAGTTAGCAGGCAAAGTGCAAGCAGCAAAAATGCAAGTAGAGACAGTGATTAAACCTCATAATTCCCTGTCTCTTAGTCTAAGGCGTGGATTAGGGCATACTAAAACCAGTTTTCACATCAGTTAAACTGAACTGAAGAGCAATAGAGCACAATTATGCCCCAGCATCTGTGAATGCCCCAGGATCTCCTACAGACCACCACGAGATGGCACCAGGGGCAGCCCTACGTGCAGCTGGGAGGTGCTGCTTGCACCAGCATCTCTGTACAGAGTTAAAGTGCCAGCTTTTGCAAGCAGGGTGGGAATGAACAGCAAGAACCATAACAAAGCTGATCTGTAATAAACGGGGCCCTGTGTCAGGGCTATTTCAGAGGAATTATTTTCTGTGAATTCTGTAAAATCTGGATGGTCAAGAGCTGGGGAAAAAACAGTGATTTATAAATTGTGGTTCTGAAGAAATTGATGTGAAAAGCAGGAAGGATGCTTGCAATCTAAAGCACTAGATGCATGTTAATTAAAATATTATGTAAATTCTTAATTTCTTCAGAGTTTGCCAACTTTTATAGTTGCCAGCTGCGTCAGGAATACCAGAGACAAAGCAAAAATGAGTGATATTTATGTATTGTTAGTAACATGTATGACTTGCAGTCAGAAAGTTCTGTATAAACACTTCATGTTCAGCCAAATAATACATCCATGATGATTGCTGGTACCAAGTTTTGTTGGGTTGGTAGGCTCTCTGGGAAGGCATCTGTCACTGCCAGGTTCTAAGGTTTGGGCTCTTCCATTGCTGCCAGGAGCTGCTTTATGATGACTTCTTCCCAGCAGTATTACTTGTAATGAATGTCCTTGAAGGGCTCTGGAGTGGAAATAGTGAATACACACCTGTTTCCCACTTGTAGCACCAGAGCAATCCCATAGAACTCCTATCCGATGGCTTTGTGTTGCTAGGACTTAATGTGACATAGTCCTCCAGACTATTCCTCAGGCAGTTCCAGGCCACTTCCCTCTGTTTGTTTGTCTTCAAGAGTTTGGTGCTGGACAAGGAAAATGGGGGAACTGTTGCTGGGTGATTTAGTGGCAGTAGACACAGTACCCAGAGCCTCCATTGCCTCTTGACCCACCTGATTTCCAAGGTCCATGTGAGAAGGTAAAATGAGAAGAGGCAGGAGCAGTGGATAAGGAACAAGGCAGGGATTACTTTGGAGGGCTTGACCCATACAAATTCACAGGACCTGATGGAGCCCATCCAAGGCCGAGGGAGAACCTGCTGCTGCCCTCACAAGGCTGCTGGGACATCTTTTGTGACCATCTTTAATGGAGAGCAGGGAAATTCCTGTGGCTGGAGGAAAGCAAATGTTGCACCTCTCTTCAAGCAAGGCCTGGGAAGCAATGTAGGGAACTGCAGGGAGTCATCCTTGCTTCTGTGCCTGGAAAGTCATGCAGTGAGTCCACCAGGAACACGTTTCTGGGCACATAAAAGAGAAGTGGTTGGGAATGGTCTGTATAAATGTATGAATTTACTGGAGTCAGTCACACCTGACCACCAGGATTGCCCTCTGTGATTAAGTGACTGAATTTGTGGATGAGGAGAAAACTGTGTTTTTTACCTCAGCTCAGTAAGGCTTTCAACACTTTTTCCCACCCTATTTTGGTATCAAGGTTCAGGGTGTTGTGGGCTGGGTAAAGCACTGACTGATGAATTGGGCTTAGAGGGAGTGCTTGTCCTCAGTGGGTAGCAGGCTGACCTCCAGGTGGAGTCTGGTGATGAGAAATGCTGCAGGGATCTCACCTGGCATCTTGAATATTTTGCCAGTGACCTGAAGGAGAGAGTGCACTCTTAACATGTTTGCAAGTGACACCATGCTGGGGAGAAGCAGCTGGTAAACTTGGACATGGAGCTGCTGGAGGAACAGGTCAATGCGAGCCCATGGAATTTTACAAGGACAAAGGCAAAGGCCTTTTTAAAATCAGAAACTTTAGTTAAAGCAGCATAGCATTCCAGTAGAGCTTTGTGACTGAGCTGGGGGTGAGGTTTGCACTCCTGCATGCCAGGAATGGTGAGGTTGCGCTGGACCACAGTGGCTGCCCAGGGCTTGCCAAGCTTGCATTGCATTGCTGGCTCCAGTTCTTCAGAGAAAGAAGAAACAGGAGCAGTGGCTTGTGCAGCTGATGTATTTTAGGGAGTTAATCAGATATGTCTGATATTTTTGAATGTGTTAAATGCTGCTGCTTCCCTTTTTGGAGAAGTTGCTTGTTTCTGGGGAAGAAGTCGCTTGTTGAGTGGCATGTCAGGGAGACAAATGGTGAAGTCTTGCAGCTCAGGCTCAGATGTTTTAAGTGAACCATGGAACAGGTAATGTACCTTGTGTGCAGAAGGACAAGGTGCTTTGGTCTGTAGTTATGGGCTGTGAATGAGGAGTCAATGCATTACGAGGCTTTTGCAGTTTAGTTTCCAACTGGTCACCTGCCGATAGATTCTGCTACTTTAATATCCATCTATGGATCCTCTGAAATAATGCCCTGCGCAAGAGCAGACCTCTACTGTGGTTTTATGGTCTAATGAAGGATTTTGTAATTCCAAGCTCTTCTCAGCCTGAGCGGGATCAAGTGACTTTTTTCCCATATCTGGCAATTATATTATTCATTTCAGAACAACATTGAAACCCTGGAAAGTGTAACTGCTGTGTTCCAGAGTGAAATCTGTCGCTGTTTATCACAAACCTGAGATGTAAAAGGGCTGACAGCTGCAGGGAGATTTGTTGGTGCTTTTTTGCCTGCTCTACTGAAAGTGACAGGTATTTTTACCCTTTGAAATGTGGTTGCCACCTCATTTTTGGCTTGTGTCACTACACTGAGGTGACAAAGTTCCCACTTTCCAGTAGAGGGGACAGCCTGATGCATGTGAGTGTCTCTGTATTTCAAATTCACTTTTTGATATTTTCATGTTCCATTTTCCTAAAGTAATCAAAATTTATTTTGTAAGCTTTAAAAATTAATTTTTAAAAGAGTAAATTGATTGAATTTTTCTTTGTTTGTTTTGCTATTTCTGCCCCCTCCCCCCCTCCAGATTCTGATGTATAAAAGCCTGAGTAGCCTTTTTTAGTGCTCCTGGTACCGAATTCCTTCTCTAGTAAGATGCTTTATGGAAGAAATTCTTTACTGTGAGAGTGTTGGGAACAGGTTGCCCAGAGAAGTTGTGGATGCCTCTTCTCTGGAAGTGTTCAAAGCCAGGCTGGCCTTGAGCAGCCTGGTCTAGTGGGAGGTGTCCCTGCCCATGGCAGGGGGGTTGGAATGAGATGCTCTTTGATTTCCCTTCCAACTCAAACCATTCTATGGTTTAAAATCTCTGTATTAGAAGCCAGTCAGTGTCAGTCCTTGTTCGGGAAAGGGCTGCCTGGCTGGCTGCTTATCCACTGTCTGTGGTAGTTACAGAAAGCTGGGAATGTCAGTATTGTGTTTGAGGACACAACCAAAGCAGGCATTAACAGTTTCCTCCTGAATGCTGAAGCCAGCAGGAACCGTGGAGGAACAGGAATGGGAGCAACACATGTAGTGCAAGGCAGGGGTTTAAAACACCTTTACTAACACCTGGCTCTGTGCTGGGGCTGATGGCAATTGCTCCTGCAGGACACTGCATAAATTGGAAAAAAAATCCAACTGTTGTGGTTTTGTTGAACCTGAATTTCAGTTCATAAAGCTCAGAACTTCTTTCACAGACAGGAAGATGCCAGTCCAGCGGGATGAATGCAATATAAAAATCCCCAGCAGATGGGGACTGGAATTTCCCAAAAAGTGGCACTGCCAGCTGTCTCCTGAGGGGATCCCGGGCTGACACAAGCTGCTGCAGCCTGAGGGAAACCCTGGAAGGCTGCTGGTGTCCCAAAGGAAGAGAACGTGGTGGATTAGAACATCGTTGTCCAGAGCTGCTTTGTGCCTTCTTTAATACAAAAGAAATTCCGAATGATCAGAGCAAATTTAATATTTCAGCTTTTTATTTTTACTGCTTAACAGAGCAATACCTCACAGGAGGCCACTATACTCATCCACTGGCACAGTCTTACATTATATGTCCCACCGTTTCTGTACATGTGGGAAATCAGGATATATTTCAGAGAGGAGCAGAGGATGAAAAGAGCTAATAAGTTACTAAGAGATTGCCTTAGCAGTTCACTCTGTACAGATGGATGAAACCAGCACGCTGTCCTTTCAGCAATATGGTCCATGAGGAAGACTGAGCCTGCTAAAAAATACAGATCAGTGCCCACGCTGCTGTGGACTTCCTCTGCTTTCGTAATTATAGTATTTTCTATAGAGCAAATATAGCATACACATATATAGTAAATATAGTATTTTCTAGCTCTTAAAAAGAAGAAAGAAGTTGAGCTCTCATAAATGCAGAGCCAATTTCTTATACTTGTAAAGAGTGGGACTTTAGAACCACCATGAATGGCACTGTCAGGTTTCTAAACACTTCCAGGCAGATTACCAGAGGGTTGGGTCGTCCTGTGGCTGTGTAGGAATTGGGCCATTGCAGTGTGGAGGCTGCAGGGCCAGTGTGGGTGTCTCCCAGGGTTTCTTGGTTGCTGCTAGGAAAGCTGTGCTGCTTCAGGTTCCTTTCTGCAAGATGTTAATAGTGATGCTGGCTTCTTTGCAAAATGCCTGGAGCCTGACAAATGAAGTTGTTTATTATACCAGGAGCAGCATAAAATCATAATGGCTCTTGGAGGGAATTTTTAGAAGCTGCATTTTCCTTTGAAAGGAAGATGAAATACAGAATTATGCCAGATGCTCTTAAGGATGTAAATACCCTCTTTTGAGGCAAAATCGTTAAGCCCAACTTTCACGAGCTTTACTTTGGCAGGGTAATATGAGGGAGGGTGGAAAAGCAAACAGGCGCGTTCCTCCTTGCCTAGTTCCCCTGCATAAAGCATTATGTCATCCAAGGCTCTGGCTTATGGATTCCCCAGCACAGATGCTGGGTGTCCTGGAGTAGCCACTGCTTGTCCCATTGCTGCATGTTTCTCCTCATTTTAACTAGCTCCTCCGCAAGCCTTTTGTGTCCTTACTCTCCCCTCACCTCCTCCTCACCTGCAGGCTGGCTGGCCAGCGTTTGAACCCGGGCGGCTCCGCAGGAGGACAAAGGGAGGAACTTTTTTGTCGAAGCAGCAAGGAAGGGACCTTAATGCTGGCCCCTGTCGCAGGGCACCGCCTGCAGACCCGGGAGCATCCTCACGTCCAGGCAGCAGCCCCGAGGGCTTGGTGAAATCCGTGCTTGCGTAAGGGCTAATTAGCACTGCTGAAGGACTCGTAATCTCATTGAGCAACTGTTTGGGGTGGTGGGGGCAGCGTCGGTCCTGTTGATACAATATATGCATGTAATTATAGTGTGGGCATGCCCAAAACGCACACTTAAAACTCAGAGTGTTTCTAGAATATCTAATCTGGAGTTTTTATTTTGGGTTCTTGACTTTCCACTGTTAAACCTGTTAGGCTCCATCCAGTGACTCAGCAGGTACTTTGCCATTTGTTTGCAGGAAAATGCAGCAACAGCCTGTTTGCTTCAGCCCTGCTGCCAGCTTAATTTCTGTGGTATTTCAGCAGCTCAAACCAGTGTTCCAGATCACATTTATGTGGGTGATAAAATCATTTGCTGTATTCTAAACACCTGAAACAAGGAAGATTTTGTGTCCTTTCAGTGCTCAGTTTAGTCTTTCCCCCAGCTGGCACTGGGATGGGGAGTCTGTGGGGCAGCTTCTCAATGCTTTTAAGAACTGAAATGTTATTACTGCTTCAGCATGCATATGCTGTAGCCCAGAAGCCCAGCCCCTTGCTCCCCCCGGATTAAACATGGTTGCCTTGAGATGTCCCTGCATCTGCTGTGGTCAGAGGGAATCTCTGGGAGCAGGGAGCAGATGTGACTCATTTCGGATATGTGTGGCTGTGGCTGTGCACAAGCACATGGTGACACATGCCCTGAAGCAGGGAGCAGAACGAATGGCAAGAAAACCATTTCTCTCTCTGACTGAATTCCAGCATGGATCTCATTTGTGTCGCTGCCCCTTGCATGAGCTCATGAGTGCCCCAGCTTCCCTATCAAAGCCTTTTTGAAAATTTCAGCTTTGAAGAAATATTGTCAGCAGTGCAGGGTGTGGGGTCAGGGGACCGGAGCAGAGCTGGGACACTTGCAGAAGAAAGTCACTGCCCAGGAGCTGGAGGTGCTCACAACTGATCACAGGCAAAGGCTTCGCTGTCAGTCAATAGTGCTTTGAATTAGTGAAACAAGAATTGAGAAACTCCTGAGCAGAAGGGTTGGGAGACTTTGCATTCAGGGAGCTTGTCAGCCACGTGCAGGAAGCAGGGAGACACCTGTGTCCCAGGAGGCTAAATCTGCTGCCCAGGGTATTTTTCTGAGGAGTCTCAAGCTGTTGTTTACCTGCAGCAGAGCAGTGGAGACCACACTTGGTTCTACTCTGAAGCATCTCTTCCCCAAGGATGAGTGTGAAGGGGTCCCCTGAGGCAGGCAGAGGCAAGTTCTCCAAGCACTGCTCTGCCAAAATTGGCAGGGGTGGAGGATGTTGGTTTTGATGTGTTACCCATGTAGAGAGGCTGTTCTTCCCCTGAGGTTCGGCAAAGTCAACCCAAAATCTTTGCAGCCCACCTGCCTCAGCATGCTGAGACAAGACAGCTCTGGGTGCATGGCTGTGTTTGCCCTGTCAGAATGAACCACCATGGTTCATGGACATTCTCCTGCTCAGTGCTTTGGTCCAGGAGGAGTGAGAACGAGCCTGGGGTGCCAGCGAGCTCCACTTGAACTGAAGCATGTGAAGAGGAGAGCAGCCAACCTGTGCTCTTTGCTTTTACTGATGTGCCTTGAGGGGTCTGTTTCTGACAGAAGCTTCTCCAGGATGTAAGGGCTCATCAGGGTGATTCTCAGCTGCTCCCATGTGGAAAAAGTGTGCCTGAGTAATCCCACAGACAAGTAAATGGTTTCAGTTTTCCCATTTCCAAATGTCTCAGTGTGAGCAGAGCAGGTAGGTGGAGGAGATGGGCTGTGAGTAACTGCTTTCCAGATGGTCCATTTCATCCAGGTCACTCGATGTGGATTATAAATGAGCTAAATGGGAATGCACTGTCTATACATAACATCAACAGCAGCATCTGTGACAGGGTGTTATCAGGATGACAGACTCGCAGGGTAAATGCAGTTACAAAGAGCAGGGCTCAGGTCTGGGCATTTTAATTGCCATTCCAAGGAAACCTGGTTGATGTCTTCCCTGTTTGAAAGTATGGCCAAATATGACCTGTATTCAGGAAGGGTTTGGTTTGGGTTAAAACTGGTACATGAAAAAGTTCTTGGGGTGGTTCTCCCTATCCTGATGCAAAGGGATTGAGGGTTTGGCATATTCACCCTTCAAAAATAAAGACCAGCAATTTAAAGATTGATGGCAGGCATTCATTTATTGAAGTAAAGGAGCTGAATGGTGCAAGAACAATTGGCTAAGTGAAGTCCATAAATACCTTTGAGCTAGGAATGGGAAGTCTCTGTCAGCAGGGTGGAACTCTAGGATTTTCAGCTGCCTTCTGGAGTTCTAGGAACCTTTCACTAGCAGCCTCTGGAGCTTCAGCCTGAAACCCTCATCAGATACAGTGGTCTGTGAGATGAGTGACTGGGCCTGATGGACCCAAGTCCCTTCCAGTCCTTATTTATGTATCCTTGGGATTTTTATACATTTCTCCTGAGAGATCTTACACGTAAGAGCACCTGGCTGGGCAAGCAGTGAGAGAAGGAGCCAGAAGATACTAGCACAGGCCAAAGAGCTGAGACTGTCTGGGAAGGGTTTGAGAGCAGTCCCCTCCACCCCTTTGTGTGTCTGTGGATATCCTGCATTGCCCTGGGGGCTGGCTGTGCTGACCTGGCACTGCTTCTGGTCACATCTCCCTTGGCCAAGGGATGGTCAGGTCCTCTGGGCAGCCCCACATGCTGTGGCATTGCAGGAAATGGGGTCATGATCCTGCTGTCTGTGTCCCTAACGCTGCGCAACCACGCACCTTAGCAGCCAGGCCTCACAACCATGGGACATTGGGAAGCAAGATCTGGTTTGATGCCTTTTCCTGGTCTTAAAACCAAGAGTCATACATGGTTAGAAGGGGAAAAGGGATTTTACCTTGGTGTTTATTTTAAGGATCCTTAGGTGTACACGTCCAGGTCATATGCATCGAGATGCACCCTGCCGAGTCTATCTCTGTCCCTCTCCATTCCCCCCCACCCCAACATTGGGTATAACATTATAGGTTTTACTAATTAGCAGATCTATCAAAGATTCCCCAATGAGAGGCTCAAGTGAGCCCCCCCCCTCCCCAAGGAACCTTCTCCTGGATGGTTCTATCTTAGTTTACAGGATGTGTTCTGGAGAGGACCTTGGGGTCTGGGGCACACTGATCCCTAGCTATGAAGCTTCTAAAATGTTTAGTCTCTTAGCTTAACAAACAAGTCCAAGAATGTAGGGAAAAAGCACTAGGAATACAGAAGTTGTAAAAAGGTATAACAGGGGTATAAAAGAAAAGGCAAAAATCTTCATGGCATCAGATTCCCAGCCACTGGGCAGGTGTGGGCTCCTGGGAGCACCACAGGCCCTGTGCTACCTTCAGCTGGCGGAGGTGAGGAATGAGAACCCCACAGGTCCTCGGCACAGGCCCTGACACCGAACACTGCTGTCCCCACCAGGCACGTGTGGGCAGCAGCCGTGAAGGGTGGTTGGGCCTTTGGTCCTGTACCCAGCTCAGGAAGAGGCAGGCTGAGGATGGAGGGCTCTCATGTCGCGGCTCTGGGGCGAACTGGGACCATGCACTGTGCAAAACCAGTGACTGAAATTGGGAGTGCAAAGCGTTTTTTCTGCGCTCTGAGTGCCCCCTGCCCGCCCAGCTGCCAGGTGCAGGGGCTGCGGCGAGCGGAGCGGGAGGTGAGCGGCAAGGCCGTGTCCCTGAGGGGGGATGATCCTGAGGAGCCGGCTCCCAGCCTGACCCCGCGGGCAGGGATGGGATCTGTGTGCGCCTAGAAGATCGCGCTGGCGAGACCCGGGGACCGGCGGTGGGTGGGAGACGGCTGATGTCAGCGCAATGGACCCGTATCTGTGGCAACCAGGATAAATAAATAAATAAGGCGCGTGTGCCGGAGCAAGAGGCGCACAAGCCGCTGCGCTCCTCAGCACAGCCCCGCCGAATATCTCTTAAGCGGCTTAGCCCCAGTTTATTACCTGCGCGTCTCCCTGTCTGCCGGCTGGCTGAGAGCATCCAGCGCCCTCGGCGGGGACCCCAGGAGCCTCCCCCTCTCTTCATCCCTCCCTCCCTCCTCCTCCTCCTCCTCCCTCCCCGGCAGCGGCAGTGGTTTGCTCCGAGCGCCCAGAGCTCGATGCGAAGCCGCTGCTCCGCGGTGCGTTTCGGCGGTGCCGCGCAGGGCCGGAGGCGGCTGCGCTCAGCCCGCGGGCGGGCCCGTCCGCAGGCAGGAGTGTGACCGCCCGGCCCGGCAGCCCTGCCCGCAGCACACGAGCCATGCTGGAAGTGCCGTAGCCGAGCCGGAGATGGACGGTGTCAGCAGCAACAGGAACATGTCTTACAGTAGATGGAGTTACAACAGGTATTGTCTGTCTTGTTTGGGTTTGTTGTTTTCTTTTTTTCCTCTTTTTTTTTTCTCTTCCTTATGTTGTAAAACCATCACGCTGCTTGTATAAACCGAGATGGGGAGCCCTCTTCAGGGAAGCAAAACCATTTACTGATGCTGCTTTTCCAGTCTTGGGACACCCTGTGTTCCCAGTAACTCCAGCAGTGGCTTTTGCTGACGTTTAGCAGGTGTTTGTCTGGAAACCAGGGTGGGAGTTTCACCCTGGCGTGGCCAGACTGGGGGTGCTCCCAGCCCTGAATGCAAATGTTTCCCAGGCTCTCTCCTCCGAGCAGGGCTCTGAGATGCACTGACCACCTCAGCAGTCACCCAGACTTCCTAAATGTGGTCTGTAGGAACTGCTGCTCGAAGCTTTCAAAAAATCTAAACGAAAGCTAGGGAAATGAAGGTGGCAGGGAGCCAGGATGTAGCTAAAGAGTGATGTTTTCAAGTAAACACTATGTGCAGCCCAGGTACCACAGAACTGAGAGGGCTGAACTTGGTGTCTCATTGAGATAGTTGAAATATTCCCACTGTGTTTCATACCAGCATGTTTGCTTTCCCTCTTCTGGGGAACAGAAATTTATTGCAGCATTAGTTCTGTTTTAATGTGATTCGCAGCTGTGACTGACAGTTCTTCAAGCCTGGATCAAAAAAAAAGGTACCAACTTCATACTCTTTTCATTTTCTTTCAGTTTTTTTCCTTTTTTTGTTTTGTCTGTGTAAATGTTACACCTGAAATGCTAAGCATAGGCAGTATTAGCATCTCACTGAATCTCTACCACAAGCCACCACAATATTCTGAAGAAATAGCCCTTGGAAGTGGTTTTTAGTGCTCAACCAGGTATTTAGTGTTGCCCACGCTCCCTGGATGCGTGGGTACATATGTTTTATATGTGCATCTAGAGAGCTGCACTCATTTTTGGTGCATTCCCATTGCCTCAGCAGTAAAAATACAGATACAGTGGTGCCAATGGAACAATGTCTCTTTAAAAAAAAGTGTGTTTGTGTATTAAAACTGAGTTATACAACAAGCTGTGATTTAATGCATGTATTATCCCATGCAGAGGATCCTTTTCATCTGATGCCACGTCCTCACAGAGCAGCAGTGAGACCCTGAAGTGTCAGTCTATCCCACGCAGCCCAAGTTTACAGCAGTTTCAATATTCTAACCCTGCAGTAAACAATCCAAACACTTCACACAAACTCCTCTTGGAGGTTTTCTCCCAGTGCTATCACACTGTGATCTAACCTTCTATATTGCTTGCAATCTATTTCTCCAGTTCTCAGTCTTCCTGACCCTGACAGAGAAGTCACTGATGAATGTTCATCGGCCTTCGCCTGGGAACATTCTGCACTTGTGTGTCCACCCTGCTTGGCTCTCCTACTTCACCTGGGGCAGAAATGCAACATTTCAGTGCCCAGGCTGTTTTTTTGGTGACCAGTTTCCAGACTTGGGGATTTTTCCTAATAAATCGAACTGATGCCTGTGTACCATATATATATTTCAGTGCTATGAGGATGAGGAGTGAATCACAGCTTTTACCCACAGTCTTCTTCTGAAAACCAGTGCAGAGTTGTTCTCTCAGACTGAGCCTGCCCTTCCACACCCCTCTCGTGCCCAGGTACCTGGCAGGTGAAGGAGCTAACTCTCTTGTATCTCAAACCCTGGTGGCTGATGTTTGCATTTGGAGCATGTCCCAGCTTTGGTCTCACTCACCAGTGGCCACAGAAGTGCCAGCTGCTGCTCTCAGGGTGGCAGCTCTGTGGCAGAGTGTTTCAGGCAGAGACATGTGGACAGCCCTGAGAACAGCTAAGCACTGTGTGAAGACCAACAACTTTTTCTTGGGATGCACACCCAGGTAATCCTCTTGTGTTGGCATCCATGAATCAGCAGGAATAGAGGGAGGGGGCCAATGGAGCAGGTGCTGCCTCCCATAAACACAGTTGCATCCATAATTAAAAAAGAAACCACACATCATCTGTGAAATTAAACTAATTAAACTAAGGTTTTGGCCTTTGGACTCCATAAGATGCATGCATGGATTTTTTCCCATGGAAATGAGGGGAGTTGCCGTGTCCCCCCTAAATGGCCCTGCTCTCATGTGCAGCATGCAGACGTTTTTCTAGTGGGGTTTATCTGACATTTGTTGTGTATCTCAGCATCTGGCCCTAGGATTGTGGTCTTCCCTTAGGCTTGCTGCCCAGGATATGCACAGGTTGTTCCTGCAGATAATCTGTGCAACAAAGAGCGAGTCCAATCACTCAACTGCAAAACTCGAGGTGAGGCAGCCCCGTTCAGCACAGTTCCCCTCAGCTGCTCTCCTAACCAAAGGGGAAACTTCCCCCCACTCCCTCCCCCAGCCTAGACCAGTGTGTGTGTGAAAAAGAAACAGGTACAATTGGAAAAGACTCTTAATGATCACATGTGGCATTTCCACATGTGGCTTGTTGGCTTTCCGAAAAGGCCAGCCTTATCTTGTGCACATCTTTGCCTTCCTCCCATTTCAGTGCTGTGTAATTTCCTGGTCACTCTGAACATTGCCAGCTGAAAGCAGAGAATGGGCAGCAATTTAAACAAAGGCTGGGGATATTTTGATGATCCTAGAAACACTCAGAACTCTGAGTTCAGATAGCTAACTTCCAGGGTAAAATAATGCTTCTCCTTCACCTTCTGCCCTTGGTGATAAGCTGTTTTCTGGACAGTTTATATTCATTTTCTGTTTGATTTCTTTTCCTCTTGAGCATCACCCTACCTGCTCACCATACCTGTGGTCCCTCCGTGTGCAGAAATGCTCATCTTCCAGGGCAGAGTCAAAACTTGTTCTCTTCCAAGCTTCCTGTGTTCAGTGCTGGTGCAGGTTTTGGCAGCTGGGCTGATGCCCATCAGCACTCTTGCTGCTTCCTCCCAGATTTTTTTGGGAATCATGCAGGCCCTTACTCTTAGAGATGCTTGAAACCTCCTCATGCTAGTGCTGTCTGCAAATAGAGGTGGCAAGTGAAGCTTTTACCCAGCACTTCCCATCTTTCCAGCTGGAAATGAAAGCTCAGAGTCATTAATATGATAGGAAGGTGAAAATGGGGAATAGTTTTTGGCTGCTACAAGACTGAAGAGACATTCTCATGAGCTGGAACACCTGAGTCCTTTCTAGCACTCACAGCAGCTGGTGCCCAGACTGTCAAATGCTTAAACCTCAACAACACCACCCAAATTTGACCCCTGAAGGTCAAAATGGTGCTCGTGAAGGCTTGAGGGAGCTCTGATACCATGGATGTAGTTGAATTCAATTGAAGGCACAATTTAGGAAAGCATGCCGAATTCAGTCAATCCATGGTCACACAAGACCAGTTTGAAATCAAATACATGGGCAAGTACTGCAGAATGGGAATCTGCAGTCCACATTTGGAAAAACTGTGCAAGGAAGCAGTTCTTGTGCAGTTGGTTCTCCACGATCTTGCAGGGCTTTTTCATGAATCAGTGGACTGTGCTTAGCTCTTATGGCCGGTCCAGAAGGATTTCTTCAGGAGCTGCAGGAAGCTTTGCAGAAGGAATGGGTAACTTCTGCATTATACCTATGCATGAACAAAGATATTTTTTTTACAAAAAAACCAACAAACCAAAACAAAATCCCAGATGTGAAGTCATCCCATCTTTCTCACATTTCTTCCTGAGACCGATACATCCATAGTTTTTCTACCCTTTTCTCTCTTCATTTTGTCTCTAGACTTTCTATTTCTTTCCTGGAGGGCTTCAGTTCAGCCATCCTGGCCTCACTAATTACCACACTATGAATGATAGAGGCTTTATCCACCAGCAATTGGAAGTATATTTTGGGATACCTACTGTCAGGATGTTTCAACTGTTTGAGACAGCTTGAAACTTTTTTCTATTGATCTGTATCTTTGGTCTATTCTGGATATCAGTGTTGTTTTATACTTCTTTTTGAAGCTGCTATTTCTGGTTTTGTCTTTTTTTAGCCTGTGTTGAAAAGCTGTGACAGTGTATTTGGGTCATGGTGTTGGAAGGTTTCGATCTTAGATCTTTGTTTTTGAAGGTTTTTAGACTCCTCTGCCTTGATTTTTCTGGGACATGCTTTCATCAATCAGTAAATTGGGGCTGTCCTCCAAACTTCATCCAAAAATGTTGTCTTAGGGAAACTTAACTTTTTCCTTCTCTTCTTTGAAGTAGCATCTGTGAAATCCTGAAGCATTGCTGCAGCGAGTGCACTCTGACTACACCAAAGAGCAGCTCCTCTCTAATTGCAGCCAAACCAGCCTTCTCTCCTCTGCCTTCTTGTGTCTTCAGGTGTTTCCTCCTGGATGAGGTACCTTTAAAGCTGTAATCATTGGACAAAGCATCTGAGGGGGACAAGAAGTGAAAGATGTTCTATGGAACAAAAGGAGAAGGAGACTCAGCCAACCCTCAAGTGAAGCCAGAATAAAACATTCATGTAACAGATACAGAAATCCTTATAAATTTACCAGTGTTGTGCTTTTAGTTTGCTGGAATTAGGTTCTTTGTTTTTCTTTCATACTAAAGCATCTTAATGACATAGGAGAACCTAGAGTTTGGGAGGGATGTTTCTTTCCTTAAGTCAAGGCACTAGGAACGTCCTGAGGTGTGTTCATGTGCATCCTCCCATGCTCAGGATGAATGTTTTGCGTTGATTGGCAGCACACCCTTGGAGTGTGTGAATTCTCCAGAGACTTGTGACAGCCTTGCAGAGAGGTGTGGGAGACGAAACTTCAGCTCCGGCTTCCCTGAAGAAGAAATTTTAAAGCTTCTTAAACAAAAGTAGCCTGAGAATATAATTTAAACCTACTTGGCTTATGTACAGCATGACAATCCTAACAAGTGTAAGAATTTCTTCACTGAAAGAGTTGTAAGCGCTGGAACAGGCTGCCCAGGGAACTGGCTGAGTCTCCATCTCTGGAGGTATTTAAAAGCCATGTTGATGTGACACTTAGGGACATGGTTTAGTGGTGGACTTGGCAGTGCTGGTTTAATAGTTGGATTTGATCTTCAAGGTCATTTCCAACATAAATGATTCTGTGGTTGGTGTTTGGAGCAGTAAAAATCACAGCCAGAAGCTCAGGAGTGAGTGACGGGTAAGTTTTTAAAGGAAAGTCAGTATTACAGCTGGTCTTTGGTTTATCCATAGTAACATAACATATGCAGGTAACATTAGTTAGGAATTTTCAGCAAGAAGGAGAGAATCACTTGAGGCTTAGCTTGCAATAAAAATCGACACAAAATATATACATCTTTTGTCAGTACAGTTACAGGCCTCTACAAAAGTTCCAAGGTCTCTGTAAAGCTTTGTGCTTAAATCCTGCCTTCAGGTTGTCTCTTGAACCATAAAGACAACTCAAGCTTTCTTCAGAGTAGAAGGAGGAATAGGAAACCAATGAAACTGGCCGTGAAGGGTGATGTACCACAAGAAATGCTGCTCTGGGTCTCTTATTAGCACTTTTCTCTGTCCTTGCTCTGTGGTCTTATCGCACACTCCATGTGAATGCCTTTTGTCACCATGTCTAAAAGACACCTTAAGTGCCTCATCTCTGGTGCTGGAGCACAGAATTGTCAGTCTCTGCTGCACCTGAATCCATGCACAGTGCAGGGAAGATGGAACCCTGCCGCTCTGAGCTATCAGATACTCTTTGTGCTCTCACTGCCGCTCTCAGCATTAGCTTATACCTTGAAGAAAAATCAACCACGTCACTCATGATCTGCATTATCATGAAAAGAAAACTTTTTCTCTCTCCAATACGTGATTTGTGTAAATGCCACTACTAATGGAAGTCTGAGGAATAGCTTTCATGGCTGAACGCCAACAGAGGTGGTTTTCCCCTTCAGAAATGAATCAGGACAGAAGAGCCATCCCAGCTGTTGACACAGTGGGATGCCCAGTTGAGATGACCAGGCTGAGTTCAGCCAGCAGCCACCTGTACTTGTAGAAGAGAGGGATGTTAGTCAGTGCTTGGATATATCTGAAATGCTTGAAGGCTGAGGTCAAGAACAGGGGAAGATTCCCAAGAGCTTATATGAAAACAAATATGCTCCCCGAGGAGTACAGGTCTTTGCAGTGCAAATTGTCAACAAATCAGCTCAAAATCAATTTCAAAAGTATTTCTTAAGTTGTAATTTGTCTCTAGAAGTCTACTACATAGATGATCAGACAACTAAGTCATCTTGCTTGAAAAATACGATATTATTTCATTATTTTTATGAGCTTGCTGTGTTGTGTGTTTGATTCCTTTTATCCTACTGGTGCTGTGGTGTGCTATGAGGGTGTCACTGTGACAAACTGCCACACTGTCAAACATCCAATTACTTACTTACCTGGCAGGTAAATGTGCCAGTTCAAATTCCTCCACCAATTCGTGGGTCCTTAAGGAGACAAGATCATGTCTAGATGCTGTAATTCCAGAGGCAGTGCTCTTCTGTTTCAGAAACAGTCCAGTTTGAAGTTTCATTGTTTCATGCACCCCCTGCAGCCTCCTCCTCCTCCATATGGTGCATTTCTGCTGCCTTTGAACACGAATGGCTGTTTGGAGGGTGGAACAGTTCCTCATAGCCCCTCCAGGCACTGATGTCATTGATATTAATGTTAAACTATTGATCTGTTCTCGAAGAACTGTGGGCAAGATCACCTAGATTCACTCCTGTCTTCTCAGAGTTTGCTGGCAGTCCTTTTAAAAATACTTCCTGAAGTGAAACGTTTCCAACTTGAAAATCCTGCTCAAACATCTTCTCCTGGGACTCCTGGAGTATCAAGGCCAACTCATTAATGTGGCTCTTCTGTGTATGCTCTCACAGGTTGTTTTGCAAAGCTGTAACCTAAAATCCTACCAAAAGCCAAGGAATTTGCCTGGTTGGTAAAAGATGCTCCCAGAGAGCTCTCTGAGGAAAGCTGCATAAGGCAGAGGTCTGGAGGGACTTGACAGGGGCTATCAGTCAGAGAGTCAGTCCAGGAGAGGCTGGCTGCACACAGATTGTTTTGCCTGTCTGCAGGATGCTCTGGTTTCTAATAATAGAACCACATTTTTGCTTTATTCCTCACTTGAATTTTGTTCCTTTTTAATGCAGTACTATTGAAGAACAGCTGCATGGGCTTTCCCAAACTGAAGTTTCTCCTTAAAGTTAGTTTTTTCCTCCATCGTATTTCTTTACATCTTAGGTGGAACAAATAAAGTGCTCTGCTTTTCAGCATAATTTGTCTAGTTTTAGAAAGAATAATGAAACTTGGGCTTTGTAACAGGGTCTAGTACATTTGAACCAGTTTTCAGAATGGAGTTATCATCTGGTTTGGAAACAGTGCACTTAGACTGGAAAAGACTTTTTGGTAGGAAGATGCAGATGAATCAGAAGGAGGAAATGAGGAGAGGGGCCAGTAGGCAAACTGGGAGCTGTTCCTTATTAAATACTGTAGAGCAGGTGAGCTGATTTTTATGTATGTGTGAGGCAGTATTGTGACCAAGAATGACACATGTGGTCAGTGGATTTAGCTGGGTTTAGTTAGGAGGGCCTAAGTAAATCTCACAGGAGCTAACTTGCACAGTGCAGATTTCTGGAGGGGAAAAGAAGCTGCCATCTAAATAATGAATAGTTTATAGCCTTGTCTTACTAGCAACAAGTGAGTAATAGGTAAATGCTGAGAGGGAGCTCAGAATCAGTGGGATTGGAGCAGGACTCCAGCATACTGTGTGAACAGAAGACTTAAAGGTCTTGGCAGTAGCTTTCCTTCCATGGCATTCTGTGCTTCAGCAGGCCTAAAACCCAGACACTGATAGATAAATGTCTCCTCCTCTTGGAAGCTGTGATTTTGCCTGCTGTGGTTTTCTCCCCACCTGTGTTCCTCGGTGTGTACAGATACCCTGCCACGTTTTCCCAGTAACTGCATCCCCCATATCACCACCACCTCAAATTTCACTCCTCCTTCCCCCTTCAGCATGCAGCATACACACTTCTTTTTCTCTCTGGCACGCTTCATTTTTCTTCTCGCCTTCCTAGAAATCCGTTGAATGTATTTAATTAGTGAGGATTTTGAAATTCAGTGTGGGCCACAAGAAGCAGAGAAGACAGCCTGGGCTATGAACCCTGGCTGAGGCCAAAGCCCACTTAAGTCCCTCCTTACAACCCTTCTGTTCTTCTGCTAATCACAGTAAGAGGATTCACTCCAGGAGTATGGGATGTTGGATACTACAGCCAAAGATGTTCCTATCAGACTCTGGGCTGTTTTCATTCATGCTTTTGCAAAAGTAAAATGATTCCTGAAGCAATGGGTGTACTGAGATCCAAGGCAATTTACTTGGAATTGCTTGGAATGCAGGTGTATGTATAGCAAGGAAAGGAGCTTTGAACTAAAAAATAAGAACTAGCCTTAAAGCAGAGCTGAGAATTAATGTTCCAGACTTGTTGAAAATCAGAGATTTTGTTTCCACTGTCCACTTGTATTTGGTAGCTGTATTACACAGATGTTGTTGTATGAAAAATAATGAGCAACCACACAATATTATACAAATATTATATATTTGTTGATGCTTGAATTATACCTTGGGTGAAGCTGCACTCCTCCCATCAGCTCCAGATGCAGGTGGGCTGCTCTTTGCAAGAGGGCTGAGGCTAAGCCACAGCTACTTATATTCATAAGTTTTGGAGCTCCTGGAGCTGATCTTCAGTCTGACTGTGGGGATTATTAAATATATAATCTCAAATATGGTACCATTAAGTGCATTAACTGCTTTTTGCCTCTGAGGCTGGGAAAGAAGGTGGTGATATTTTCCTGATATTTACTATCTCCCCTGGGCATCAGTTCTTGGCTGCCAATAAGGCAAAAGGCCTTGCTGCCTGCAGTCCCACTCTTGTGCTCCTGGGGATGCCACCAGGCATCCTCCTGGACAGGCTGGGACTGCAGGCATCTCAAATATGCCTGGGAGAGCAATTGAAGCTCAAATGTGGTGACCAAACTCTGTTTTGTTCACTGTAATATTGTTATGATAAGTTGTATACATTTGATTGATTCACTGGGAAATCTGCATAGACTAATAGATTTTTTTAAAATGTAATTCAACTAAAATATCTGCAAAAGCAGAAGCATTTGTTTTACTTATCTGTGGCAGTGAGGTTTTCCTGTTGTCTTGGCTGTGCTGTAGATTTGATAGCATAAACCACTGAGATGCTGAGTTAAGAGCTGAAAGAAACCTTGCTCTGAGGGTGGGAGACAAGGATCTGTTCCCATCTTGGTACACATCTTGGCACTTGTTTATGTGAAAGCTTTCATCATTAATTAACAAGTATGAGTGTTCTGCAGTGCTCCTCTGGCCATCCCATGTGGAGCATTCCCACCCAGCCTGGGGAAGCTGTGCTGTGGGAACAGCCCTGGATTATGGGTGCAGAGTGAGGCTGAGTGCAGTTCCTGCTATGCTAAACTCTCTTGATAGAGGAAGCTATGCACTTATCTCTGACTCAGCTTGAATTTTTTTGCCATTGACTATTATCTTTCTGCTAAAAATCTCTCTTTGCTTTCACCTTGCCCCTATTGAACTGTGGGATTGTCTCCATGCTATGAAATGTGTGCCTAAATCCCTTTGCTGTGGTTCCTTTGAATCATGCTGAGAACAACATTGCAAAGAATATCAATTTGCATCTTATCATTAACCTTCCTGGCTAGTTATTTGGTCCAGACTTGGTCACAAAGAGAAGCTGCTGGTATTTTTGTGGATTTATTCTTCTGATGTACTGAGAAGCATGAAAGTGCTTGTGCCTCCAGTAGCAGTGTGGTGTTCCAGCAGTGGTGTGAGACTCTGAGTGCATTTAAAAGTCTGACTTCTCCACCAACAACTGCTCTTTTTCTATAATTGTAATGTCCATTTTTACCTTTTTTGGTGTCATCTCAGTCTCAGTGCAGCTGTACAAAAATTCTGAATTCTGTGTACAGTAAATGAAATATGAACATTTCAACGTCAATGCTGGAAATAAAGAGAATCCTTTTTTTTTTTTTAAATTAAGTTTCTCTTCACCACTCTTGTGTAGGTAGTTGGCAAGTCAGGGTAGATGACTTGGATAAGAATAGGTATGGAGAGAGGGAGTAATAAAACAGATTATTTAGCAGAGAACAATACTAGAGCCCCTTAACGAGCCTCTTCTGAAATATCTCAGATTGAATTGTTTAATATGGTGCAGAAATTATGCAAGAAGGTTTTCTAATGCTACTTGGATCCTGTCCACAAGTACTGTCAACTTCTTCCATGCATAAGTTATGGGAGGTCTATAAGTTATAACTTATGCACCCTTAGAACTTAGGCACTGTCAAGTTTTTCTGTGCATAAATTACAGCAGGTTTATAACGGTTTTTTTTGAGGGGGGACAACTGAAAACCCCATTCCTGTGCAACAAACTATTCAAATATATGCTCAGATCCCTCTGTCTGTGATATGGGGACACTGTTCTTAAATGCTTGTTAGTCTGACTTAAAACTCACCTTTTCCTGGAGGCTGTACACGAGGCTTTGCTAAATGAAAGAAGAGCACAGGTACCAGGGGAAGGTCCCACTGAGAGATACTGATTGTTTAAATTTGAGTTCAGCTTTGTTTTGGTTACAAACTTGTGGGCTGACATTTAACTACAGCCTCGTGCTCTCTGCCCTGGCCCCAGATGGGCTTATGAATACTGTGGTCTATGGATGTAAAAAGGAAAATAATCTATAATAGAAGACACAGAACATGGTTGAGGAAGCAAGAAGTGTTATCCAGCACGTCTCAGGGAATTGGATTGCTGACATCAACCAGCCACTCTCCATCTTCTGCTCACCCATGTGTAGGAGGGATGTTCCTTGTTGGATGTTGGAAGAGGTAAAGTCTCTAGAACTAGATGTTTACCATGAAGTTCACTCCATGATGCTCCCTGAGAGCTGCCAGCGTGCTCCTTGCTCTGCCATCTTGTTTGTCCTGTGACTGGGAACTTCATCTTTTCTTTGATGCTTTTCAGACACCCTCTGGATATTCTAGGAGACTTCTAGGCCCAGTAGGTGAGGTTTTTTTAACCAAGTCCGTATTTCATCCCTCAGTCTGGAAAGGTGTTGGGGCAGGAAATACTCCATTGACAATGCAGGAAGTTTAGAAAGACTGTTTGTTTGCTTCCATCTCTTTCAAGCCCTCTCTTTTGTATTCTTTCTTTCTGTTACTTTACTGTCTTGTCTTTTCTTTCCAGTTTTAAGGAAGTTACACCCCTGGTAATGGACCATGAAAAAAAAAGCCCAAATAGGTATTATATTTGATGCACCTTAGCAGTGGACAAGGCTAGAGAAAGTGAGGGAGGATCTTCACGGGTGTTCACTTCCCTGAGCTGTTGCATGAAGGATTCAACTGCCTCCTGTATTAAATCTGTGCTGTCTTGATAGTGCATTATCTGCCAGTTGGCCAGAGAGATACGAGCTGTCATTTTGAGGTATTTAATCACATTCTGAATTGGTATTACAGTGTGGTGGTTGTGCAGTGGGAGCATGGCTTTGCAGAGCTGGAAGCCTTGTGTGTGCTGTGGTAGGTGTGCAGCCAGGCACCTCTGCAGTACAGGAAAGCCCAGACGAGCAGATGGAGAGGAGACTTGCCAAGAAGGACTTGGGGATAAAGGTGGGTGAGAGGCTGGACATGACCCGACAATGTGTGCTTGCATCCCAGAAATTATCCATATCCTGGGCTGCATCCAAAGCACTGTGAGCAGCAGGTGAGGGAGGGGATTCTGCCCCTCTGCTCTGGTGAGACCCCACCTGCAGTGCTGCGTCCAGCTCTGGTTCCCTTGCACAGGAGGAGCTGTTGGAGTGAGTCCAGAGGAGGCCACCAAGATGATCAGAGGGATGGAGCATCTCTCCTATGAGGGAAGGCTGAGAGAGCTGGGATTGTTCAGCCTGGAAAAGAGAAGGCTAAGAAAGATAGAGAGGGACTTTATACAAGGCCATGTAGTGACAGGACAAGGGGAAAGGGCTTCAAACTGAAGGAGAGGTGGTTTAGACAAGATATTTGAAAAAACATTTTTACTGTGGGGGTGGTAAGGCACCCGAACAGGTTGTCCAAAGAAGTTGTGGATACCCCATCCCTGGAAGTGTTCAAAGCCAGGCTGGACAAGGAACTGAGCAACCTGGTTTAGTGGAAGGTGTTCCTGCCCCTGGCAGAGGAGTTGGAACAAGAAGATCTTTAAGGTCCCTTCCAACCCAACCCATTCTATTGCTTCTGTGATTCCCCATATAGGAAATGACGTGGGCAGAGGTGTTGATGTCCTGCCTTTCCTCTCCCCCACTCTCAAAATACCTGTTATCAAAGGGGAGAAGGAATGGGGAATCTTCCTCCCAAACATGCATCCAATTCCTACTTGTGAGTTCAGCTGTGCTAAGCTCACGTAGCTCCCCTGCCTCAAATCCTGCACGTGCATTCCTTTTTTCCACCTGCCTAAAGATATCATAGTCACGTGCCTTGCTCAATGTTGCAAGAGATAACTCCTTCCCATTTTTTAATTAAATCAATTCCAAAGCTCTAATTAATTGAATAAACACACCTTATTCCTATTTGCTGGCTTAAGACACTCATCAGAAACAATATTTTCATCTGGAAGTGAGGTCTCTTCCCTGGAGTTTGCATCCTGAAGCCCCCAAATTTCAGGCCCAGGACTCCCCAAAAACCCAAATTTAGGCTCTTGAATGCTTAATTTTGGGTTCTGACCCCCAAATTCTGGGGTCCTGACCCCAAATTTTAGGGCGCTGATCCCTCAGCCCTCAGATTTCTGCCCCCCCATTTTGGTGTCCAGACTGCCCCATATCCTCAAATTTAGTGTCTTGAATGCCCAGTTTTGGGGCCCAGGACCCCAAAACTGGGTAGTTTTGAAGGGTTCTGGAGCTCCCAAACCCCTCAAATTTTGGTGTCCTGACAATAGTGTCGGTGCCCCCATGGATTAGAAGGCAGGCAGCTCCTGGGACATGTCCCAGCCATCCCTAAAGCTGCTCAGCACTCTGAGGCAGAGCTGCCTGGAAAGTTAGGAAACATGTCTATAGAAAATGGACTATCCTTCACCCTCCAGCTGTTATGAAGCTTTGGGGAAGCCAGTCTTGGGCAGTTTTCCTGCACGTTTCCCCCCATTTTGGGCTTGTTTCATGAGCAAGCCCCTGAGTGGCTGTTTGGTTTCCAAGAATAAGAATAAGTGTTACCAAGAAGTGTTACTCCAGAGTGCTCAGTCACTCAGCACTGAGCCCCTGTGGCAAAAAATAGCTTTATGTAGATTGCAGGAGGTACTGAGAGGAAGCTGAATCCCCTGAGGCTCTTGTAGGAGGGGGAATGAAAAGGCTTTTTTGTCCAACTATGTCATACTCATGCAGTCATGCCAAGGCGCAGTGGTGCACTGCTCCTGCTTTTCAGAGGCCTCCAGATGCATTGTTTGTCTCCAAAAACAAGATAGCTGGAAGTCACAGTGATAAATGGCAGAGCAGGCTTTCCTCCCTCCCTGCAGGTCAACCCTTCCCAAAGAATAAGGAGGCTACTAACATGGGGCTGGGATTTCTTCCTAAGACCTGCCAGATCCAGAGACTTTTTTTTTCTCACTCAGTTCATTTTTTCCAATAATAGAAACTGTCATCTGTAATTGAGACTATCACATTGAAAAGTGAGAATGGTGCAGAAGTGTACGTAATTTAACTTATTCTGAGCCTGCTCATCCCCCTTGTTAAAACAGACAACATTTTTAGTAACCCTATCCAGTCCTTTCCAGCCATCTGTAGGTTTTCCTATAAAAACAAGGCAAATATCCACCACTTAAACTGCAAGGCAGAGGGAGGGATGGTGGAGACTGGGTTGCCTCTTTCAGTTTGGGCTATGCCTGTTATCCTTTGTGGTCATGGAGATTTGCTTTTTTTGTTTTTAAGCATGCCAGGCCAGCAGCAGTGCAGGTGGATGATGCTCCATCTTAATGTGGCACACTGGTCCCAGCACAAACTTCAATTTTTTTAACATGTTTTTTAAAATGTAGTTACATAACTTGGGGTTTGTGTCCAGTGAATTGCACATGGGATTTAGGTAAGCAGTTGAATACACCTGTTGCTGTGTGTAGCTGCATCAGATTTGGCTGACTGATGTTGGTAGAATGTCACACCTTTCCTACACCATGTACTAGAGACATAAAATAGCTAAGCCAACAATTTTCATGGGTTTATTACCACTCTGGTATCTATGACCCAGTAGAGGTTTTTTATTAGCCCTCCACAGGGTGCAGATTTAATAGAGTACATTTTCTTTGTTGAGGTTTCAGTGTATTTCAGATTTCCAAGAAATGGTCCTTGAACTCCAGTTCAGCACTGGCTGCATTAAAGTTGTTTGTTACCAAGTCATTGTGAAGAGGTGTAAGATAACTCACATACATCTTGTAATACCTTCTGATTTTATAAATGCAAAAAGCAGGAAACTTGAAGCAGACAGAAGGAGCATGGCTTTGTATTCAAGGCTAGGTGCCATTAACAAAAATGCTATTTTTATCATCACAAAATCATTGAGATGCTTCTGAAATATTTTTTCAGCTCTCAGTCTCTCCTGTGTTGAATGTGAAATGGCTCCTGTTATCAGCAGTCATCTTTGGCATAAATATATCTCTCAAGTCACCTAGAACTGCTTGCCAGATATACATGGTAATGCTTCTTTGGTGTTTAACAGCAAACTGATGAGATTCTCATTGCTTTACTGTCACTAATTAAGTAATTACTTCATCTGGGAGATATGTTGCTTATTTTTCAGATGCTTGATTTTTCAGGTGAGTTGACTTTAAACCCAGGTCACTTGAGTTTACTTTTTTTAACGATGGTTGAGTTAACAAATTTGCAAGCATTGGTCCTTTTTTATATGACAAATTTCCAGTCCGGTTCTGATTGAGCTGTGATTTAGGCAAAGCATCAGTCTGCTAAACAAATTCAGGTATGTTTTTCAAATTGCAACCGTGGCATATTGTGAGTGAGCTTAGTTGATCAATCTTCATAATTCCTGATATAAAAAGCACATTTAGGTTTTAAAAAAAACCCCAAAACATAAGTTAACAAGAGATCTAGCAGTTTAAAGGTATAGGAAATTGGTAACAATTTTGGCTGAAGGCTGAAAAAGTCCTACTCTGTTTAGAGAAGCATTGAAATCCCTTGGTCTCCTGAAAATACTGCTTGCAGCTCTTCATCCCTGCATCATTCCTGATCCTCTGATAAAGAAAATATAAGCCTGACACTTGCACACACAGGTTGGGAAGGAGAAATACAGAAATAGGCACAGGTCCTCATGGAGAATTGAAAACATAACAGTTCCTCTGGCCTGTGACAGGCAGGACAAGTGGCATGGCTGATGCTGTGCTTGGTGGCCTGTGGAGCCTGAGGGTGGTTGGTTGGTTGGTGAGATATGGTAGCTATGTTTAGCTGGCTCTTGTACCCCCCCAACAACAAAATAGACACAAAAGTTATTGTATAAGAACCCCCCAACTCCTTGTAAGGGAATGGCTGAGCCCTGACAGCCCTGCTGGTCAACTTGTGATGGACTTTGGGGCAATTAAAAGTGGCTTAAACTGGACCCTTACACCCAAATAATGACAAGCAATAAGAAAAATTGTGGCAAGTGAAGCTAAACTAGAATGTGACAGCATTCCCTAACTCCACAGGAAAATGTTCCACAATGCAGTCTCTTGCTCACATTAAAACCAGTGAGGCTTTAATGCCAGAAGCTTCAGTGAGTTTGTGCAGCCCCTCAACAAAAAAGAAAATTTCAATCCAAAATCTCCATCATAGCAGGATAGATCTATATGACAAAACAAAAGAACTTTTCTGTAGGGCACTTTTAAGCAGGGTCATGCTGGAATTTAGCAAAATTTGTCAGAGTTTGTGAGAGAGCAGAATAAACCAAAAGCCTTAGCACTAGCTCCAACCCAAATTGTCCACACCCCTAAAACAGTTAAAATACAGTTTAAAACGTGGAGAGATGGTCAAGCAGAATAAATGGGCATTTTATTTAATTATGATTGCTCTGCTTGAAATCCATTGGGGAAATGAATAATTAATATCTCATAAGACTGGCTAAATTTGGAAGGGAAAAAAGTTCAAGTATTTTCAAGGGCCTATAAATTAGTTTAAATAAGAGATGACTACATAGTACTGTGATTTTCCTTCCCTCTCCCCACTCATCCTTCAATACATTTTGGGCATGTATTTCCTTAAAGTGCAAATGTTCTAAAAGAAAACACAGTGGAAGAAATGTTTAAAACTGGAAATAAATACAAGTGCCTTGCTCCATCAAGAAATGGAGAGCAAATTCTACATGAGCAACACAGTGACTTTCCTCCCACGTTCCATCAGTGATATCCCCCAAAAGATGGTGACAGTGTAAACAGAGGATGCTGTCTACAAACCATTGAAAGGCTGTACATATTCATGTTATATGGATTCCTATTATGCTGAGACAGGATTATTTCTTTTGCCAAAATAGTAAAAAATAGTTTTCTTTCTTTATGTGAAATAACTGTACCCAGCTTTTTGAGGTGGGCAAGGGCAAAGTTGCTTCGGCTTTCCACATAACCCCAGTGGAAGACTTTACCCTTTTAAATTGCAATTTTTGGGTGTCGCCTTCCATGTCTGCTGGCTGGTTGTGCTGTTTAGCACGTCCCAGGTATGGCCAGAGATTGTTGCCCTGACAATTCAGTGCTGCTGAATCAGACTTGTTGTCTAGGCAACTGCCTTCAGCTTCAGCTGGAAAACCATGAGTTAAAGACCAGAATCTTAGCAGTGTGAGCTCTCCAAGGGTGGTCTCATCAACACTTAGGGCTCTTCTAAACATTAATCTTTACAGGCATGTTCTGTAAAGATGCAGTCTGAGGGCATGAAGAGGAATATGGCATCTACAAGAACTGACAGATGATTTGCTGCAGTGGAGAGCTGCTGCCTCCTCCACAGCGCAGGGAGGAGAGGGCGGATCTGATTCATGGGCAAGGACTCCAGATGCCCTCTGGAGGATGCAGAAGGTGGAGTGGGAACACCGGGTGCCCTCTTGTGCCCTGCAGATGTCTGGCATTTCACTAAACGATATAAAATGTCGAACTCTTTCCCATCTGTTAAAATTTCTGTGCTGGGAAGAGCAGCCTTTTATGAGGTCCAGCACAGACAAGGGAGAATGCTTGCCAACAGCTGGGCCTGACTTATGACTGTGCTGTCCTATTCTTGAGGATTATAAAAAAGAGGGAGAGTGACTTTTTACACGGGCTGATAGTGATAGGACATGGGGGAATGGTTTTAAACTAAAGGAACAGAGACTTAGATTAGATATCAGAAAGAAATCCTTTGCTGTGGGGGTGATGAGGCCCTCGCACAAGTTGCCCAGAGAAGTTTGGGCTGCCCCATCCATGGAAGTGTTCAAGGACAGGTTGGATGGGGCTTTGCGTAAACTTATCTAGTGGATGGCATCTCTGCCCATGCCAGGCACTTGGAACTAGATGATCTTTAAGGTTCCTTACAACCCAAGCTTTTCTAGGATTGCCAGCAGAGTTCTCAAAAAGAAGACAAAGAAAAGGCTGTTTCTGGATTTTCAGTTAGGTGCAGACAGCACCCTATCTCTGTACAGTGCTTGATGGCATGTTCCAGTCCCAGTCTTGGGGCCACCCTGGTGAAAGGGAAGATGACAGAGGACACAAAGAGATTTCCTTGCTCTTCTTTGATGCACACACCTCCAAAAAATGTTACTAATAGCCTAGCAGCTTCTAACACAGTGGTGGCAAAGTTGCTCATTCAGAATCACATGAAATCAGCTCTGACACGAGAGTTTCATCACAGGTGCTTTTGAGTGCACTGCTGGGCAGCTGCAAAGTAGCATGGACCAGGAGTACTGAACCTGGAAAATTCACAGGGAATGCATGTGTGTTTATACTAATCTTTGGCAATTCTGGTTTTACACTATGCACCAATGTGCTGAACTGATGAAGTAATCATTTCAGGAATTTGTGTAAGTGATAAAAAATATGACTTCCCTCTCCTGAGTCTGTGGTTGTGCTGAGGGTGTCTTTTTCTAGACTTGTGCTTTATCTGTGAGGAAGCAGCTGTGGGAACTGCTAGTGTTCTGTATGAGGGAATTCATGGGATGAAGGTATAAAACAGAGGTGCTGGGGCAGAGAACACAGGTGTAGCCAGCAGGGTAAGGAGAGAAATACAGGAAGATGGGTAGGCAAGAGCCAAAAAAAACACTTCCAGTATCCTCTTGTAGAGGTTTAAACACAGCTTCCTCCCTGGGGCTGCTCCATCTCCAGGGCCTCAGCTCTTTACTTCTGCCACTTGTAAGCAGCACTGGGAATTAAGAAAATACCTTTTTTTAAGAACTTGCACTACCTACTGAGTGGAACTTCTGAGCTTCAATGATGCTTTGTACCAGTAAGTATGAATTAGTCCCTCCGAATTTATGCCAAATATCTGTATTCTGTGTTTGTGTTGAAAGTCTGTGTGGCCAGACAGACATTCTATTATGACCCTGAAAAGCGAGTCATAAAAATGTAGAAAAAAGATAGTCTTTGGGAATAGAATCAAAAAATCATAGAACAGTTTGGGTTGGAAAGCACCTTTAAAATCTAGTTCATCTAGCTCAAGCCTCCTGCAAAGAGTAGGGACATCTTCAGCTAGATCAGGTTGCTCAGAGCTCTGTCCAACCTGGCTTTGAATGCTTCCAGGGATGTGGCACATAAAATGTAATCACAACTAACCCCAGCAACAAATGACATGTTTCGAGGCAGACAGATGAAGCACATTCCATATAAACACATAGAAATTGTTACCTGAGACCTCTGAGACAGAATAGGTTTTGCTGCTGTGCTTCTACCAGAGCCATCAACAATCTTGGCAGTTCTAGTTTCCTGCTGAGATTGAAATGTTTTGTGGGAACTGATTAATTACTGCTAATAATCTTGACAGAATGCTGTCAAAACATGTTGTTTTGATTTCTATGGAATATAGGAAGCAAGTCAAAATGAATCGCTGCTGCTTGAAGCAGCACGTTTTGGCATTTTAAATTTAGTGTTCTCAATTCTTCATTAGAATGAGTTCTTAGCACTTATATTTTAACCAAATATATCCAAAGCCTAGAAAAGAAAATTTTTAAATGGAGATTATTGATGTGTGTAAAACTTTTATATGAATGTACTATTAGCTCCAGACTTAAAGCCCTAAAATATATTGGATATTTTAATTGATGCTGAGGATCAACACAGTATGTTTATCACATACTATAAAGAAGAATAGCCATCCTTTTTTAGTCACATCTACTGAGATTTTGGAGGGCATTTCTAGGAATGTGTTGTGCCTGAGATGCAGAGAAAGACTTTGATTCTGCTTTTCAGAGACATCAAATTCATTTTTCTCTAGGAAAAGATCCTACAACAGACCTTCTTAAATGTGTTACTGACTTCTTTATCAGGAAAATGTAGCCTATTGTGGCACAGGACCCCATCCCAGCTGTAGTTCCCTGATGTTCTACAAGAGGATGCATGGGATCTGAAAGGAAAACAAAGGGGATCTCCCTTTTTCTACAGTGTAATGTTTAGTTTGTAATAAAATAGGTGCAGAGGAGTGGTGCAATTATTATTGGGAGCATGGTAAAACCTAATTGTGGCTGAGAATGTGTGAGTAAAGTACAGGGAACATCCCAGGACCTGCGCCCACAGCCCCACGGGGTCTGGCACTTCTCAGACAAATCCAAGCAGTGAGAGGCACAGGGTGCCTGGGCAGCACCAGCTTGCAAGTTTTCAAAGTTTGGTTCTTTCATTGAACTCAGAATCTTCAGGCTCCCCTTGCTGTTTTAGAAATTTTTTCCGCTGTTGCACTCCTGTGATAAATATTCCCCTGGCTCAAGTAGCTGGGTTCAGTGCCAGATTTCAGCAAAGACCTGGAAGTGCAACACAGGAGTCTGTCTGTCAGAATCTCCTGCGTTTAACAGTAAAAGATATTTCACATTTTGGAACCCTGTATGCACTCTACATCAACAAAAGACTGGATTTTTCAAAACAGAAAGTGAAAAAGGAAATTATTTGGCTCATTCCACTGAGCTGAAGTCCATGGGAGAAGATTGTTTATTCCTTTGGGCATGAGGAAGCATTTTGTGCTGATTTGCTTTAGGCTTCTGAACAAAAATGACAGAACCACCTGGGTAAAAAAAATCTCCATGAGAAACAAGAGTAATTTATGACAGCATTTAACTGTAACTATAAACACGATTTATTCAGCAGCTTTACAGCCATTTGCCTTTTTAAGACTTTTTTTTTTGTATCTGTACATATCTCAGTCTGTTTCTGTGAACCATGAAGCTCACACAACACTTCCAGACTTCTCCTGAAGGGCAGCTGAAGAAGCCAAGCACAAAGATATTTTAAATATCACTGTGGCTCGTGCAGCAAATCTGCAAGAGTCGCAGGGCAAGTATGTTATCAACATGCTGCCTGGTACTCAGCATGCAGACAAATGAATCCAAACTTGTTCTCTGCTGGCATTAAATGGGTGAGGGAGCTGTTTTGGCCCACTTTAACAAATACTCTGGCACTCTGCATGCTGTACTAAGGATTAGGATAAAGTTTGTCATGGCAATCATAGCAGCCATTATTATTTACATTCTGGAATTGATTTTCCCAGTTTCACTTCATTGCTTGACAGATTTATTTACTTTCCACTTCTCTGTGTTGTTTTCTAGAGGTGTAATGAGAATTGTGATTTTCTGGGTTAGTGTCAGTGGGAATTATTCTAAAGAAAAGTTAGGTGTAGAAGCATAACTTGTTGGATGTTGTAGCCTATCACCTAAGTCAAGTTGCAAGGTGGGATGCATGCAGGAAATTTGCTGTATGTAAAGTGGGAGGAGGAAATATTCTAAAATCCAATCTACACTTTAGATTGCAATCTGCATTCCTGTCAAAATTAAGATGTTAGCTCTTCTATTAATAGGGGAGAAAATGAGATGCCATACTGAAATATATCAAATATTTAATATCCATATTTTGAATCTCCTTATGCCTTCAAACCCTCCTGCAGTGCTCCAGCTGCAGGAAAACTCACTTATTGCTCTAATTGAAGTAAACAGCACTTGTTAGTATAGGCAGATTGTGCTGCCAGCAAGTTTTTTAGCTGGAGCATTTGCTACTTTTCCTAGCAAACTAGGGAGGAAGGGAGGAAGGGAGGAAGGGAGGAAGGGAGGGAGGGAGGGAGGGAGGAAGGAAGGGAGGGAGGAAGGAAGGAAGGAAGGAAGGAAGGAAGGAAGGAAGGAAGGAAGGAAGGAAGGAAGGAAGGAAGGAAGGAAGGAAGGAAGGAAGGAAGGAAGGAAGGAAGGAAGGAAGGAAGGAAGGAAGGAAGGGAGGGAGGGAGGGAGGGAGGGTCGGTCTGGGGTCAAAAATTGTCACTCTTGTCAGCTGCAGTGAGTCCAGATCCTGGCATCTGGAAGGGGATGTAAGGGGCTCCTTGTTTTATTTCAGATTCTGGGAAATTACTCTGAATATTAAAAAACACCCCTCTTTGTGTCTAAGGCTGTTAAAAGCAGCATTTTGGGCAAACCTCAGCTTGAGTAGTTGAAAAGGGTTTTCTCCCTTCACTGTTTTCCCTTGGTGTTTTCAGAAAGCTTAATATTTGTGTATAAATACTTGATCTCAAAGGATTTATGGGGTTTGCCAAGGTCTGTTTTCATCTTTTATCTGGGGGGAAAAGAAGAGAAGGAAAGGCCTACATATGAGCTTTTCCTTTCCGCCCAGTTCAATGTGTCCTTAAGCCTCAAACTGTTTTGTAGCACAAGAACTAAGAGTCAGAGCAAACCAAGCTTGTGGGAGACCCTATCAAAACAAGGAAGAGGAAGTGGGTTTTCACACAGCAGGCAGCAGACAGGGAGCTGCTTGCCAGAGACAGCTGTGGAAGCGAAAGTTTGTCATATGGATCCAGGAAATGCCCTGAACTGAGAATACTTGAAGGCTCAAAGGGAAGTATAATTTTTTTTTTTTTTTTTTTTTTTTTTTTTTAAGACATATATTTGCCTCATTAATTTTCTTCTCTGTGTGTCCACATTTGCTTGTGCTGCAGACAGGATGCTGAGCCTGGCAGCCCCTTGGTCTGAGCCTGCCCAGCGCTCTGCTGCTCTCACTGCTCTTCACACTCCGCACCGTTAGTGTTTCCATGGCTTTTATGGAAAGAGAATAACACCCCACTTGTGCTGATGTAATCCCTCTGAGATGAAAGGAGCTCTTTAAGTAAACATGAAGTCATGTTCTAACCTAGCACTAGTGATGAGACAGTGAAATGATTTACAGACCAATAAATGTGAATTACTCTCGGCTAGCAGTTCTCTTGCAGCTATCCACGCTTCATGCAAACAAGCATTGTTCTCTATAGCTCATGAATTCCCACTGAAATAATAACTGAAAGTGATAAGACTCTTACCTGGACAAAAAGAGCTGCTCATTTTCCAGACAAAGAAAGAGCCGTTCAACCTGTTCAGCCTGGGGAAGAAACACAAACAACATGGATAGAGAGGGATTGTGTAGTGCTGGATAATCTGTCTCCTTTCTAGATCCTTGTGGGCTTTTTAAATGCCTCCATGTGCTCCTTCACTTCCACCTGATTATTCCAGTGTCATCAAGAAATGGTCATGGGGAGGAGGCAGAACTTGTCCCAGAGACAACATTTCCCTCTCTGCCCCTTCAGTTTGCAGTCTGGCTTCAGACCAGAAGGACACTCACTTTGCCCTGTTCAGGGCAATTCCAATGGAATTTGATAACCCTGTATTTGGAGGGAAAGGAATTTCAGCACTGCTTAGACTCCAGCAGGACCAAGTCTGCAAGCCTCTGCTCCCATTCATGGTTATTTCCCACTCATCCAAAGAGTTGTCATCGAAGTACTTTTGTGTTAAATCTCTGTGATTAACTACACGTGCCATATATAGACAAAATGAGTTTATGATTATATGGAACCTGGCTTTGCTTTCCTTTCTCTTCCATATAAATAGGGATGAGTGCAAGCAGGACAGAAATAGGAGTTGTTCCCATCTGGAGGTTACAATGTGGCTGAAAACTACCCAGGCATGGCTTTGACCACAATCTGCTTTTAGTTTGAGTTATTAGTGATCTTTAATCAACAGGTATGTTTGCCTGAAAAAGAATGAGCAAACTCTGTGCACAAATTATTTTCCATGATGCATGACATGAGCTATGTTGTCCCTGTCAGTGGGAGCCACAAAGAGCATTAAAAAAAATTAGGGAATACATCAGAGCCTGAGTGGATAGTCAGGAGAGTTGCTTGTTTATGTCAGATGTTTCTCTTGAAGGACTGATTGTGGAGGAGTACCAAATTCTGCTTTCTTCAGAGGGGCAGGTGGGTTTTATGGCATGTTCTTCTTGCTTCCTTGGAGTAGCAGGATGCATCCTGAGGAGATATTGGGATCTCCAATATTAATCACTAGTTAAGATGTTGAATACTGTGTATTAAAATAGAAAGTAGAATAGATAAATGTTTAAAACAGTGCACAGAAAGGGTATGAGAGGTGGAACAGAGGCAGCTCAAAAAGGTAAGAATACTTGGCAACTTTTCTGGAGGCTGATGCATGGAGAACATCTCACTTAACCCATCACAGCAGAGCTCCAACAACAGGGAGAGGGGTGGCAACAAAGCCCAGAAAACTCAGAGGTGAATTGTCTTTCTCTGTGTTTAAAAGCCAAGAGGAAATTAGCATAATTCTTCCCCTTCTGTTCTACTGTGATTGGAGTTCTTCAAAATGCTTCTCTTGCTTAGTGAGCAGGAAAATACCAGGAAATGTCTAATAATAACAAGACTTCTATACCAAGGTGTTTCTAGCCTTGACATAGACGCATTTGTTTTAACAGAGCTTTCATCTATGCTTTTGTTAATTAACATGGTAACTTTTGTAGGGACTAGAAATCTCATCTGTGGGGTTGGGTTCTGTTGCCCTGCATGCTTTAAGAACAGCCACACACAAAGGTTTCTGTAACAGATCCATGCTCTGGGAGGAGAGGAAGAGAAAATAAGAATTGCAAAGTCCTATGAGCATAGTTTGCATATTTGCACATCCTCCTGCCTCTGTGAGAACAGCAGAAGAATATATGCATTTACCTCTTTCATCAGGGTCGTGGCACAGGGCTTGGATCATAGGCCAGCAAATTAATGAACTTCTGAATCTTGGCCAACGGGTCTTTCCCTTCTTGTCTCTGCTACGGGAGGACAGAAGGCTGAACCCAATAATATGAATCTGCTCTTTGGTGCTTACTGCAGCTCTTGCAGGACAGGTCACTTCCCACAGGTGGACAGTGATACCATCTGTTGTGTTGCTGAAGAATTTCTGCCAGCATTTAGCTCATATGCCTGTCTCAGGAATAATAAGAAATTAAAGGCTGTGATGCCAGTGGGATTGTGGGTCAAAAAATCTGGTCTTCTTCAGCACATGAGGGCATTTTCCTTGTGCTGCTAAAGGCTGACTAAAGGCAAAAGCTAATTTTTGGAAGACCACCCAGTCTTGTAAAGTTGCCTTCATGTGCTTTTATATTTCAGTGCTAATTTTTCTTTGGTAAGGGTTCATTTGCTCTTTTCAAACACTACCTATGCCTCAAATGCACCAGTGATTAGAGCAAATTACTGGAAAAATACCATGACATTGATCAAATTCATGATATATTAGTGTTGCAATTGGGTGCATTCAGGTATAGCTGGGAAGAAATTGAATACCTCCTATGTTATTAATTTTAAGAGCCTACTCTCTTGGCGTTAAAAACAAACTAATTCCCAAACTGTCTTTACCACCCTTTAATGCTGTTATTGATTTAGTTCCTAGAGACTGGATTCGTTTTATCTTGAGAGTGGGGGAGGGGGATTTGTTATCTAAAACTGCTTTTGAAATTAAAATATTGGACAGATCTCATTGTGTTAGCAGAGAGTTGAGAGTTATTTTGTAGAATACACCAAAAATTTTTTAAATGGAGTGATGTAGACATGTATGTATGTTCTCACAGAAGTAATCTTCTGCTGTCTTGATGCCATCCAATGGATCTTGATGGAAAATTTAGGCTCAGTTCTCAGCCACCTGAGAGCAAAGCTCTGAGTCTCACGTGTTTTAAATCCTGCCTAGGCCTGGCTGAGAGAACTCTGAGTAGGTGGGGGAGACTGGAGAGGCTCTTCTCTGATGGGGAACCACTGAAGGATGTGAGTCCTGGCAAAAAGATGTAATAAGATGCAATGCTCCCATAATGGCAAGGGTGGGAGGTGCACCCAGTATCGCAGAAGAGCTGGTGGCATGGACACAGCTGTGAGCTGGTTCCTGCCCAGCCACCCCTGGGTTTGTGTCTCTCAGATTCAGCTCAAATAACTGCCCATACAAGCACGAGGATTCAGCTGCTTGAGTTCTCCTCTCAGCTCTGCAAGCTTAAATAAACATGCAAATGTGTTCAGGGGCAGAGCAATACTCTGTTCTGTTAGGGACAGAGTGGTGCTTTTGTTTACAGGTGGATTGGTGGTTACCGTCTGTCGTTGGTGAAATTTAACTCATTTTCTCCACACAGAAATTCATGTGTGCTACTTCATTTGCATTAAGCATTGCAGACAACCATGGAAACGACCTTTTTTAATTTGCTAGTCAACTTCAGTAAACCTAAGATGGCAAAACACCTGCTCTAGCTTGATAGCGATGAGAATTTTACAAATTCAACAGTAAAGTTATCGCAATGTTTCTCCCTTTGTTACAAAACACATGCATTTGGCATTTGTTAGTAGAGAGAAGCAGGAGGAGCTGAAGCACAGCTCTTCATGTTCAGGGCAGCAAATCAGGGACAACAACTTCTGAAATACAGCTGGTGTCACCAGGCAGTTGATGGAAATAGGTTTCAATGTTGTAGGGAGCAAAGGTGTAGGACCAGCTCACCACAGCAAGCAAATGGGTTTCTGACCTGGTAGACCTTAAAGCACGTGGTTTAGGGTGTTCCTAAATCAGGGTCAAACAACTAAAATGCCCAGATGTTAGTGATATTGATGAAGCAAACAGCAATTAGGTTTCTGATGTGTTTCAGCCCTGATTTCCACGTTTTCTAGGCAAAAGGCAACGTATAGCAGCTGAGTACCTGTCTCTTCACGTCCTGCTGAAGTAATGCAGATGTTTATTGCAGGGCTGTTCTGCAGCCAAATGCTCTTAGAGCTGACCGTGCTTCGTCATGCTCCTTAAATTAATCCCAGCTGAACTGGTCAAGGCCAATACTATTTCTTGGAAGCAGCTGAGTGGGTGAGTCTTTCTTTAGCTGAAGAGGAAGAAGAAAATACGCATCTGCTCTGCAAGTAAACATTTATTTCAGCTTGAACCCTGGGGTATTAATCTTTTGTTTGAGTTGTGGCCTGACCACAGTCACTTTGTGTCACTGATCAGATGGACATGGGTATTTTACAAGTATAACTTATATAGCTGAGGAATGTTTGTGGAAAAATATGGAAAGGAAACTTTTACCAGGAAATGGATTTAGGCAGCTCTTTTATCCTGTGTCTCTGAGGGTACTGTGATGTTGAGGAATACTTTTAATACTCAGGTTGGTGTGTAAGTTTCAAATTGAGCTACCTGCTCTAAATGCATTCCTCAACAATGAGAGGGGGATTGGCTGTGGGGATGAGTAGTTTTGTAGAACAGCTCATATTTTCAGAATGGCTGTGATGTTTGGCTATATCCTATTTTAGAAATTGTGTGCAATCTCTTGAGTAACACAAACTTAAGAAATATTGTCTTATACCATACTATTGATTGGAAAAATACTGGAGCAGTGAAAGTTGCTGAAGAAAACAGGTTATTTTACCAGACAAGGTATTGCTGTACTTAGATGTTCCAGGTTTTCATGAACTCATTGCTTACGTCTCTTAGAAACTGGTTTATCTAAAGAAGGTCTCTCTACTCTCTCTTGTCCTGATTTCATGACATAAACTCAGTAAAGAGAATCTATTTTTGTTTCACTTGAAATAAACTTACTCAGTTCAGATCTATATTTTTATCAAAGACTGGAGTTGGTAAATAAGCACAAGCATCTTCCAAGCAATTTCTATTTCTGGTTATCCAACAGGTATTACTTAACTGAGGTGCAAAAGCACTGCTAAGAGCGAGGTACTTCAGATATAAAAGAGTTTTGCAGCTTATATCCGAGGTTTGGTAATTTCTGCTCTGTGTATTTCAGTGCTTTCTATCTGTTGAGCTGTATGAAGCATAGAAAAATCCTCTAGCTGCTGAGTGTTGCAATGCTGATGCTTATGTAGCAGCAGTGGGTTTTTGTGCTGTGCACTCGTGTGGCAAAAAGCCTGTACTGAGGTCTGCAAGATCTGAACCTTGTGACTGCTGTAACTTAAGCAGGGCTGTGGATGACATTACAAAAGCACGGTAATACTGCATGCAGATCCTGTAGCGTGTAGGAAACCAGCTTAACAAACAGCATTTTCTCATCCAGTGTTGGGAGCACTGGAAAAGCAGCCCTTAGCAGGAGGGTGGAAGGCTGGGAATACATTCCATAGGGTGGTGCTTCATATCCCTGAGGCAGGAAAGAATTTTCAGGAAAAGTTGGCATGTCTTGATTTTTTTGAAAAATGTACTTTCTTGACTTTTGTGACTTTGAAGCTCCAATTTTGAATATATGCAACACTTCAGGGTGTTTTTACAGCTGCTTATCCGAGAAATAGCTGTCTTTTAAGGCATTCTTATTATCTAGCCTGTGGTTGTTATCAAGTGGCACTTTGCAGAGTGTGATGGTGACTCAAAGTTTCCTCTTAAAGGTTTCAACCTTCTGTTACCTGCCCAGCACCAAGGCTCTGGTGGCAGAAAGAGACACTAGAGGTGGCTGCTGCCTGGTTGTTAGTTGGATGGAGAGGAAAGATGCAGGAGAAGGTGTCACCAGCTGATGGGAAAAAATGAGAAATGGGTATTTTGTATCTCTGAGTTTTTCTGGCAGTAGAATTACAGTGGATTACACAGAAGGGCAAGGCAGGAATGGGAGTAAAGGGAACAGGGACAGGACGATAAATAGCTGAAGACAGGCAAGAAAAACAGATATGTTGAAACAGGGAGAGGTAAAATTAAAACTATTTATTTACAGGTATTCCCTGATATCTTCCTGGTTATGTGGTGGCTTTTTTGTTTGCTTGTTTTGCTGCTTTTCCCCTGCAGAAACTGAGTTGGCTTTGCTCCCTGTTTGATCAGAGGTGTCTCATGCTCCCACTCACACCCAGGCACAGACCCTGTCCTGTCCCCTGCCCAGTGCAGCAGCCCCTGTTTAACTCCTGCTGGAGTGACTCCCCTGGTTGCTAAATTGCAGCTGGGAATTAGGCTCACATCTGAAAAAGAGAAAACATATGTGGGAGTTTGTCACTTTAAAACATTGAAATGTTTCTTCAAATTCTCATAAGAAAGTAATCCATTGCAGGAGATGGTCAAAGCAGTCTTCAGCTCTGCACATCTTCTGTAGTTTGGCTATCATTTCTTCTAATAGTCAATCTAAAGTGAAAACCTGCCCAATCCAGGTATCTATCCTTTGTTTAGGTTCTTAGAACCAGACCCCTAGAAACAGGATGTTTTTGCTGATGTTTGATGATCTCTTCTCTTAAAAACTCAAATTCTCTAATTATTTCCTCAGCTATCAGAGTCAATTTTTGGCATCAGAAATATTATTGTTTCTGTCAATATTACTAGGTCAAGAAAGAAGTTATTCCTTTTATCTTAGCTCTTTGAATTGGGATATAAATATAAAATAGGTTGTCAGGGTTTTTTTCCAGATATAAAATCTTTGGCTCTGATGAATCAAAAATACACTGTTGTAATGTTGTATCTGCCTCAAAGGATTTGAAATTATACACTGAGGTCAGGTACTTAGTGAAACTTTTTCATTTTATTTTCTGTAAACACCAGTGGTGTTTTTCTTCTAATAGAGCTGCAGCTTAAATGTGCTTGCAGTAATTTTCCTTCTAGTCCTTTTGTGCCAATAGGGTAACTTAGATTCTTCCTTCCATCTTTAGTTTGAAAATACTTTCATTAAAACAAATGTCTGCTCTGCTGAGATTTTTCTTATCACAAATGTGTCCAGATCCTGATTTGATCAGGATAGGCATCAACAATTACAATCTTAATCTTACAATCTAGTGTCCTTAATAAAGACAAGTAGTTATCTGTGTTGCTATTTATTTCCTCCCTGTGAGAGGAGAAAATTGTTGTTTTTTTTTTTCCTCAAATTGAGATGTAGTTGGAGTGTGAATGTGTGCATGGAGCTGTGTGGGACACTCCAGGTTGCTTTCATCCATGGCATCCTTGAGCCTGACTCAATGCTCTTCTCTTTTTGGTCTAATTGCCTTACACTTGATGTAACTAAATTCTGCCCTGTTTCTCAGGGTCTTCATGAGGATCTAAGCTGTTGCAGAGGGTAAAAAAACCCGTACAAATAACACCTTACAGTTCACAGTCATTTCAATGTGAACTACTGAGTCAACAGGAAGGAGAATGCTCTCCCAAACAGACAGGGAAGCCACTACACCAAACTACATGTGCACACAGGAAGCTGACAATACACAAGGGAGAGAAACAAACTTCATTCCTGGTGGAAACACCATGGTTTCATAGGCAAATGGGATTTAGTGTGGCCATGCCCTTTTTACTACTTCTGAAGGACCTGGGGAGCTTTAATGTCTGAGAAGAGACTGAAAGGTGTAATACATGAAATGTTAATGATGAAAGGGGAGCAGGTGTTTTTTCTCCCTTAGTAATTCATAATTAATGCTTTCAAGGCTGGAGAATGTAGGGAGTTTTGTTTGGGTTTTTTTTCCTCTCTCTTTAACTTGGGGAATCTTAGACCACAGTAAACAATGGGTTTTCCATTCCAGTGAACAAGCTGTTCTGGGCTCTCAAGCTGCAGCTTTTAGCCCATTAGGTTGAATTCTGCTGGAGTGATGGATGCTGCAACCACCATTCAGTTGGCAGTCTGGTATGTCTCCATGCTTAATTAGTCAGGGAAATCAGCTTGAAAGGCAGCAGTTGCTTTGACAGAAGCACTGAGAGAGGTTGGTTTTCATGTGTTGGGGTTTTCAGGCAGTAAATGTTTGGCTCCCAGGGGGTGGCAGTTGGCTGGAGCCTGGAGCAGAGGAGATGGAAGGGAGTGTGAGCACTTAGCCGAGAGGTGTGGGCAATCCTTGGAGTAAGGAGCAAGCAGGATTTGGTTCTGTTGGCACAGGCCTACCAACCTTAGGGCAGGATTTCAAGAGAATATTGGAGCTGGGCAAGTTGAACTCTGGCCTTGTGTTCTGAGCAGCTGAGTGCCCACCTTACCCCAGGACAAAAACTAGGTATGAGATAACACTGTGATTGCATAAGATGATGATATTGAATATTCTCAGAACACTCCTGGGCCAGACACCAGCTGGTTCTGGTAGTTTGGCTTCATAGGGAACAGGTCCAAATTGTGAATCATTTAGAGAAGGCCATATCCTGTGCCCACCTACTCCTTGGCTGCTTTTCAGGAAAGACTGGTCTGTTCCAGCCTCAGCAAACCAAATATTGGTTCTGATGACAAGAAGCTGTGCTAAAAGTATGCTCTCCTCACAGATAAGGCAAACAGTGTTCTGGGCTGCATTGGAAGGAATTTACCCAAGCAGACCAGGGGAGGTGATTATCCCTGCCTATGTGGCCCTGGCCAGGCAGGACCCAGAGTGCTGGATCCAGCTCTAAGGAGGTGATTCCCCACAGCTGCCTCTGGCAGTGACTGCAGGCTCTCTGCTTTTATGTGCCTTGCAGTGGTCAGTGCTGCTCACATTGGGCTGGAGAAGCATGAGACTGGTTTGCAGGGTACATAAAGGGCCCTGTTTTCTGGCGAGCTGTTGGTTTTTGATCTTCATTCCTTACCTGCCTCCATTTCAGATCTCCCATAGAGATTTTCAGCAAACCCCACAGGGCTCAAGCTCAGCTGGCATAAATTGTTGCACCTGCATTTTGGTTTAAAAAAAACCAAACAACACACCTTCCCTATTCCAGTCCCCGTGTGGAGTTCTTGCTGCTAGACATGAGGTGGCAGAAGGCACATCTGCAGCATAAGCATGGCAACAGATTTAACAACCACACTAATTAAAGCAATGCTTCCAGTGATGTCTGTCTAAATTGCACTCTTGGGTAATTGACTCCTTATTGTTGTTTTACTTTTTCCAAAGCATCTCCTCAAATAGAGGACTTCCTTCTGCCCATGTTTTTCAAGAATAATATTCTTGTGGATTGGCAGAAGCAGTTTTTGCCCATGCTCTAACAGAAAATCTCCTGTTATTAATCAGGTTTGGGATGTTTAGCAGCTTTTGGACTGGTCCCCAGCAGTATCTTCATACACCAGAGCATGGCTACTTTGTAAGATCTTTTTCCCTGTGAGCTGTTACGAGTGGCTCTGAAGAGACAAGTGGGTTATGCCTGAACTAACAAAGCTGCTGTCTTTTGGGTTCTTTGCCTTGATCCTTGATTTTTATCAGGTCCTAGTCCCAATTAATTGTCACTTTCCAACAGGGTTCTGCTGCATTGCAAGCATACTTCAGCTGCTTGCTTGCTTCAAGCAGTTCACAGACATGCTATTAAGAGCAATATGCTGAAACCTTAAGCAAAAGCCTCTTTAGCTAAGGCAATCTCCTAAGTTCTTCAGGACCTAAAGGCAATTTTAGTAACTGGTACTAGAAACACTCAAGTGAAGGCAGAGAGCCTGACACCTTATGCCAGAAAACATCTGAGTAGCGCCACACATGAAAAGACCCGAAAGGCTGTGTCGTACAGCACGCTGTTTCGAAACAAGGAAAATGGCTTGTGGCAATGCTAGACTGGGGCTAAGAAAAGCTGTGAAACTGTCACAGGCAACAAAAGATGGTCAGGCAATGGACTTCCTTGAGCATGTGCCTTGGAAGGGCTGCTGGAAGTGACAGCTATAAAGCCGCGCTGTTTGGTGGCAGCTTGAGTAAATTTTGTTTGCTTCTCATGCAAAAGGTGGCCTCATCACAGTTATAAAAGTTGACACAAGCAATTCACAGGGAATCAGCAAGACAACTGCAAACAGAGCAAGAGCAAAAAATACCCAGAATAGCAGGGGAGGCAGTTCCTTTAGACAGTATTTGATAGGGTGACCCCTCGTGCAGGGGGGACAACCTGCAGACAGACAACAGGTTTGCAAACAGACTTTGGTAACTCCAAAATCATAAATTTTCAAAACTTGTGTCTGCTTAATCAGCTCCAGGAGAAAACCAGTCTGTGTGCCCAAAACTAACTGCTTAAATGTTCATTGTTCGCAGTAGGAGCTGTCTGAAAGTAATGCTTTGAGCTGAAACTAATTTTCTTATCTCTTTCATATAAATTTGACTTAGGATTCGTACATGGATGTTGTAGGCTACAGCCTGTCAATGTTGTCACCCTTTGTCAGGGCAAGCCTTTTAAGCACAAATAAAAACCTTCACTGCAAAGAACTCAACTTCCCCATAAAACTCTCCAGCTTTATCTTGACTGTGGCTTGGAGGGGTTCACAGGAACAGTCTAATAATAATCTTTTTTTGTCAGTATCCAATAATTTTTGCAACCTTCTGTGTTACAGAAATGCTGAACTCCCATAAAACTGCTTTCTTATAGAACCAGGACAAAAAAGCTTTTTCAATACAGTGTATCATGTTACATTTTAGAGCATTCATGAATTTGATTTCCTTTGCTGCTATGTAATGAAAATTCAGGAGTGGGACAGTACTAGTTTGACGGGTATGTTTCTGTGTATGCTGTCCTTCTAAAGCATGTAAAAGGAAAAGAGTTTTCCAGCATCTTGGAGTAAAATAATTACTTCCTCGTTGAAAATTTTCTTTTACTTCCAATTATTGATACCTCTCTGGTGTTTGTTTTCAGTTCATAATCTGAAGCCCAAAAGCCAATCTATTTTTTTGCAATTCCATCCCTAGGCCTTTGTTTATGACTCTAAGATGCAAGACATGATAATGGCAGTTAAGAGCCTTTATCAGAGGGCGTGGTAAAAAATTCCTGGGAGGCAGCTACACCCTAATGTGCTCAAAGACAAATTCCACTTTGCTGTAAGAATGAAGGAAGATGCTTCGGTAATCCCTGCTGTCATCTCAGCCTCTAAAAGGGGACAAATACCGCCATCTTGAGGTTACTGTTCTGTATGGAAAGGAAAGAAATATTCAGCTACAGCTAACTAAAAATAAAATATCTTAAATTCTGCTTGAAAGGCTCTGGTGGAACACAAAAATAAAGTTGCTGCAATAGAGAGAACCTGATTTCTCTGTTACTGTTCCTTTTCCTTATAAAGAAAAAAATTGATGAGTAGCATTTTTCAGGCTGTCAGAATCTCATTGAAGCAGTAAGTGTTCTTTTGTTAAATAAAAGGAAAAAAGTCCAAGTGATATTTTAGACATATTTCCTAATTTTAAGACAGCCTAACTACCACTTGTGCCTTCATCTAAAAATGCTGCATTCATTTTTACAGGTATAGCACCGCAATAGGTTCAGGTTCTTAGCAGTTGCTATCATGTAATTTTGTGTGTTTTGACTGTACAAGATGATTCTCTTTTGAGAGTTGTAACTGTGTGTAAATCTACTATGCCAAGAGCCAAACACACCCCAAAAAATTAAGATTCTACTTTTTATCACCCAGACACTGATCTATTACATACACATAGGGGTGATTTGCTGAATGTCTAAGCTGTGAGGACAGATGAATGTAGACAGAAATATATTCCCAATTCTTTAAGTTATTGATTTAAATGATCCAAGATCTAGGTGAGCAAATGGAAAACAAATGTTACACTCTAGCACTTAAATTGCTTGTAATTTCAGCACAGTGTTTGTGGGGTTGAAGTCCAACAGGATTTCACAATACTTCAAAGGCAAGCTTACAGTGCTTGTTTCCAGATGAAGCTAAAAGATCACCTGGGAGCAATTTTATAACTCTTTCTTATGTTCTTGACCTGGTCTCTGACTTTCTGATTAACTCTGAACCTGTTGCTGAGTGTCTGTGTTTGACCTTCTTTGCCCATATAAAAGGTGATTTTCTGCCTGAAATGCATGAGAGGAGATACACAGTATGTGCTGAATGCAGACACTGGTGAATTTTACAGTGGAACAGCTTCTCTCCTTCCCTCTGCTCTGCTTTCCTCACAATTTATAACTACTGTGATTTTTTTTTTTTTTTTTTAATGGGGAATGGCTTTCTTCAATATCCTATTTAGTACCATCATTTCTGTTTGAAAAAAAAGGAGGGGGTGGAGGAGGGAAGATACTACTCAAAATAGAAGTCTTAAAAGTCCTGATTTCTGAAGGTTTAGGGCTGTTTCAGGTCACAGTAGAGGTCTGACTAGTCCACTAATTTTTTCTGACAGCATCTAGGAGAAGATGCAAGGAGAACAGTGTGAGAAGCAGCCAAGAATATTTCACCACCCATTTTTTCCACTTGGTTTATCAAGTCTACCAATGAAAGAGCAATGCAGACATATTCATGTATTTATATTCTCATGCACAAGACTTTGGTTAAAGAAATAGCTCAGCCATGCCAAAAATCAATGTCATGGCATGTGATTTAAAGAAAAACACTGGTGTTTAGTGGCAGGTGACTGTAAGTGTGAATATCATCTTACAAATGAGCAGTGCTGGCCGGGCTGTGTCACCAGCTGGTTCTGGAGTGCACTGGGAGTTCCCTGTGTGTTCTGGAGTAACCCAGCAGGCAGCTAAATGCCACAGCCTTTTACAGTGGGTGGAGGAGACAGCTGGGGGAAAACAGGTAGAACTTAGGGGCTGAGATAAAGGCTGTTTAATAGGACAGAAAAGGAAGGGAAAATAATAATAATAATAATAATAATAATAATAATAATAATAATAATAATAATAATAATGAATGCACAAAGAAGTGATGCACGATGCAATTGCATGCTGCCCACTGACCAATGCCCAACCAGACCCTGAGCATCAGGCTGTCATCCTCTGCTCAACTCCCCCCAGATTTATTGTTCAGCAGGATGCCATATGCTTTGGAATATCCCTTTGGCCAGTTTGGGCCAGCTGTGCCCCTTCCCATCTACTTGTGTCCCCAGCTTCCTTGCTGGCAGAAGCTGAAAAGTCCTTGACTTGGTGTAGCCTCTGCTTAGCAACAACTAAAACATCAGCATGTTATCAACATTATTCTCATTCTAAATCCAAAAGGCAGCCTGTACTAGCTACTGGGAAGAAAATTAACTCTATCCCACTCAAAATCAGGACATCATGGTCCATAGTGGAACTCTCTTTGTCTCAAACTGTGTTGAAGGGGACCCTGGAAGAGTTCAAAAGCTGTGTGCATGTGGCACTTGGGGGGTATAGCTCAGTGGTGAGCATGGTGGTGCTGGGTTAATGGTTGGACTCAGTTATCTTGAAGGTCTTTTCCATCCTCAGTGACTCTGATTTTTTTTGTGAGTGCCTGGAAACAGAGTGGAGCAGCTTCTGAGTGAAAGCTCTGCCTTTTAGCTTACCATCCCAGATATGACCGAGTCTGTGTGACTATTTGTCTCAGGAGATGCACGGCTAAGATTAGAGCCCTGCCTGTGAAGATGTGACTCGGTTCTCCCTTATAGTGCCTCCCTTTTTGCACCTAGAAATCAGAGTAAAGCAGAACTGGCTCGTGGTAATGAAATAACACAAATCTCTTGTAGTCTTTAAGAAAGGAAACTAAAAGGAACTGGTCCTTTGGTTTCTATGTTCTTGTTTTCTGTCCTGCCAGGGGAAGTTGTGAGCCTTTTACTGTTCTTGGATGATGCCCTCTAGATGGCAAATATTGTGATTTAGTGCTAAAATGGCAAGTCTGAGAATTTATATATTAGCAGGAAAGACCAAATAAAACAAAACCCTGAAAAATAATTTAGATCTTTATTTTGTTCCGAGATTTTTGAACGCTTTAGAGCTCCTGGTTTTCAAGCTTTCCTCCATAAACCTGGCAGCAGAATGCTTTATAGGAAAATGGATCTTCTTAACCAGAAGCCCTTATTTAAGGAAAAAGGTTAAGCATCCTGGATAAATATGTTGTTGTCCAAGCTTGTAATTTTTATGAGCTTCCTCTTTTCCCTTTAAAAGAAATGACACATGCTCCTCAGAACAGCCCTGCTCTAGTTCGAGCTGACTCTGCTTTTAGATGTGTTTCCATGTTCTTGGTTCCCCTGCTCGAAGACTGCAGGAGTTTAAGGGACTGTACTGAGGGTTTGGCTTTAACCTCTGCTCTGTTCCAGCCCTCCCTGCTGCCTTGGTTATGTCCTTCAAACGCTTGCTCCAGGCTCAGTGGGGAGCAGTGGTGATGCAGTAATGGTGCCCTGAGCAAAGCTCCACTGTTGAGTAAGGAGGTCTTTCCATGCTGTGATGGCAGAAGGAGCTGCGGCACCACGTGCCTTCCCCTGAGAGTCCTGCTCCTGCTTTCTGGCAATCGAGGTGGTGCTGAGCTCTGCCTTCGTGGTTGAGATTTCTAGCCCAGAGGTGTTTTCTTCCTGATGAAGGGTAGCTGGAATTACAGCATGTTTGCAAAAGCCTCCTGGCCCCCTGGAACATCAGCTGTGCACAGAGGCAGGAGGAGAGGGAGGGAGCTGAATGTGCAGTGCTATTGGAACTCATTCCAAGCCACTCGCTTTGCATTTTCTCTTTTTCTTGCCAAATTATAGATCAAAGTACAGGCCTGAATATGCATGTTGAGAGAAAGCACTCAGATAACTTCTCCTTAATTGTGTTACAGCCCGTTACTGCATTAAGACATAATTGTCAATTTCATTAGAGTTAATTGTTGCAATTTTAATGTCGCTATCAAAGCAAAGTAATCTGGCTGCAAGAAGCTGCACATCATCTTCCTTTGTGCAATGGCCCACATGTTACCACATGCCCGAGATCAGGACTTGGTCGTCGTTCTGAAAGACAGATTTGATTTTAACCACAAACCATCGGCTGATGCTCTGAGTCTCTCGAGGCAGGAGGTCGGAAGGGCTCTCCAGGGCCAACCTGTCTGATTGTGATGAAGTTGAGATACCTGTGGTTCTTTTTGTACTGCTGTTCTGTTATTTTTTTTCTTTAAAGGGAAGCCACTTAGCTGTGCTAATGTGTTACCAATCAGTTAGGCAGGCAGCTCCCAAGTCTTTCCATGGATATTGGATTGCCTCAGTTTTGTGCTCCCAGAAGATGCGCTGGGGCCGCTTTGTTTTTGGATAGCACCTCACGTGAGCAGGAGGTGGACTCCCTGAAGTGTCTTCCACCAAAAAGCTGCCTCTGGCTCATTATATGAAATATACAATAACTGGATGCTTTGAATCAGCGTGGGGTTTTTAGTGATTAAAAACAAGCCATGGTAAAAATGAAAGCATGTGTTATTTAGACGGGTCATCTTATTATATTATATAATTTTATAATTATTTGTAGCATTGTTGACCCTCTATAAAAGATGGAATAATTAGATGATACCTTTGTTAAAGTATAGTGTACTACTACTTCAGCTCCTGAACAGGGGTGAAAAGATGTTAAATATGATTTAGGAGGCACTTAAAAATGTAGAGCAAAGTTGCTCCTAGGGATAGCTGTGATAAAACAGTCACTTAAGGCTAAAATTAACTGTTTTATCTCAATAAAGGCCAGGATTTCCTCTTCTAATGACTTTTAGTGCTCATTTCTTTCTCAACTAGGCAGAGAGGCAGTGCAGTGGGACTGGAAACTGTGTCCAGTTGAAAGAATGAGCCAGATGTTCCTGGGAAGATGTAGGGAGGCTTGTGACTTATTTTCCTTTATCTTTTGTCCTCTTTTCCTCGTTTGGGCATGTACCACTGAGGTGTTCCCCTTCGGTGAGGTCCTGGGAAGGAGCACATGGCACATCTGCATCCACAGGGGAGCATCTCCTGGGCTTTAGTAGGCATGGAGCCAGCAAGCTTTCCTGCAGTGCTGTTTGCATCTCTATCAGTTTCAGACTTATTTGGGCACAGTCCTCCCTTGAAATAACTAGTCTAAAGACAACAGCTAATCATAAGGAAAACCATAAAATATTGCCAAGAAAATGCAGCTCCTGCAGGATGGGATACCACTGGCTACCTAGCAAGCCTTGCAAATCCTGGGAGCTTGCTGCATTGCCTGCTTCAGGTTAAACTAAGTGCCAAGCAAGGTTGGGGGTTTTTTATGTTGTTCCTTTCTCAAAAGGCTGATTTAAGACAGGCACAGTTTGGCAGAGGCAGGAGGTGGCCTTTCAGAGGGAGTCCTGGCTTGTAGCCAGCTAAACTCCTGATATCTGTGCAGCCCCAGCAGTCAATGAGGCAGAGCAGAGCAAGGTGGTGCCTTGAGCCCTGGCAGGTTGTCTCAAAAGGTCAGTGCCAGTTACAGAGAGGCAAAGTAGTCTCCTTTTGGGAAGTGGGGAAGTGTGTAAGTGCCTTCCAGATTAGGAATCGGCAGTGCAGTAACAAATCAACTCTTTAATTGGCAGCAATCACCCCAGTCAGCCCTGCCCTAAGCAGCGCCTATTTGCATTCTGCAGTTCCCTCCTGTCAGGGTGTCACTCATCCCTGAGACTGCTCTGCCAGCAGCTACACCCTGCCTGGGGATGCCAGCACAAGAAGCAAAGTGACATTATGAGAGAGATGTCATTTCTTTTTCAACACAGCAAAACATCCACCCATCTGTCACAAACATGTCTTCCTTCCCGGCACTCCACCATCTCTGTATCAGTCACACACTGAGTACAGCTCAGCACACAGGAATTTATCAAGCTAATATTATCGCTCATATGCCAGTTTGCATTACTTGGGAGCTCCAGAACCACCTTCCTTTCACCCCTTACCATCAGGTTGGGGCTTTTATTTTAAGCTTATCCTAGGGAAAAGAGCTGGAAAAAACACAAGTGGGGAAATAGTGCTGAAGTGTCTCTGGAAGATCAAGCTGGCTTGCAGGCAAACTGAATGTCCATGTCCTGAAGGAAATCTGCTGTCAGATCACAGCTGGAGGTGGAGATCTTAAAGCCACATGTAGCTGATTGCTCTCCACATCCTCCCACAGCTTCTTTTTGTTTGAAATTCAGCCTGGTGTGTTTGGTCTTTATTAGGAGATGCTGATCCCCTTGCAGGAGAAGATATCCCATGACTTGCCTGGTGAGCTGTCACACCAATAGCAAACCAAGCAATCTTCATCCCATTCATTTTGGAAATCTTGTTGAGCCTAGTTAAACACTAGTTACCCAGAGCAATTCCATTGTTGTGGTATTTAAGAATAACTTCACTTAAAAGGTATAAAAAATACATGGTGCACAGAGCCATTGTCAAGATCATCAACTCACTGATTTGCCCAGATGTTGCTACCAATGTTTTCCATCCAATCCTTATTGCACTTTTAGAAATATCTTTCTTTGAGAAGAATTTTATTTCCTTTGATGGATATTTATATTTGTGCCTCGGCTATCTGTGCATCACTGCTGAGATAGAAATCAGCCATAACAATTCTGGAGAAAATTCATTCTCCTTGTATCTCAGTCACCTTGAATGTCGCTTTCTAGGAGTTGGATTGCATTTGTCGTTCTGAGAGTGTTGCTATTTTGTCAACAAGATAAAGTGAAAAGAGGGATTAGTAAAGCTCACCCATGGCTTATCGGGTAATTCAGTGCATTCATGGCAGGTTCAGAGAACTATGAAAGATGAGGCCAAATCAGGGACTTTTATGCTTTAATCCTTTGCAAACCTGAGTTTCTTTGAAGCACTCCCCCTGAAGAACTTTGAAGAACTCATCTGTGTACTGGTGGTTGTCTGTCACAGGCAATGTGTGCTTATTAAACAGGCCAATAAGACAGCTCCAAAGGCCTCAGGAAATTACTTCCCCCTTCCATCAGCTTTTTGACTCCATCTCATATGGAGGGACCCAATTCTCGCTCTTACAGCCCCTGAGACTGAAGTGTACAACCTGATGACAAACAGTGAGATGGTTCTGGCACTCCCTAGTAATGAAAACTTCTCATTCTTGACACTGGAAGAGGTATAACAAAGGGATTCAGCCCTATTTCTCTGAGAAGACAAGGGTATTTCCCCGTGCCCCAGAGATAGGAAGGAGAGGCACTAACAGGAGACAGATTTTTCTTGCTTATGTAGAGTCAAGTCTGCTGCCTAAAAAAAATAGTTTGTACCTCTGAAAATCTTTTCCAGCCAGAGCAGCAGAGGACGTGGAAACTGGCCAGAGTTCAGACTGGATTGCATTGAGGTTTATTACTGGGACAATGGTCCAGCTGGACTAGAGATGGGCAAGGCTGTCTTCTTTCAGAAAAAACCCCAAAGGACCACTCCAAAATCCCTTGATCATTTTATCTCCACTATTTTAATTGGCATATCTGAGTTATGGCCAGAATGTGAAAATAACATACTCAGAATTTTCTACTTTTGTTGTAATAGGTCTGTTGCCAAACTGTCAGTCAAATCCTATTTGCTCCAAAGAAAAGTGTGGAGACAGCTTTTCTGCAATTGAGACTCCATTATCCATCACCTGAATATGCTACCCAAACAATGCAACATCCTTCAAATGCCCTGAATCCTTTTATAGGTATATTTTACTTTTGACTAAATCATTATGAAAAATTTCTAGTCATCTCTGCTAGCAAAGCATAATTGTTTTTAACTCAGAGAATAGGATGCAGCACTGTCACTGTCTGAGAATATCTTTAAAGATATAGAAAATGCTTTATGCCAGGTTTAGTGCACCTTTTAATGAACTGTCTGAGGGAGAAAGAGAAATATTGATTGTGGGGATTGATGTTATGTGAGTGAGTACAGGTGGAGAGCTGATGGTTTGGGAGGGGGTGGTTATTTGTCAGGGGTCTGGAGTGGAAATATGTAGAAAATGCTGAATGAATTAAGTCTCCCATCTCATTGTCCTGCACAGTGTCTAAATGGACCGAGCCATTTTGGTGCTCTGAAACATGGTATAGAAGGAAATGGCCTTCTACTCAGGACCCAGACACAATTCACACATACCTATGGATAAATTCTTATTGCAAATAAACCTGATGCTTGACCCCATTTGATAAAATTCCCAGATTTAAATACTCCTGAAGGCTGATCATTTAGAATTCCTCCAATTTCCCTTTCCAGTTGGTCTGGAAGTAAAACACTGCTTTTGAAAAAGCTGTGTGATTTAGTTCCCTCATGTTCATTTAAAAACACTTAAGAATGTTTTTTAATTTCAATTTCGGAGGAAGGACAGACTTAATTTGAGAACTTTAATTTACTCCTGCCTAAGCAGCTTGCTGGCTAATTCAAATGCTAAATGTACAAGTTAATTCAATAATGACTTCTCTCAGATGAGTGCTGAAGGCACGTTATGTTTTAAGAGCCTTAATCTGCTTTTCTAATTTAACAATGAACAATCTACATTTAAGGGTTAAAAGAACTTCGTCTGAACTTCAAATGGGGATATGTGAGACGGGAAGGTTGTCACAGACAGAGGGATCTCTATCAACAGAAGAAAAGTGGGATTCTACCAGGCTAGGAAAAAGGAAGGTATATAGTGGGAATGAAGAACTTTACCTATTAGCTCAGAAAGCAGCATGCAAGAAGGAAGGCAGAACCTCCCCTCAGACAGTCTGGAACTGGAAGAACTGTGCTAGAGAAGCAAGTTCAAGGATTAAGTGGGGTTATTAAGAAGTCTCAATAAAGAAGACGATTTTGCTAATGTCAGTTCAAATTTGGTGACTAAAGCTAATGAGAAATCTAAAATGACAAGGAAAAAAAGAGGGAGAATGAAATAAAGTTTATAGTGCCCTATTTCTGTTCTGTTACCCATTTTGCATAAACTGGAAAACAGTGGAAGTTTATTATTCTCTTGCATATGTTTTTTTTTAAGTCAGAAAATGTGGATAAAAGTCTTGGCTGAATTCAAAAGATCTATTTTCATTCAGCTTCTGTGCATCTGTTCAAAGTTGTCTCTATCTTTTCAAGTGTACTAAAAATTGTTTTCTATAAATATTTTCATTGTTTCTGGTGGCAGCTGTTAGCATTTTCTCACAAACAACCTTAACAAAGGAATCCCAAAGCAATCCTAAATAGGACAAGTTATGGCATGTGTGAGTAGAAACCAGCTGTTAACACCAGTTTAGGTGTAGATGCTACAGTGATGGAGAGGTGATTAAAATCTAAATGTGTTGTTTGGCTTGTGTCAAAAATAGTGTAGCCAGCAGGACCAGGGCAGTGACTGTCCCCCTGTACTGGGCACTGGTGAGGCCACACTTCGAGTGCTGTGTCCAGTTCTGGGCCCCTCACTGCAGGAAAGACATTGAGGGGCTGGAGTGAGTCCAGAGAAGGGCAATGGAGCTGGTGGAGGGTCTGGAGCACGAATCTGATGAGTGGCTGAGGGAGCTGGGGCTGTTTAGCCTGGAGAAAAGGAGGCTGAGGGATGACCTTATCACCCTCAACACCTGCCTGAAAGGAGGCTGTAGCCAGGTGGAGGCTGGGCTCTTCTCCCAGGCAACCAGCAACAGGACAAGAGTGAATGGCCTTAAGATGCACCAGGGGAGATTCTGGTTGGACACCAGGAGGAATTTCTTCATGGAAAGAGTTGTTAAGTACTGGAATGCGCTGCTCAAGGAGGTGGTGGAGTCACCATCCCTGGAGATGTTTAAGAAGCTACTGGAAGTGGCACTTAGTGCTATGGTTTTGTTGACAACTGCTGATTGTTCAGAGATTGGACTTTATGATCTTGGAGGTGTTTTCCAACCTAAATATTTCTCTGATTCTGTTTTTAAACACTGTGACTTAAGTTTAAACACTGTGGTCAATTTGAGTAGGGTCATGTTAAGAATTCCTTTAGTTTATTCTGACAATTAAGAAAACTTGGAGAGGTTTGATGGGGCTGATTTAGACACACAATGTCATTAAAGCAGTCAGTGAAATAGCTAAATTATTGCATGCCAGTCCACAAATTGTGTAGGCTGCCAGCACTGTAATACTGGGATGGAAAATCCTTTTCTGGGATCTTCTAATACAGTACACTTGAGAAAACCAAGCTGTGTAGTTTCCATCATTTTCTTCATCTAAGAGCATAACATAAAATGGTGCTGCATGGCAGATCAGAAAAAAAACCCCAAACCCATCTCCTTTTACTTCATTTATAAAACTTGAAGCAACACCTGAAAATGTAGCCTGTAGATGTTTGGAAGGTAGGACAAAAATAGGAATTTAGATTGGAAGCTATTCTTTCTGATTCAATCTTTTTTCTATAGATTACAGAAAAGGAAATGTGAAATACATGCTAATTTGCTATTCTTAGCTTTTATTTTTGAGTTTCGTTCTTGCATGTAATTGTTTGAACAGACAAACTATAATCCTCCTCCTGAAAATTGTAACTGTGCAGAGAACTATAGCACTTAGTTTTGTATCAAAGAATATCCAAAATTACAGATCAGTATCAGCTGAATTATAACCAAAGGTTGTAGACACTTATTTTCAGTGTTGTAAATTGAGAAAATTAGCATCCTGAAAAAAAATGTAATTACCTTATCTATGGAGAAATGTTTAAAAGAAAGTATGTGAGGAAAATCCCAGAAGGTTTCTGCTGAGACACAAATCAGAACCAGTTATCTCTAGAAACCAGTAAAAGGCAGTAGCACTGTGTAGGAATGAAAGCAAAATTCATTTACAAAAGCCTGTGCCTGGTTTTTCAAGATGCCTGGTGTTGTTTTCTTTTCTTTAGTATGCTATTTCCAAAATCTTCTAAGCCTTTGGAGTTCAAAGCCATCTTTTGGCTGATAGCCAGGTTTTTCAAAATATTGTGTGTTTCTGAAAAGTATCAATATTATGGTGCCAGTGGCGCTTTACCATAAGATTATCTAGATGAGGCTCTTGCCACTTTAAACTGAAAAAGCATGAGAACAGCTTGGCAAAGAGATTCCTGATTTATGTATGCATGTCAGCATTTCACAAGTACTAAAATATAGCATTTGCTGATTTGCATGATGATGCCTGAGCTGAAAGATATCAATTTAACTGCCACTGGTTTATTGGCTGCTGGCTCAAGCCTCTTGATGTGTTTTATAAAAGTGAAAGTTTTATCAATCTGATGCCTTTTTTTTTCCACAGACACCAGCATATGGAAACTAATATGATTGTTCTCTTCAGTACAGAATATCACGTGTGCACAAACATTGCCTTACACCATACACCTGAATTTTGCAGTTGGCCTTGGCTCATTTTTGTGTCTAAATTTGTACCCTGAACCAGCAGTCCTGCTGCTCACACTCATGACAGGGAAAGCCATTAGTCCAGCTGTGTGGATACCTTGTCACAGGGGACTCAGAAATACAGATGAGGTTTGCTTGCTTTGTTGCTCCCTGCAGAACCTCTGAATATTCCATAAGGAGGTGCTTTGCAGCAGTTGTGTAGCACAGAGGTTGGGCACGTAATGCAAGGGAGCTCCTGCTTGCTGCTTTTCCAGAAGAATCCCCCAGATTTGAGCACTCTGCTGATTTCATTCAGGCACTAGAAATGCTTTCATCTCTTTGGCATTCAGCCTGTTTTTTCTCTGCTGTGCCACCTGATGGTGCTTCATCAGGCGAAGGGCTGAGCTGAAAGGATGGGAAGGAGGTGCAATTAAACTGTGCCACAGAAGAATATGTTCATTCGGCTAAAACAAAGACTTAAAAAAAAAACAAAAACAAAAACACTGGGAGTTGGAGTGTTGCAAGAGGTGGTATACCTTTATATCTGAGGGAATGCACAGCATCATGGTTGCCAAAATAGTCTGAATTTCAAACTCCAGAGTTCAGCTGATTGAATCACATGTTTAGAGGCTTTAAAAATGTATCATAGGACAAACTCTTCTGGAGTGTTCCTTATTTAGAGCTAATTAGGCTACCTTGACCTGCAAAAAAAAATTAGACAAAGTGTTGCTGGGAACAGAGAAAGTATTTTTGTTTCAGTTTTTGTCCTGGAGGGACAGTTTCTGCATGGCACCCTTCCATAACATTGATCTTGTTGAATATATTATTTTTATTGTGCATGTATCATTTTGATTTACTAATTAGATTACTGTAGCTCTAGAAGGTAATAAGGCCACTTGATTATTCACTTTTTATAGCCACAGTAGAGTTGGAAAGGAAGAAACAAAACCCTCAAGCAATCTGTAAAATCTTCTGTGCAATCCACTTTTTCTCCTGCTCCTATTCCTCTTTGCAGTCTGGCAGTGATAAATGGGGAGCAGAGAAATTAATGAAACTGGGTATTTTTGAAGTCTTGTTACTCTGCACACTACCCGCCTGGATTGCTTAGTGTGGCAAAAGCAGAAAATACTGGACTTAAATTAGACAGGTTTTAAAAGTGAAATCTTTGGACAGGTCAATGAAAAACATGAGAGTGCATGCAAAGAAGAAGTATTTGCTGACACATCTATAAAATGCAAAAAACCAACACAATACCAACAGTGTTGAAGAGAGTACACATACATTTGTAGGGATTCATTCTCATAACTGTTGACCCATCTTTAAAATATGAAATGAATAACTTTTTGGCTTGGCAGAAGATGTGAAAACTTTTGGGTTTATGTTTTGGAGGAGTTGTTCTGGTTTTTGTGTTGTTTGGGTTTTTGTCCGACTTGTCCTTGTTCATTTTTTTTTTTCCAAATTACAGTGAGATAGGACAAATTCTCCCTTTTATTCACTGTGTCTTTTCTAAGAAGCTAAGGGCATGAATTTTCTACAAATATGTTCATTTTTTTAGCTGTCCTTCACTATTTTTGAAGGAAATTGACATCTTTATTATGCATATTAAATTACTTTTTCTTAAGTAGATTTTTAGAGACAGAAATCAGAAACAAATTCTAGCATGTTTCAACTCAAACATTTTTCCTTTGTCATGAGGGTTTCCCTTCCAACATCTTCTCCAGTTTGCCATGTGCTTTTGGAAATGGGAGGGCTAAGACTGTGCGCAGTATTTGAAATATAGGTGCAATATATTTTGGGTCATTGATATAAAGATGTTAGTATTTTCTATTCTATTTATTTTCTTTTAAATTCAAACCATCTACTGACTCCCTCTTTCACAAAGTCTCTTTGAGACTTCACTAATTTATAAAAGACTACTTGTTGCTGTAAACCATAGAGTATTTTTCCAAATTGAATTCTCACTAGGATTCCCATTCATGGCCTTAGCAGGCTGTTCTGACACCCAAGAGACTGCTATGTCTTATCTTGTGTTCACCTGAGATTTTTATTCTGTGTCAAATTGATATAAAAGCATGGCTATGAGCTTATTTATTCCTGAAAGTGTTCCTTAATCCATAACATTTGCTTTACTTTACTTGAGTTATATAAAGTGACTGTTTTTAAGCAAAAACAATTAAGTATTTTTGTAATGCTAATGCAAGCAGCAGAAACTTGTAATGAGTTTTTCACAGGAAAGTAACAGACCAGGAATGAAATTCTTGGCTTGGTGAAGGAAACAGTGGTAATTCCACTGGTTTCAGGGATGTATTCCCTGTGAGCTGCTGAGGAATTTCAAAATACTGAATAGGTATCTGAACACCGTGGTTGTCTTCAAATGTATCTTTTGAACAAAGAAAAGACCGATAGTCTGACAAAATGGCCAGATTTGTCTGTCTCCCCCATGGGCCCGTGGTGAGGACACTGACAAAGCCCAAATGAAGTGGTCACACTGCTCCTTCCCTCTCTGTAAACTCAGTTCCCAAAAGCCCAACAGCTCAGCATTGTCAGACTGAGTCAAACTGCAAGTGATGGGGTGATATTTATTTAGGGCAACTCTTGCCACTGTATCAATTTGCATGTTCTCTTACAATACTTAAGGATTTGCTCTTCAGTAGAAAGCAGCTCATCAGAACACTAAGGAAAGATTTTGTGTTCTTTCTTGAAACATGTTGAACGTTTTGAATAAAAGAGTAATTATAGTTGTTAGAGTCAGCAGAACAATGTGAAGTCATTTTACTTAGAATGATATGCAAGCACTTGTCAGCTTGCCATCCAGAGGAACCTTTTTAAATGCCACAGTAGTTACTTTCTAATTACATAAATATTAAGCCACTGGAACACAATTAAAACAATCATATTCAGGGAAAGATTCTTGCATTTGGGTTTTGACCACAAAATCCATGGCAGAAAATCTATGTGTTTCTAGAAAAGCACTAAAATAATATTCCATTTAAGACAGATTTCTTTCCTAAATGGCTGTTAAAAAAAAATCCCATGCCAATCACCCCCTCCACGCCTGGTAATACTGTCCTGTCCATAGTACTTAACAGTAACCCATTTTAAAAAGTAAGTAAAGTAGAAAAGAAAGCCCTTATGCCAATACATCAGTTATAGGCATGTCCACAATGTATAGGAAGAGCTGTATGTTGTTCCACTGGTTTGGGGGTTCTCTATTTGCAGGAGAACCTGTGATGGATCTCTGCACCACACTGAGCCAGCACTGGGAAGCACCAGGGTACTGAGCCATGCTGAATGCATTGTGCAGTTAGAACTCTAAAATACTTAAATACCAAAATCACATCGCTGGCTCTGCTGGCCCTCGTTTTAACAAGCCAGGTATTTCTGTGTGATGCTATCCCCCTGGTTGCTGCTGGAGGCATGTAGGATGGGAGGACAGAGTTTTAATCCCTGTTATGTCTGTGTAAATCCAGCCAAAGTTTATTGAATTCAGTGTACTTCCTGGTGAGATTTTCTCATGTACAACAGGGCAGAATTTGGGTTGTGCTCTCATTTCCTGTAGGCTTCTGAGCTGCTCCATGCTGGCTGCAATAAAGGCACTGCACAGCTCAGATAACTGCATCCCAACGGCAGAACTGCTCCTTGACATTTGAGCTCGAGCTCGTGGGGGTTTTGCTGCCTTTCTCCTCTCTAGCTTCTGCAGGCTGACTGCATTCATCAGGATGCTGTATTAGGAAAATAGAATGGTTACTAAGACATCAATAAGTCAGTTCATTTCGAAACAATACGTGGACTTTTTTGGTGGGCATTTTGGGCAAGTGGATAAAATTGCATGAGAAAACCCCAGGGCTGTTTTGGTAGAGCATCAGCTTGGCTCTCAGCTACACCCTCATGAAGTTGGGGATGTTAGTAATGCTGCTGTGCTCCTTCTGCTGTGAAATATGCTTGAGGCTGTGGGCTCTTAGAGGATGTTTGCCAAAGCCCACTACCTTTGGGTGAACCCTTGCCAAGCCCACCCTGTTCTCAGCTACATGACACCACGGGCCATCTTTTCCCCAATGAAAAAGGAATGTCTGCAGCTCAGACATCCAGAAACCTTTAAGCAGACTGTCAAGGCATTGCTGTCATCAGAGCTTAAACCAGCTCCCTATCCATGGGGAATGTACCCTGAAAATAGAGCAGTTATTGTAGTTAGCACAATGTTGTTTTTACCTTGAATGGCGGCATGAAGTCACTGGTCTATATTTGTGTCCAGATGTGAGAGTAGTTTTTGAGGGACAGGGTAATCTGTAGGTAGCTTAGAGTTTTAATGTTTTTTTCTTACATTATGTACACACCAATAAATGCTGACTGCAGGCATGAGGAGGTTCTTTGTGAAAACACGTTGAAAAACTGAAGATTGTCTTCACACTAGAGAGCCTACAGCGAATTACCTGACACTCAGGCTGTTAATTAAGAGTCTGAAGCAAGGCACTATGTTTAAAATACTAGTCATGATATTACTAACCTATTTTTTCACACAAAAAGCTCGAGGATCTTTCCTATTCACTGAATAGATGAATGAAAAATCATGCAGTTTGAGGTTTACACTCAGGATTTTTGTCTGTTAATTAGAAAGCCACATCACACTTCATGATAATTTTCATAATTCCCTGAAATCCAGCTTTAATGATTTAAACTGGGGCTTAGTTTAAGTCTGTGCTTTTTTGGTCTCTGCAGGAATGTTGGGACTGATGGGAAGGGATATGAGAGCTCAATGACCAAAAGAAATGGAAAAATTGGCTGTGGAAGCAAGAAAATTATTCATTAAAGAACAAAGCAGGGTCAGCTTATCAGGAAGGTCAGAGAAGTGCCTTTTGAGGGATTTGTTCCACGGTGACATGAAGACAAGTAAGGGATACTGAAACCTAAGTGTAGAAGGTTTGTGCAACACAGCAATTTCTTACATGAAAAGTGAAAATGCTGCTTTTTATCTTGGGTGAATGTTTTTTTGATTGAGTTTTTCTTTGCTTCTTTTTCTTTGCTTTTCTTTGCAGATATTGTCACTGGGACAATATCTTTCCACATGGCAAAATTTGACTGTGTTACACAAAACAGCAGGTGTGGCAGGGCATTGGGAGTATTCAACTGTACAAAAGCAAGGAAGATCTATACTTTCTATGGGGAAAACAGTGCAGCAAGCATTTCTGGTTCTGAAAAGTATGTGAGACTCCACCATTTTATTTATTTTTTAAATGGAGAATGAAATGGGCAATCTCACAGGTATAGTCTATGATTGTATTTAGGTACAAGAAATGTATCCTCCTACCAACTGTTCACTCAGCAGTAGATTTATGCATTTAATGCATTGCTTTATCTGTCTCAGGGGAAATAATATAATAAACCTCAAGAATATAATAAACCTCATGTCTTTAAAAAGAATATGCCTTTGTATTTGGTCTACAGACAGTCCCCTGAGGTCTAACTTCATCAGAGGTTTTCAATAGCTGGAACATTAATCAGGGCATGAATGAACCTAGAGCAGAACATAAGTAAATGTGGAGAGTCTGAAATATTCAGGGTGTAGTTGGGAAAACAAGATCAATGTTGATGTTTGTGGCACTGTTATCTTCCCTCAGTCTTTCTCTCTCTTTTTCATGTTTTTTGTTTTTATGTCTTCATTTTGGGTCAGGCAATTCTTTAAAAAATAATTAAAAACTTGACCAAGTTTGTTAATGCTTCATGTAAATTATTCCTTTAAGTTCATGGTAATTCTTTCTTCTCTAGCTTGTGGAAGACTGTGGTACCTACACTTACAGACTTGTCTAAAAGTGGTGTCAGCTCTTTTAGGACCATGACAAGTAAATTCAAAAAACCCTGAATAAAGATGAAATAGTTTGGTACTGAACATGACATTCCCCATTGTATCTTTGCCACCAAGCTCCTTTTCCACTTAGTCTGAAGTGACACAGCTGTAATTTGGACAGAACACAGCTGGTGGATTTATTCCCAGTCCTTACTGTGGATCCAAGGCAGACCATCACAGTGGTCCTTGAGTCGCTGAACTGCAGCAGCAGCTGCTAAAGGAGGCACAAATTCTTCCCCCTCGAGGTGGCATGGACATTCCTTTCTGTAATGCATTCACTATTGTTGTTCCTCATGCAGATTTACAGCTTGCCTTAAAGCTGGCTTACATAGAGCACTGGGCACCTCATTACATGCAGTAGGAACCAGCCTGGTTCTGAATGTACAAAATGGACACATGAGGAGTAAAAACTTGCTCAAGGTCAGTGTCAGCCTGTGGCTGAGCCAAGTGAAGAATTCAGGTGCCCTGATGCACAGTACAGTGCTTTTCCACTAGGATGTAACTTCATTGTTGTGCAGATAACACAGTAAGAAACTGAAAGGAAAAAAGGGGATGCTATGTCATCTGGACTGTGAATCACCTCTTTTTCAACATTAAATGAATAGCAAGGTACTACAACAAGGCAGTTGAGGCAGTTACCCATGCTTTAGATGTTTGTGTTACCACTGGTGTTTTTAAAATACACCAGAGTAAGGGCCATGCAGGCTTTTCTTGAAGCTTCTGTTAACGTTATTTTATTTTAATGTCAAGTGCATGTTTTGATCTGCTGCAATTCAATGTGCACTTATTGATCTTGTCCTTCATACCTTCTCAAAGACTGATCAGAAAACCTGCTGTTGTACAGCTTTTACCACAGTGTTGCAGTGGGATCACACTATCATGCTGTTTCTGGGTGATATTCTGGAATCTGAATAAGAAAATGGTCTTCCTTTCACTTCTTAAACCAAAACAGAATTCAGCAAAAGAGACTTTATAGCAGTGGTGACATTTGGCCAACACTTTCTAGGCCTGTATCCCCATCAACTTGGCATGTCTCAATTTGAGCAGAAATTGCTTTTCATTAAGGGGATTGTTTGAGGTTAAGCAAGACCGACCAAGGTATTTGAAAATGACACTGTGGCAGCTGAGGATGTCTCTCTCTTTGACCATGTGTTTGTCACGAAGGGACATGTGAGGCCACGTTGCAGGTGTCCCTTATAGTTTTGAGTTTCAAAAGCTTGTGTCCTGAAATGGTCTGACTCACCTGTATCTGCAATGCTTGCCCTTGTGACCAGAGGATTTTATTATTTTAATGTCCTTCTAACAGAGCTGCCAGCAATTCTTCTTCAGAGCTTCTCATGTGTCCAAAATGCAGCTGTCCGCTTCCTTGCTGAAGTCAGCAACAGTGCCTGTCCTGCTGTTACACTGACAGATTGCCTTTAAGCTGCCCCTTTGTTCTTTGAAGACCTTAATAGATATGCCACTTGGGTTCGTTTCTTTGTTTTCCTTTGAGCCTCGCGCTTGGAGGTTTGCTTTCTAGCAATGTCAGAACAGTAAAGGTCCTAAAGCTGCATTTTTTCTTCTGTGGCCTCTAGGAAATTAATTTCCCTTCAACTAAAATGTTGGTGTATTCTCTCTGCTCTCTGCCTTACATTCTTCTGCATCTTTCCACACTGAGTATTGCTGAATGCGCATACAGTTTAAATGTAAAACTTGTGCTTTATTCACGCTCTAAGTCTTCGACAAAGAGGCATTTTAAAAACAGAATCGTTACATTTCATAATGGTAGTGTAGGCTGGAATAGTCCTTCAGAACAAGAGAGCATGGGGTAATCAGAACTGTTAGTTTAGAAACTAGGCCATGAGAGTCAACTTTGACCCAAGTTTACAAGAGGCAGAGTGCAAAAGTGTAACTACATGTGGGTGTTAGCCTGAGAACTTGGAACTTCTGGAAGCATTCTATTCTGAGAACAATTTAAGGTAATTTTAGAACATGTAGCTCTTCAAGAGAAAGAAAGTATTTCTGTAGTATTTTGTTTGACAGATTGAGTAACAGTCTGAGGGCCTGGTTTAAAGGGGACTCCGAAATTTCTTGTCTTAGGTCAGGCAAGAATTCTGATTCAATTATCCCTGATTGTTCAGTAGATGAGCAAGTGACAGACACAGTCTGTCACCTTTTAAGTTTTCACGCCATGCAAGTGAGTACCAGAAGTGCCCACTGCCTTTCATGCTTCCTTTGTCTCCTGCAGTTCGGTTCGGCTCCTGCAGGCTTCTACTGAAGCTGGGAAGTGCCTCAGGCTTCCTAGTACCTACACTGAGCTATCATGAAAACCGAATGAGAGTAGAACAGCATTTGAATAGCCATGACTTCCAAGTTTAAAACAGGAATGCTGAACGCCAAGTTTGGCAGCCCTTGGGAATTTGGTGGTAAACCTCTGAACCGAATTGCCTTTGGGGAGGTTGGCATCATCATATAGGTTTAACTAAAACCTGTAAGTCCAATGCCTGCTAGGTGCCCCTGTTCTGCAGAGCGGTAGCCCCGTTCACTTCTAATTAAAATTCAGGCTTTAATCTGAGTGAAGATGAGCCAGAACAATTTTTTTTTATTTCCCTTCTGCCCTTTCTTTAGTATCTGTGCTACATTTCTGATTCATTTACTCTCACGGGGTCTGTTCAGAGGTGAAGCAGATGGGTGGCAATCACAGGATCCCAGACGTGCATTTTATTTGTAAATGTTTTCAAGTGTCCAGAGTTGTTTATTGCTTCATAGTTCTACTGCAGGAGTTTATCCACTCAGTTTTCTCTTTAGGAAGAGGAGAATCACACTGCTTAATGCACAGCTGAAGGATACTTTATTTGGCAGTGGAACTGTACCCACTGAGAGGACCAGAGCAGGATGAGAGACTGACCATATTTTGAACGTGTCACCTATTTCTTTGAGTTGTGAGTAACCTCCTGAGGGGTGACACACTTACAAAAGTAGCTCTCCATCTTTTTTGCCACAAGCACGGTCTTGCTGAAAATAGAATCCTCAGGATCCTCAGGAAAAGCAAAAGACAGTGACTGCAACTGCTTGGAGCCACCTCATGCCACCCATGGAAAGAATAAAACCCACAGCGTATGCTCAGCTGCTGGTACCAGCTGTTACATTCATTATAGTAATTGCTACCATTAGTGTGCTATTAATATTTCTCTTACAAAATTGTACAAGAAATCAAATGAAAATGCAAAGTCTGCTCTGTCTGCAACCATTTGTGTTCTTTGTGGGTCAAGTCACACCAGCCACAACTTCTAGCAGTGCTGTTGTCCTCTAAGGAAAGAGTTCCTAGGACGAGCTTGTGTAACTTTCATTTTGTGCTGGAGGTGAAAGGCAGCATGTACGTATGGGAGGGCACAGGTATAGCTGCTGCAGGATGTGCTTGCTTGTTGCAGCAACAAGCAGTAGAAAGCTTTCTGGACCTGTTCTGCCTTTGATGTAGCTTTGTATAACTGGGAGAGCCCAGAGCTGGCAGCAAATGCAGCCTTTTATCAAAAGGGATCTATCCACGGCTAGGTCTGAATAGGTGGTTTACCCTCCAGGCTGGAGGTAGCATGCCAAACCACCCTCAGATGTGGCCTCAGTGTGGATCTGAGGCAATGTCATTCTCATAATTGTGATGTGCTCCTATATTAGCTCTTCATCATCAACTTATTCCTAGAAAGGCCCTTTTTTGTGGGGTTTTATCTTCCCTCTCTCTGATTTTTATCCATTTATTTGGGGAAATTCTCATCTACGAAAGTGCTGTTGAGTCAGCACCTTTCAGCTCATGAGTGCCAGCACTTGACAACAAGTAGCTGAAAAAATGTGTTCATTTCAATTTTCTTTTTCATATGAAATATTACAATGGAGAACATTGCTGACCTAAATGACATCTAAATGCTGAATGTAGCTGAGAAAAGACTAATTAATTTTTCTAGTTCACTTCACAAGAAAATGCAAAGTACTGGAGAAAGGTGCTATATTGGTGCTTTGTGGTCTAAGCCGCTTTCCACTGCTATGGAAAAAAATGATTGATCAGGTAAATATTAATTACTTAATGATCAGTAAATAACTCAGGAACATATCAGTACTGTTGTCAACTGTGGAATGCATACACTAATGCTGCATACACATGGCTATAACATGTACTAGTTCATGCTGACTCTGCATTTGGGTACACTTGTGCTCTCTTAAGCCTGTCCATTTACAGGGAAAATGCTTCCAGCACTCCATGTTGTACAAATGTGAAAATCAGCATTCTAAGGCTAAAATGCAAGAGGCAGATCAAAGTAGCCTCAATTTATTTGGGAACAGTATGGCTTTTAAAGCCAGTGCTGCAGCATTGGAGAAGCATAGCTTGACTTACCCATGCATGGGCTGCTCTGTGCAGGTGCCATTTTCACAGTGCTGCAGCCCTACTTGGCAGCATGAAGAAGCAATCAGTGTAATTTTATTTCTTTCAACTTCCAAAGATGATTGGTGCCTGCTTAAATAGTGGCTCCTCCTGCACGAATAGGTGTCCATCCTTTATTTGGCAGTGATGGTGTGTGGGGATCCTGTCTTGCCAAATCGAAGCCTGTGAAAGTGCCATTCTCATGCTCTTTTCACACCATTCTCCTCACTGCCTGGAGGGCAAAGGATAAGAAAGCTGGTTCTGGGAGTTACTTTCTTCGTTATTCTGGATTTCCCCTCCATCCTCGCCCAGTGTCAGGTTGTTCACCCTCCGGGCTCAGTGAGAGGGAACTTGTTTGCCCGTCAGATTACCCGACTCTCACAGGAATTTCACGCACCGTCAGAAGTGGAGGAAAGTTGTACTCAAAGTGAACTCTAATCTAGGACTAGACCTGAGTATGTAATTTGTCCCAGCCAAAAAGCAATCACTTCAAGGAGAAGCAAAATATAAAATTTGATGGATTTGAAACGAAAGCAGTTTATTCCAGAAGTGTCATCCATAGCCCTGATTGAAGCAGCACGGTTTGAGGGAGACCCTGGTTAAGTTTTAGGAGCTCATCATCAGTAGTGTGTCTGTCACGTTTTATGATGACTTACGTAGTATTACAGAAATAATGGACCAAGCTCTCAGCTGATGTAAATCTTCATTGCTCACTCCAACTCAGTGAAGTTCTGCTAGTCCCTTTGGAAATCTGGAGTTTTATTGCAGTTTTTATTGTTATACACAGCATTTTCCCGGCTTGCGGAATCTTTGCAGTATGCATTTCAACTAATATAGACAACGCTGATAAATCCATCTGAATGCAGAATCTTCTCTGCACATGAATAACATGAATTCAGTCTCACCAAAGGAGAAGTACCTGACCTTGCATTGCAGTAGTTTTAATTGCTAATGCAATTAAAACTGCTGAAGAGATCTTGGTACAGTATTAGCTCTTAGCACTGCAGTTCTTCCATCAAAAATGTAATATGATGTTTATGCTGCTACAAAAAATTCAGTTCTATTAATTCCCCAGTTGCATCCCTTCCATGTGAGAATGCCCTCAAATTTCTTTATTATTTCTACTTCCTGCTGATATCTATGTGCAGTGTCTTATGATCCAAGAAGTTGAACTGATCTGTTCATTTGCAAAATGACATTTGATGTGACCTCTGTTTCACTTCTGTCATTATATTTTCACCCCACTTCTTCCTACAGTTCGTTGATCTGAGCCAGGAATGTGGAGCTTGATTTTCAGGGCACTGTGCTTCTGAAATGTGAGGGGACAGAGACGTTGTCAGAGTCACCCCTGACTGGGAGTAAAAGAGGGAAAAAAGGAGTAACATTCACAAATTTGGCCTAAAGGGGAGACCTGAACATGTAATGGTGTGCCCTGCCAGCCTTTCTTCAAATAGATCACGCAGGTCTTAAATCCAAAGCCTGTGTGCCAGCAATCTTAGACAAAGAAATTGAAAAGCTTTGGGCTTGAAATGTGATTTAAATTTAAATCATAATTGATTTCTCTTCTCATTTTGATTTTTATGAACAGATGGACTATAGCTAGCAGTTGCCCTTGAGGAGTCTTTAAAAATGTAGTTCTGTGAACTGTTTCCCTGAAGATTGATACAGCTGCTATTTCTTCAGCTATCTCTGAATCATCCTCAATTACTATATGTCTTTATAAAATAATTATAGGTTTTATCCAGGAACTGAGCCTGGCTCTGTACTTTTCATAAAACACTTATGCAGAGCTGGTTAGCAAAAGAGGTGATTTAACCCGAGTTTTCAATTGCTTAGCTTTGAATTTTATTCTCTTGTTCAATGTTTTGCTATTATGTAGAAGATATATTTTCTTGAAACTGAAATGGAAAAGGTTTTGGCTGCTCTATCCATCTCTTTATACTTACTAATTTGTCTGTCAGAGTAAATCATACACAGAATGAACTTAGGAGAGTTATTAGTTCAGATGAAGCTATTCAGACTCAAACCAATAAATAAATTATGATCTTCCCCTGCAACATATCTGCTTGTGCAAATGTTAGTCCACACTTCCCCTTTCTCTCTGCACATATAATGGGGAACTACTTTGTAGAAAAAGATCAATATTAAATGCAAGATGAGAATGAACTGAATGAATGTACTTGGCATTAGCTCTGGATGACAGGGTGATGGAAGCTGGGGGGTAGTCCCATGAAAATGTTGTATGATGGTGCAAACTCAGTTCACAGTTTCGTCTGGTCCTTGCCCCTCTGTACCTCCAGATACATCTTTGACAATGTCTCGGGCAATGACAGAGGGGAGGGCAGCAGGTGAAACCTCTGAGACAGTCAAATGGCCAGGCAAGACAGCTCCTCACACATTAAGGCTGGCAGGTCTGTCCCCTCAGGTGCCCCAGGATATTTGGGCTAGAAAACATTTTGCTAAGAAAATGTTTTGTTCCCTCTGCACCTTCCATTTTTTGCTACCTTTAAGAACATCTTTTACTCATGGCAGAGATTGGGCTAAAGTAAAAAATCTTTCTTCTGGAGAAATGTGAGGAATTTGGGAGCCATATAGCTTCCATGAGCCTTTATATAATGGCACAGTGGGGTTTGTTCTTATTTTAAGGTGAGTTAGTGAAGTTATAGATTATCAGAAGCGTTGTCAGAAAAGAGATTTTCAGCTCTGTGCAAGTAGAATCTCTATCTTAGTATTATTTTGATGCACATAACCTGTAATTTACAGGCACTGCTAAGGAGGATTGCATGTGCTAATCTTTTGCCTGGAGGAATTTTCAGTGTGTATCTCACTACAACGATGAATGGAAGGAGTCTAATCCCCAGCTTGCTTTCAGTCCATTGTGCCCAGTGGCTGCTGGAATTTTGCAGGGCTTCTTAATGGAAGTTGCCACTTCCAACTGGATGTGTTCAGAATAACCTCTGGATTCTGGTCTTTCCAGTATGTTTAGTAACTCAAGACTGAGTACCTCATAGGCACATCAGTGATTTGGGCCTTCCCAGAAACCTCACAGATTTTAACTTACTTAAATTATGATGGCTTACAAGTTAACCTTAGCATAAGTGACTTAATTTATTTTCCATGTTTGCTTTTTGTTTGTTTTGCACAGCTCCTCCTACAGATAATGGCACTGCAAGGGCAGACAAACACATCTGGGGGCTGTCCTGCATCACACTCTGGCCACCTTGTGTGTTTATACTGCAAACATTGCATAAGGAAAGAGAGACCTAAGGGTGAGGTGACTTGTTCAAAATCACATAATCAGGTCCTGGACTCATTCAGCTGAAATTCAATCTCATGTGCTCCTGCAATTAAATGGCAGGTTGCTGCCTCTTTTGATGCTTTGCTTTGATGCCTGGAGTTCTCTTACTCTTCAGGGACTACAGGTGTTCATAACACTACCTTTTCTCATGAATATCTTCTTTTAAATAAAGGGGAGATAGATTGCTTCAGAGATGCAGCTGATCACAAGATGAAATGTAACTTGAGCACCTTTGGAAAGAAATGTGTGATGCTGAAAACCTGGCATCTCCCTCCGTACCTGCTTAGAACTCACTTCATGTCAGTGGGGAATGAAAATAAGTTATATTCAGTGGCTCGTTGATTGGTAGGTGTTAAAAGAGCCCAGACTTTCCATTTTAAGTTTGGTCAGAATGTGCCTGTGTCATGCAAGCAGGCAGGAGTACTCATACCACTCAACATTTTTTACAGCTGCTATTCTGCAGGAGTAAAGTACACTGATCTCAGGGTAGCGGATAAATACACAGAAGCAGCCTCTGTTGAACTGTCACCCTAAAATTTCACTGGTGGACAGCAAAGTTTTGTTAAGCAGGATGCCAATAGGAAAGCCTAAAACTTTCCAGCATTCTTTTTCTCATTTAGATAAGTCAAAGGTTTCATTTAGAGGCAAATTACGTTCTCCGATTCCTCCAAATATTTGAATTAATGAACAATTTTCTCTAAACATCCAGAGTTACTTGCAAATAATTAAAAATTGTATAAGGGAAAGATGGCACTTACTGAGATTAGGAGAACATGGTATGATACATCTTGAGGCTTGGGTTTTCTTCCTTTCACAACCCCTACCCTGATCATGTCAGGCTGACCACAGGATACATTTGCATAAATAGTTCCACCAATTCCAATGAAAATACTGGAAATGTCTATTTATTGCCAATTATTTCCTTATGAAACATAATTTTCATCTGAGTCTGCCCCAGAGTATCTTATTTCAATGTAATAATACATTTAGGTCAGTTGAAATGCCTGCACACAATGTGAGTAGCAAAGGGAAAGCCAGGAACTCTTCAAGTGGTTTTTGACAGCTGAGGCAAACAGCAGGGAAACACGTGGCACTCTGAGAGGCTGGGCACTTTCAGCAGAAGTTAGCACCAAAATATATTTTTTTACAAACTGATTTGTTTTTGGAAGACAATCTGAAGTCAAATCTGCTGTTCAGAAAAACATGCAGTATGTTTCCTTTCAAGTGCTGCTCATTTACCATATGACTGGCATGTGCTGTGCAACAAAATTCATTGCCATGAAGCAGTAAAAAGTTGGAAAATAAGAAAAAAGACATATCAATACCCACCAGCTGCTTCTACTTCAGGTCCCACATCCTTTTGCATATGTAATCTGTGACACTTTTCTAATTGACGACTTACTCCAGGATCCTATTACAGTATGTAGTATTTTTGGACACTTTTCATGGTTGCAGGGTTGTTGTGGGTTTTTCTTCCCCAGCCTGCTGATATATAGACCTTTTGTGTGTAGTTTCAGACTGTATTTAGTCCATTAACTCCAATTCTGTCTTTTACACCTGAGTTTCCCCTTCTCTGTGTTTATTTTTAAAAAATTTCCCCCTCTTTCTTGTTCTCTCCTTTTCCATGACCATTTGCCTATTACACCTTCATTAACTTTTTCAGTGTTTTCTGGATTGTCTGTGTTTTTTTTCTGTTTCTCCTTGATTTAACTTCCTCCGCTGAGTTCTGCTTTTGCTTTGACATTTCTGTATACAGGAAGGGTCTTCTTGTTAAACTGGGTCTGGTAGAGAGTTAACCTGGAAAACATGCCAAGAGGCACAGAAGGGGAATTTCTCTAGGTCTGTGTGTCTCAAGACATCTCTCTCATACTCAAGTACAATGCAGCACTGGCTGCAAACAGGCTGTTACATTACCACTCTCCTAATGTAAAGGAAGACAGTGTGGACAAGGATCAATAAACAGCAAAAGTCAGAATGAGGAAACTGCTCAGCATTTCCTGAGGAGAAGAGGCAGTGCTTTGGGCACAGTGGGTTCTCAAGGACACTGTTAAATTTGGACTCCATGAGAGGGAGCAGAACCACACAGTAAGTATAGAAGGAGATATATATATATATATCTATTTATATATCTATTTATATATATATATTTATATATATTTATATATATATATATATATATATAATTTAAACTACTGATGGCCTGTGCTATCCATCATGTACAAATGCTTCCTTATGGGTGCTAGAGGTACAATATGTACATACATTATATGTATATAGAAAACAGCTAAATATACTACTGTTTTCTGGGAAAAGGGCCATCAGTGGTTTTTGAACAGACTCTTAGTAAATGCAGGAAATCTGGTGGCTTTTATAATGCCTTCTTCCCCCCAGCTCTTTCCAATTCCTTCTTGCACCTCTTCCACTCAAAGCGTGCTGACCTTCAGAGGTTAATTGTGCTGTCCAGGGGCAGGTGGAATAGTACTGTAGAGACAGAAAAATCCCTTCCTGAAAACCTGAACTTCCATCTTTCCTGAAGAATCTTAATTCTTTATACTCAAAAGAATGAGACAGAGCTGTGAAAGGAAGAAATGTAAACTGAGACACTCCCACATTGCTCATGCAGGAATGGGAATAATGGGTGGTACCAGCAGGAAGGCACTCACAGATTCTGACATCCCAAGTTCTCTCATGCCCTTTACCTTTTTCCTCTCGCCAGCCCTCTCATTAAATCCAGCCTTGTGACTAAGCTTACATAATTCGTTTTTTTTTTTTTTTTAAGTGAATGCATCATATCTTTTCCCAGTTCAGATCATCTCCCTGGTTTCTTATTCTCCATAGCGTGCACTGTACCTGCACATCCACTGAAGGAGAGTTGCGTTGTTCTCACAGTCTCCTTTTGATTTAGTCATAAATAATACATTTCGTGTGAAGCTGGAATCATCCCTGCTTTCAGGCAGGGATAATTTGTAACTTGCTGCACCTGAAGGGGGGTTGAAAGGCATGGCTGCACTCATGTTACTGATGTTATGACCCAGACTGGAATAACAGTGTTTGGCACATGGTTGAAACAGGCACATGGACACAGCTGGAAGGTTAGAAGGGAAAATGTGGTATTCATGGTAGGAAAGCCTAACAGGATTTGGCTTGGAAGAAGAACATGGAACTGTCACTGATAAGGAGGTGTGAAGAAATCCCAAGGAGTCAAAGTTGCAATTCCTGAGTTGGATATTAAATAGAATAACCGTAAATATCTACCTACAATAATTTCAGAGAAAGTGGATGTTATCTGAAAATGGTCTGCGAGGCTAAAAAAGAAGATTGGTTCATGCAAAACAAAATGAAGACAAAGATGTCACACAGTCATCTCCTTGTATAATTGATGCCATGATGATTTTTTGCCTTTTCTTTTAAACCCGTTTTATACCTTTTTTACAACTTCTGTAGTCTTTAGTGCTTTTTGTCTACATTCTTGGACTTGTTTGTCAGGCTAGGAGACTAAATATTTTAGAAGCTTCATAGATAGAGGATAGGTAGGTAGACCCCAAGGTCCTCCCCAAAACACATTCTCTAAACTAAGACAGAACCATCCAAGGGAAGGTTCCTTGAGGAAGGGGGGCTCACTCGAGCCTCTCATTGGGGAATGTTTGATAGATATACTAATTAGTAAGACCTGTAATGTCAGACCAGATCTTTTGGGGGTGTGCATGGCAGTGTGTATTGGGGTGCATTCGACATGGACATGGTGCACCTAAGGATCCTTAAAATAAATACCAAGGTTAAATCCCTTTTCTCCTTCTGTGTTTGACTCTTGATTTTAAGACCAGGCAAAGGCACCATAATAATCTGCACAGGGTGAGATAATTTTGTATCCATGTGATTTTTATACAGTGTTTACCACAGAGATGTAAACTATTTCATTGATCTTTGTTTTTAATTCTTATCACAAAATTACATAAGAAATGTTGCTTTACCTTATCTTCTGCCATGGAGGAGAAGTCTCTTAGAAGAACTTAATTTCTTAAAGTGGAAGTCTTACTTAATGTATCAGCAGACAAAAAAATCCTGCCCTGGCATTCTCCAGTGGAAGCTGGGAGCTGCCCAGCAAAGAACTGGTAAACCTTGACAGCCATGTTACCTGGCAAACAGTGAAATAAAGCTTTTTATAAGAACATGTTGAAACACAGGAAAAAAAGGGTCTTTAGGCTGGACCACATTATTGAACACAGTGTCTCACATTTAGCTTACATTGAGCTATTTGGCCACAGCTTCAGTCATCTATCGAGGTAAAGTGAAAAACTGTGTGCAGAAATCAATAACATTAACAGCGTTTGCAAACAGAAATTCTCAGCCAGCAGTTTAAGTTAATTTACTGTATCTGTGTATTTGAAATTATTACCAGTTGCATTAGATTGTAATTTAGGGAAACACTGACTAAGCAAGGCTCTCATCTTGTCCTTGTACTGGCAAATATGGAGGACTCGGAAAGTGCCTGGCACACGCTACCCAGAATCTAATTTGTATGCGCTGGGGGTGGGTGTTTCGGGGAAGATCAACTGATCATTTCCCAGCTTATCCAGAGGCTTTCTGTACAGCTGCAGCCAAACCAAATAATGTAGCTCTTGCCTCAGTTTATCACCTCTAATGTGAATATGGCATTACAAAGATGATGTAAAGCAGTCATATTAGGAGTAGTGTCACAGATTGGCCACAAGTGCAGGTGATTGCCGTAAGCCAACTTGATAAGTTGTATAAATTCTGAAGGAAAATCAGGTGTTTCCATTGCAAGATGAAATATATTTAGCCCATTCTACTGGAAAGAGTGCAGAAGAACAATAATTTAAATACTTGTTCCTGCGCCTTTTGAAAAGTTTTACTAGCTAGATCATTTTTAAAAAAGCAAACAAAAATAATAACTTGATACCATTTAATCTTAAATATAATCTGAAGACTTTGAAGACTATAGAATGTTTTCCGGCTATAAAAATGCTCAGCTATTCTAAAGCTAGTTTTCAATTTTCCAGCTGCTTTGATTCCAAACAAAACCATTCAAATCTTTTTTCTTTGTACAGTGAACTCAACCTCATTTTAATTTGATTGCAGCTCTGTGCTAAAGTGTAATGGAACATTAATTCTCTCAAAAGCTGAGGCTCTTTTTTTTCCTTTTTTTTTTCTTTTTTTTTTCTTTTTTTTAAAATAAACTGACTTCTTTGAGTAATCATGTTTGATGGAAGAAATCTAGAGGGTATAAAATGAGAAGGTCATTATTGTGATGTTCCAAACGAGCACCAATGGCAAAGCACTTCTGGTTCTACTTACAAGTTCTGCTGGGAGCATTTCAATTTTCTGGCTCATTGTCAGGTGAAGTTAACAGCTTTTAAGGGCAGATAAGTCACATCTGAGTTTGAGCTATCTGTGAAATGGAAACATCCCTGAGATTAGGCAGGATTTTGTTTGGCTTCTTGTTTCACTCCCCCACAGCTAAGTATGAACATTTAAAACTAAACTCTCAGCTGGGTAGACAATCTTAGATGTATAATTTCAATGTTAGGGTTTGTTTTTTTGTTGGGTTTTTTTTTTTTTTTCACAATAACTGGAAGTAATTCCTAGGCACACTTTCACAGAACAGTTATGAAGGATGTGCTTAGCTTTAGATTAATCCTGGGGTTTTGCTGTTTTAAGTACAGTTGCTTCCTCACCATGCTGCTAAAGAAGGACTATTTAATATGAAGAAACAGTTTGAGATCTATCCTTTCAGCAGGATAAGACATGCTACCATTTGCTAACAGCTTGAGAGAATTTTCAGCAGGGCTCTCCCAGTCTGAGTTAGAAGAGCCTACTTTTGTCATGGAAGGGACACCTCAGGGTCCTCTACACTTACCATGAGGACAAAGGGAGGTACAATATGTTCCCCTCTTGCTGTCTGAGTGAAAAATGATGAATCTTAGCTCAGAGAAACAAAATGAGTAACTGGGAAATGAAGGAAATTCGATTTAAAGCTAAGGCAACACCTTCTGACTGCAACACTGGTCAAACAGCAGGACACGCTGCCCAAAGAAGCTGCAGAGTCTTCATACTTGGAGATTATCAGAATTGCTGTACACAGCTCTGAGAAACCTCTAGCATGCTGAAATGGCATAGGATTATCCAATTTTGTATTAAAGCACTGTCATAGTAAAATTCCTCCTTCATGAACAATCACTTTATGTATCAAGACACAGGAATCATGTTAGAGGGCAGTCAAACGGAGTCTGAAGGGACTATAGAACAGAATCTTCTGCTGCTTCTAGCAGCCCCACTGGATTTAGGTAATTGTTCAGTGGGACAACAATTTCAAAGATGACAGGAGTTCTCACTCAAGTTTCAGTGACTTTATGTGCACCAGTCACATTGTTTTCACCTCAGTAACAGGTTTTATTACTTACACTGGGAAATAAGAACATCGGATGTACCCAGTGCAAGATTTTGAGAGATGCTGAGTGTGTTACAGGATATGGTACCAGACTGAATTAAAACTTCTTTAGAAGGTGTTGAAAACAGGCCACCATTGTTGAAAGCAGGCCACCCACACAAGGACAGTGATATATGAGGTTTGATTTCGAGTGCTGGCAAAGGGAGCTTAACAGCTTTCACTCCTCAAAAGTTAGCATTTTCTCATACTTTCCTATTCTATAGGAATGCGTAGATGTAGGTGTCAGCTTGATATTAACTGTTAAAGAAACTGGGATTAGACAGGATCTCCTGGAGCTAGGCAAGTTCAAACTGAAGTGACTAAAGTGAAAAATTGCTCTAGGTGGCAAGGGAACTCTATTCTGTTATTGCAGAGTAGATTTTATTTCAGGGTGTTACTGATAAGTATTTATACTTCACAGTCTCACAACAGAGAAGCAGGAATGTACTTATTGAAATGAGAATAGATGAAATGCAATAAGGAAAGGTGAGTTTTTATAGAGAGAAGGAGAGGATCAACCATGTAAAGGCAGCAATTAGTCTTTCATGTATCAATCTGTTTCCTCCCCGGAGCTTTATCTCCAAATTGTTCACCTTTCTAATAAAATTTTCTTGTTGTAGTTGACATTAGAATACCAAAATTAATGTGGTTTTTTTTTTTCTTACTAAGGAAATAAGATCTAACCTGGGCTTCTTTCTGTTTAAGGCACAATGATAGTGAACTTGGCATAAGCCTCATCCAAAGACAACAACGAGCAGAATTATCTCTGTCATGTCTTTGCTGTTAGTGAAGTGTTTATGGCCAAAATTATCACTCAGGGCTATGATTTCTTTCACTTTTTGAGAGCATTTTCTTTTTTATTTTGGAAAATGTTAATATTCTTACTATCATCCCTGGATTTTATTCCGAATTTGATTCAATGCATTTCAGAACTTATTGCTTGGGAAGAAATCCACTGACCCTGATGAATATCAGCTCATTATACAAAACCTTCAGCTTTTGCATCTGGTCCTGGTTAGTTCCACAGTTTGATTTTCAAACCAAACAAAATATCCCAGATATGCTCACAACTGATCTGAGCTTTATACAGAAAAAACCATGAATGTTTTTAGGGGCTCCAGGTTTGTAAAGAGTAGAGATAAATATTATTTGGTGTGGTTTTACTTCAAATATGATCGCTCGATTCTAGATACATTGGAATGGAAAAATCTAAACAACCACTTCTGTAGCCATGCCAGCACAAACACATCCTTCATTATTCCTTGTCAGTTGGAGCCTAAAATTAGAAAAGCTCAAGCCAATGAATTAAAAGCTCAGAATCTTTACACATTTATGCCAAATCTGTTCTGTTTGTGCTACTATAAGATTTAAAAAGCTAGATAGAAGTGTTTCTGCACTGTGCTTGAGCTGACCCAGAGGCAACAAACTGGCAGCTTTTGCCCTTTTAAGAGACCTAAAAAGTAAGGATTGTTTTAGTCTCTCAGATGTCTTTTGAATGGGTTAGGAACTGTGTTAGAATGTGTGTTACACCCCAGCACAAACCCTGGATGGGTTATGGAGTTCATTACTATACTTTCCCTTTCCTAAAATCAGCGTTTTTCTAGGTCAGCTAAAATGGCAAACGAGACAGGAATTTAATTCAATACATATTCTGAGCCTCCTGTAGCAGCTCTGAAGTGTAGGAAACCTAAGGCACACAACATGCAGGCCTTTCTGTCTGTAGCACACAAGCTCTGAACAGTGTCGTGCTCAGCAGTGCAGATGTAACAGTGGGCCTGCAAAGAGAAACAAAGGAATGAGATAGATAAAAACTGCTCTATAAAAGACACTCTCTGCGCTTTTTCAAATCAGTATATACATTTACTACCTTTATTTTTTTTTTAATGGGCTGAACAATAAAAAAATTAATTTCCCCGTCATGGGAAAATTAAGACTTAAAACTAATGAATCTGTACATTTAGGAAAGAGCTTACATTAGTTTCATATTTTACTGCTTTCTTAGGTTCTCCAGACTCCCTTTTAACAGTGCTTCTGCTTTGATGTCTTGCTCTCTACCCAGATTGCCAGAAGGCTTTCAGTTGCAAATGCAGGTGTTTTCAACTGTTAGATACAGTTGTGTTGTATTATTCATCACCTCAATATAAAAATGTATTAGTGGGACACTTATTTTACACAGAGGACAAAACAGGCATAATTGGAAAGATGGCAGACTGTATGTAGACAGAGATGTTGCTTAGTGAGACGTGTTTGGCAGTGGAGGAGACAGGTTTGCATCTGCGTTGCTACTGTTTCATGTATCAGTCCTTGAACCTTTAAAGCACTGTTTTTCTAACAGACTGCCTTGCCCATCAGGCTGGCATCTGAAACTAATTAGACATGGATTTTTAGAAGTACAGCTCTATTCACAGAGAGCACCTAGAAATCACAGTTGTATGTCAGGGCTATTTGTTATGTGCTGGTGCTTTTTCCTGGGTTTTGTTGTTTTAGTGCTTGGGGAAACCTGTATGTATGAAGCCAGGTCTTCCCTGAGCTGCTGAGAATTACTAAAGATGCCAGTGAATGGATCTGCACCTCAAGGGCAATCTCGAGGCTTGTTACACAGTAAAATGAACACCTCAGTCCTCCTCCTGACAAGGATTTTTCTGTAACACTTGCCCTGCCATTCCGAGATAGCTCTGTGTGCCATACAGACAAAGCAGACGGACGTCCACAGAAGGCTGGTGAGTTGTGACCCTGCTCAGAGTTAGAGATGTGCAGTAACCCTGCTCTTAACGCTGCTAGCTGCAGAGGGCTGGTATTCACCTTTCCACTCCACTCACCTGCTTCAGAAATGGAGGCAGACTATTGCTGGTGAGAAAGAACCAAAGCTGGACAGTGAAACTGTATAAAATGTATTTACCAAAGCTGGTAAAGGAAGGAAGAAGAATCAGGGTGGGGGAGGATGAGGAAGGGTTGGAGGCATAAGCAAGACATTCAAAAGCAGATAAAACATCAGAGAATTGTTTTCCCCTTCTTCCCATGAAATAGTCCTTATCTTTCTTCTCCTCTGTCAGCTTTCCCTAGATGGACACTGTGCTCTGTGCATACCTATCTTTCAGGGCACCCTGGCAGTCTCCCATTTTGAACACCCCCTATGCTTTGTATCTGTGAATACAAACATGGTCTTGGGCTGTTAAATGGCAGTAAAGCACTTCCATATTTTGTATCATTCCAAAGTTCAGAGGCATCTTTTTGATGTGTGTGCATTTGCTCACCTACCAACCTTTATGTTTATGGCTTTTTGAAAATGGATATTTTAATCATCAGTCTTGAGAACTTTTGTCTCTGAAGACATGAAGCTCTTCTTTCACCTTTCATCTCTTCCACAGAAGCCTCAGTGCTTAAAAAGCATGCAGCTTAGTACCAGGAGATGGGAATCTCTCCTCGGCCGCCTCCTCATGCTAATAACACTGCCAGGTGGTGGTGAAGCCCGTTGCTTTACAGCTCCAGGTTGTGCCTGACTGGAATGGATGGAGGACTGTTGAATCCAGTGCCTGACACTGGTCAAGAAAGCAGCAAAACATTTGACTTGTAGGGATATGAGAGAATTCTTCCTTAAAAGCAGATCTCATTTGGACTTCTGGAAAAGGTTTAAATTCTGGTTTCTGGATTTAAAAAAAAAATAGCCTCTGAACAGTTCATGACAGTGAGGAACACGATAACATTGCTGCTGCCTGCTACACATGCCATCCTCTGTTGACTCTGCTGGCTTCCTGGCCCCAGCCATCATCTTCGGTAGTGAACTCAACTACGGAGTTATGTTGCATGAAAAGTATCTCCTTCAATCTGTTTCTAATTTGCTAAATTATAATACTCTCCTTGTTTTTTATGCTATAAACCCAAAATGAGGGTTCTTTTTCTACTGTTCTATTTCTACCATTTCTAGGCATGTACCTTGAAACTCCCCATCTCTATTTTCTTAGGTGAACAGTTTTTCTTTTTTTCTTTTTTTCCCCTCTCTGCTAAGATGTGCATCTTTCCAGAGCCCTAATTATTCATCTTTCCTTCTAGTTCTGCAGTCCTTGTGATGGGATAACCTGTACTGCACCCTTCTTCCACGTGAGTTCACACATTAGGCAGAAGACCAGTGTTGCAATTTGGGGATGCCTTAGCAGGTCAGAGCTTCCCATCTTTGTCACTAAGATGCCCCTCACTATCCTAGCCTTTCCAAGGTACAGTGAGTGCCACATTTAACTCTTTGGTTGTTTATTTCCCAATGCCTGTTTTGGGAGAAAAGGTGACTTCAGTTAACTCATAAGTTTTCTTTAAATATCTCCCCTATATGCAGTACAAATGTTACCTACAACAAAACTTGTGAGATACTAGGGGTCAGACTGGCATTATTCAAAGCAAATAGAGATTGTATTTTTCATTAATCCTTATCTTTCACAATTTTTTTCCTCAGGTCATGTTTCTTCCATGAAGTCCAGAACAGTCTGTATAAGCTTCTAATCTGACATGGGATTTACATGGTTTAAAAGGGCTTTACTTCTGTGGCTGTAGAGCTGGAGCAGAGCTGGTCTTGTTGAGCTGAGAGGATGGTGGCCTGTAATACACCCATGTAGCGAAAGGTGGGCTTCTCAGGGCACCGTGACTGTGCTCTGCTCCCAGCCAGCCTCAGCTTTTCACCATGGTTTTCTCAGGAGAGCTGCCGGCGCTCGCGGCGGTGCCAGGGCCAGCAGAGGCGGCTGTAGTCACCAGATTCCAAAAGCTCTTATCACCGCGAGGCATCAGTCCGCTGTTGGCAAACCGAAACCATGCATTTTGCCTTAAGGGCCGCGTTAAGCTCTTACTAACAGCCCCCAGGCCGCGGTTCCTCGACCATTTTGGGTTGAGTTGCTGCAATTTATACATTGTGGCGGGTGCGCTGGGCTGCGAGGAGCCTGCGTGCAGGCTGCGCTCTTCTCGCACCTCTCCCCGCCCCGGTCAGGCGAGGGTTGCCCGGCCAGCGCCCGACTCGTGGCTCGGTCGCTGCCGACGCCAGGGCGGGTTGTGCCGGGCTGTGCCGAGCCGAGCGCAGCCCGCATATGCCCAGCGGCGGCGCGGCTGACCGGGCAGGGGCGGGCCCTGCGCGGAGGGCGGCTCGGCTCGGCTCGGCTCGGCGGGACCCGCCTCGCCCGGGCGATGCCTGAGCGCGGCGGCGGCAGCGGGGGGGCGGGCGGCTAGCGGCAGCGGGGACGCGGCGCTGCTGCCCTGCCTTTCCCTGCCCGCCGCTGGCCCTTCCCCCGCCCCTCCCCGCTCCGGTGTGCGACTCAGCCGCCGCTCCGGGCAGGGAGGAAGGGCTGGGAGCCGCCTCCCGCTGCCCCCGGCCGCCCCCTCCCCATGCAGCCCGGCCCGCCGCTGGGAGCCCTCCCCGGGGGGATGTTTCTGCGGCCGCTGCCGGGATAACCGGCGCGCCGCCCGCCCCCGCCCCGGACGGAGGATGCTGCCCGCGCCGTGGCGGGTTCCGACTCGGGCAGCAGCGGCCGCGTCCGCCTCCTCGGCTCCGGGCAGCGTCGCCGGGGAGAGATGAGTTCGCGGCACCAGGCGGACTGGATCCCTTACAGGTACGGGGAGACCCCGCGGGAGGAGGCGGGTGTGGCTGAGGCAGCGGGGCTGCCCCTGGGCAGGAGCCGCTGCCCCTCGGGGGGTCCCCGCCGGAGCCCGCGCCTCGGTCGCGGGACCGGGGCGGCCGGACCCTCACCGGGGCGCGGCGGGGCGGCGGTGGGTCCCGCCGGGTGGAGCGGATCGCGGGCCGGCCCGTGCGGGCGCTCCCCGGAGGGGCGCCCGGTCCCGCCTCCCAACTTCGAACCGGCGCTGCTCCGCAAAGTTCGGGGGCCGGTCTCGGGGCGAGCTGTCAGCCCCGCGGGGAGCGGGCAGAGCCCGGAGCTGTCCTGCCCTGCGGCCCCGGCGGGCGGGCGGGCGGAGCGCTGCGCCGTCGGCGGCGGCTGCCGCGCCTCGGGCTCGGGCGCCGGGCCCGCACTGCCCCCGCCGGCGGCGGCTCCGGGAGCGGGGCTGCGGGCGGGCGATGCGCGGGGCGGCCGCGGCCGGCGGTGCCGCCATGGCGGGGAACGGGATCGCCATGGCAGCGCCCGGCCCGCGGCTGCCATTGGCTCCGCCGTTGCCATAAGCTACGGGAGCCGCGGCGGCGGCCCGGCAGCCCCGTGCGTCAGCGGAGCCCCCTGCCCTCCCCGGCCCTGCCCCGAGCACCCGGGTGTGGAGCGGGAGCGTTTGCCGCTGGAACGAGGGAATAGTTTGTGTCAGACTTGCCGCTTCGAGGGGAAGCCGAGCCAAAGATTTCGCTCCGGGCGGGATGGGCTGTTCTAGTATTAAACCCCTTTCCGAACCTGCTATTCGGAGTACCTTAACGTTATGGGATTTTTTAAATTTCGTTTTCATTAAAGTAAATTTTTCAAGCTGAATTTTTACAGAAGGAAATCGCGAGGGGTTTAACGAGGTGCTCTGGATACAACACAAAACATGTTTGTTTCATTTGTTAGGTTATAAATGAAACAAGGTAGATACAGTAACATAGGACAAGAGGATACAGTCTTAAGGTACGCCAGGGGAGGCTTAGGTTGGACGTTACTGAGAAGTTCTTCACAGAAAGGGTGAGTGGGCATTGGAATGGGCCGCCCAGGAGATGACGGAGTCACCATCCCTGGAGGAGTTTAAGGGAAGACTGGATGTGGCACTCAGTGCCGCGGTCTAGTTGACAAGGAGGTGTTCGGTCATAGGTTGGACTCAATGACTTCAGAGGTCCTTTCCAACCTGGTTGATTCTGTGATAAACGTTTTATTTTTGTTGTTGGTAGAGAATCGTGGAATTAGAAATACGTACAGAGTGCATTTTAAAACAAAGGCAGCTGTTTAAGCAGGTCAGTTATAGTTTGCCACATTCTCAATGACAGCGTTTGTAGCAGATGTATGCCACAAACGTGAATGCAACACAAACACAAATACAGCACTCTTTAACACAGAGAAAAAAACCCTCACAATAGCTGCACAAGTGGAAAGCTGCTATTTTGATATGTGCACATCATAGTTCAAACCAGTAGAAAGATGCGAAAGAAAGAAATGTGATTACAATGAATCTGAGAATATTGACACTCTGCAATAGCACTTTCAGCCCATGCGTTCTGAAAAGACGTAAGGAATTGGCAATAAGGCTTCAAAAATGACTAGTGGATGCATTCTGATGCAATTTGAAGCCTTGTAATGAGGACAGAAATACCAGAGGAACAGCTGTTCATGGCTCATCCCAGCAGCAGTGGAACAGTTTCTCCGTTCTCTCACTGTACACAAGGCTCTGCAGAGGCCAATGCCAAAACTTTGCTGAGGGGTTTTATAGCAGTAGCCTTGAAGAAGGAAATAAAACATCTTTACTCCTGCTCAGTGCAGCATAGAGAAGCAAAGAGAAGCAAAGCAGCAAATCTTCAGAGAAACACAGATTTAACGATACTCATATCTTTTCTAATATAATGTTGTTTTTGAACGTTAATGATGTGTTTATGGTCAGAAACTACAGAGGACTGCTCGAAACCAAAAGGCAACCAAACCACGCTTCTGCTCTGAAGTGTCTTTAGGCTTCTAACAGAGCTCTCTCAAGAAGTTGACTTATTTTTCAGTCTTCAGAGGTAATTCTTGAGTTAGAGGCATATCATTGCAAATCTTATTGGAGCTGTGTGTGTAAAGCATCTTCCAGGATCCCCTAAAAACACTTGCCCGGGAAGCAGTGGTTTGTGAATGCATGTGTGACTGAGTTTACACACAAAAACACTGTACGAGTGAATTAGGTCAAAGTACCATTTTGGGAGTGAAATATACAAGGACGAGGAGAGACCCAGTGTGCACCCCTTGGAACAGTTCATCTCTTTGTCCCATGCTTATCTGCCTCGTTGCTTCAGATTCTTGTTTACTGTGGTGAGTTCAGTGGTTGCTGACTCTCAGAGCCTGGAGGAAGGTTCACCACCTTCTTTGTGGGCTGGGTGGCATGTGACAGCCAGGAGTGTCACTGCTGCTAGTGTGGGGAACAGAGCACAGGCTGCTGGGCATGCTGAAGTTTGGAGAGATGTGTCCTTCTAAAAATGGAATGTCCGTGCATCAAGCAGAGAAGCATTGTGTTTCTGCTAGTAAAATGTCATATTTTTCCTTTCAAGTGAAATGAGGCAGAGGGAGTCAGTTCTATGCGTGTCATGTACAATTCATTAAGCAATCCACCTGTGTGTCCACAACTCGCAAACTTATACTTCCCCTTTTAGGATGCTGGGAACATTTTGAGTGAGTTAACAAAAAACAGTAGGCAATTTTTAGTGTCAGTGCTAGTTTGTGCTAAGGTTGATAAAAGATTCATATTATTTGTGAGTTTGTGATTTCAGTGTTTTGCCCTTATCTCTTTTCATCCTCTTATGTATTCTGCTTTTGAAACACTAATAGTCATAGGATGAGATTTGAGTTTGCTAATGTTATGAAAAATAATTGGGAAGCTGTTTTTTAAAAGTAAGTATATTTCATTTATTTTCATGAAACACATTTCATAGATAGAAATTCAAGCACATGAAGCTGCACATCAGGTAAAATGAGCTAGAAAGTCTTTAAATTCTACCCATTTTTAACAATGTCTCTGTTCTTTATTATAATGATTTGAAATAGTTTAGACTCAATAAAAAAAATGTCAGCTGCCCCAGCCTCAAAGGTGGTTTGCAATGGAACTTAAGAGTAAGTTGTAGCTTCTTGAAGAATTATGTTCTCAAGCACAGTAGTGTTTTCCTTTGGTATTCTTTAGCAGTTTCCAGTAGAAAATACAATGCAGAAGTGCCTGGGAATCATAATAAATTCACAGGAGTTCAGGTTTTTCATTCAAAAATATGTTTTGGTTTCATATCTTCTTCTTGAACTCATTTTTAATTTATAGCATTTCTTAAATTAGCATACTCATTTTTATTTTATGCTGGTGTGTCTTGAATAAGTGAAGACATTCCTCATACTATAAAACTTCAGTCAAATAAAATTGCTGCTAGGTAAGATGAAAGTATCAGTAAACTCAGTTACAGTAATGCCCTAGTCTCTATTATTATTATTTGTTCTTATGTTTTCAGCTGCTTCTTTAACAATAAATCTTGATCCTGTAACTTTAAAACCAGCGTTTATACAACCAGCTAACCTGTTCCATGAGAAATTTCTAAACGCCACCAGCTAAAAAGCCCAATCTACACAGGAATCAATTTAATACAAGTCCCCAGAGTTCTCTGTAAAGCGTCTGTGTGATGCTGCCGAGCCTTGGTTTGTGTGGATAAACCTGCCAATGGCCAGAGGGGACCCATGAACTGTGCCTTGGGGGGCCTGGCACTTGGTACTGAGGGCACTGAAGGGAGCAGATCACGCAGCCTGCATTTGCAGTGGCATAATATGTCTTGATACGTACATGATGGTGGTAATAACACACATTTTTTTTGTTTGTGACAGGTTTTATTATGCTCAATTTTTGTAGCTTTCATGAATTTGCTCTGGAGTTTTAAGGCTGTGCTTAGATATTGCAGCTATAAACAGTCACAAGTTATTTACTTGTAAAGGGAAGGATTACAGTTGGAAGAAAATTGTGGAGCACAGCTGGGTTGTAAATTCGTGAATCATCGCAATTAGGGCAGATAAGAAGATTTCTGAAAGTGTGATGTGTAAACAAGTCCTGGAACAAGAACGGCCTTGATGACCAAGGGTGTCCCACACTTGTTTTTGTGTGTGTTGTTGAGGTTCTGGGATATTATATGTCCTTAGGTGTTGGCATTCTGAAGGCAGCAGTGTAGGTGGAGTGCTCACCTTGCTGCAAGGTGCAGTTTGTGACTGGGAGCATCACAATGCAGACAGGCTCTCTCCCAGCCTCCTGCCGTGGGGAAATGGCATGGATAATTTAGAAGAGCTGCTTTTTCTAAGGAAAAGGGTTCAAAGACTGTGTCTGTGCTCTTCTCTGAAGTAGGCTGTCTTGTCTCCGGCTATTCAGTGTATAAAATTAGCCTGGTCATGTGCTTTTAAAACATTTACGTTAGAGCTCTCCCTTAATGGAACTCTGTGCTCTTGCATGGAGTGTTCCTGCTGTGGTGCATAGCGACTCTAGCAGAGATCAAAGGTGGTTTGCCCAGCATCAGTGTAAGGGAGATGTCAGAGGCAATTGCTATCCTGAAGCTGGTAGCCTAAATCAACCAGGCAGAAAAGAGAGGCGAGAAAAATAAGTATCCTGACCCATGGAAGTTGCAGGGTGTTGGCTTAAATGGAAATGGGACAAGGCTCAAGGGAGATGAGCTGCAGAGCTGGGAGTGAAACCTCGTTGTCTTGTGCTTTGCAGTGTGCCAGAGGTGGATTTAAGTAAGGGGCTGAAGGGGCTTTGCTGCCCCTTGCATGGGCCTTAGGACAGTAAGTGATGTGCCAGTTGTCCTAGAGCACGGCCATCCCCCACCAGCTTTGCGGTATCAGCAGCCAGATTGAGACTAAAACTGATTTTTTCACGGGCCAGTGGGTTTCTGGTAGCAACAATCATTTGCAGGTTCCTGGCAGTGACAGTCATTTACAAGCCATCTGTGCCAGATTTGGATCACAGCCGGAAAGTAGATATGAAATGTAATGTCTCTCCTCTTGCACTTCCCTGAGTTGGACAGTTTTGATTCTTATGCCTGAGGGTTTTTGGACATTCCCTGGAGTGGCATCCATTTAGACATGCAAGCAGCAGTTTTTCTGGAAGGTGGTACTTTTAATTTAGTAACTAAAAATTGCCATTCTAGAGAGCTGGATTCTTTTCACACTTCCTCCTCATTTTTCTTCCTCTCACACTAATGACTTATTTTCTAATTCATGCTTTTCTGTTCTTTCAACAGATGAACAGATTTCTTTTTGCCATTTTCCTTACATCTTGCTCTTCTTGCTCTTCTTGCCTCTTTTTCTTTTTTTTCTCTTTCCTACTTTAAAATTATTCATGAAAAGAGAATTCTGTCTTGCCAGCTGTATCGTGCCTGCAGAAGATACCCTTCTCTGTAAACATTTGCTATTTAATTAGTATTTTATTGTTTGTAGCTTTTAAAGAAATCCATCCCAACTTCTCATTGTGTTACTTAAGTAGTTAGTACATTTGCAATTTTTAAGAGCTGAAATTATTTATTTTACAGATTATTGAGAATTAATTTCAGTATTTGCAGCACTGTATTCAAAGATTAATGCTTTAAGCATGGATATTAAAATTGGTGTTTATTTTATATCTCACTTTTTGCTGAACGTTTTGTTCCTGTAGTATGTGAAGGCCAGTAACTGGGAGTGAGAGATGCCCTTCTTGGTGATAGGTCTGTGTCATGCACAGGGGGGTGGCAGGGACAGAAGAACTGTTTTCCCACAATCTCCCTTATCTTGATGTAATGGCAGGGTGATGATGATACCAGCAAGTTCTGAGGGCTCTCAGCCGAGAATGTAACACCTCTGTGGGCCCTGCTATCATTTACACAATGCTAATAATATGCAGGTATACAGCAAGGCAGTCTTCAGGCTGGAAGATTTTCAGTTTAGGAGGCAGGTATAAAAGAGGGGCACAAAATGCAAGCTTAGAGCTCAGGGTAATTGTTGGCACGGGTTTTTTTTGCTTTCATTTTTGTAACAGGCATATGATCATTAGCTTCTTTGGACTATCTGTTCTTAAGAAAATGGGAAGTCAGGGGATATTGACTTAGATAAGGAAATGTGCTCTCAGGGAAGGGTGTATAGAGCATACAAAGGTAACAGTGGGAAAAGGTGGAAAGACTGGAATAATTATTTTGGATGAGTACATGTGATAAAAGATGAAGCTTTTTTTTCTGACATAGTTATTTTACACCAGGTTCTTTCATCTAATACTTGATGGCATGTAGCTTATGTAGTTTATGTCTATGTTGTGTAACTTCATGACACTTTAAAAGCTCAGTTTGCTCCATGATTAAATTACTTTTAGATGGTTTTGTGTTTTATTCTTTTATGTCAATAAGAAACAAAAAGATATCTTTACTTTCTCTTTCAGTGATTACAGCAGAAGTAGCTTTCATACCTTTGTATTGCTAGTAAGTCGAGGGATTACATATTTATCTATTTTTTATCCCTAAAGAGAAATGGTGACTCAGTTGAAAACACTTCCTCCTTCAGGGAAAGGCAGTAGGCATTGTACAGCAGAGGAGAGTAACTGCTTCTGCCAGGACAAGAGCTTTGCAGGTTTGGATGCTGATTTGCTGCATTCAGACCAGTCCTTCCCCCTGAAAGCAGGGCTGCTGTAGAGACTAAGGCTGCCCTCTGCCATCCATGCAGTTATGTGGTTGCTTTCAGGGAGCTGTCACAAAGAGGTGCCACCAGAGCCTTTCTGCTGACTTAAAAGGGGGTTGGATTGGTGCCATCACCTTCTCTGAGCTCATGTTTTAGCTGAGCAGATAAGGGCAAGTTGTCTATAATGCACGAATGTGTGAATGTGAGTGCCACACTTACCTTGCTCTCTGACAACACAAGTGCCTCAGTCATTCTTTCACAAAGTTGAGTTCTAGCTTGGATTCTCAGATGTTTATGAAAATTAAGTCTTGAATTGCAAATGTCAGTGAAAACCTCATGATCCTTGTTGGGATGCATGTTAACACAAGCCTGTGAATATCATAATTCATGATTAATGTAACTCATTTGACACAGGTAATGAAACCACAGCATGAAGTTTTTAATGGTAATTTTAATTCCAATCACAGTTCTAACTACCTGCAGATGAGATATTACAAGATGAAGAAATTCCTTGATTAGCTTCAAATGATGACTAAGTTGGAAAATGTATTTGCAAGTGAAATACAAGTGTATTGGTATTTGATCCACCGTTAGGGAAGGGATCTGAACAGTTCTGTGTTTCAAATTTGGTATAGTTTGAAAGCAAAATGAATAAAGTTAAAGGCTAAGTATTTGCATTAGTTGTTCCTGTGCCCCAGCAAGAAACATAAGGAAAACAGGTCTGGTTTTTTTCAGAGCAGGTTTTTGCTAGCCCATATTACTACAGCAGCATTTTCACTTGGCTGCAGTAAAAGCAACAAAAACAAATTACATTGCATCATGTAACAATTCTCACTCCTGAAAAGTTGAGGAAATTATTGAATGTACTGGGGAAATTAAAGAGTAGATAACTTGTCCAGACAATGACTTAGACTAACTGCTCGGATCAGGTTGAGTGGAAACCGAAAGACTAAGACACATACTGTACCCTGGAATTCATCCCACTATTTTTGGCAGATATAAATCCCAGCACCCAAGCCAGGAGTGTGAATTTCCATTAAACAGTGTTTTGCAAACCTAGGGATTGCTTGAAGTCTTCTATGCTGAAGCTTTAGCTCAGTTGTGTGGGCGAATAATGCCTCTTTTGGGACACTGCATCTGTAGAGCAATGTTAAATAACTTTAAAGGTATCTCTACACACCATTGAGTCAGACCTTGATAATTGGTTCTTCCAGGTTCCTGAATCTTAAATCACTCCACTGGCTTTTGCTGCAGATTTAAAAAGTGAAGTATAAGATTTTAGAAAAAACTTTTTGTGCTTGCCCTAGAATAATATTAGCAATTTTATTGCCTGTCCCTAAGGCAGAGCTCATGTGCCTCTGCCTATGGCATATTGTTACATCTGTGCAGTCACAGAATCATTCTGGTCAGAGAAGATCTCCAAGATCATCAAGTCCAACCATTTACCCCACATTGCCAAGTCCACCACTAACACACGTCCCTAAGGGCCACGTGTACACAGCTTTTAAATGCCTCCAGGGATGGTGACACCACCAGTTCCCTGGACAGCCTGTTCCAATGCTTGACAACTGTTTAAGTGAAGAAATTTTTCCTCATATCCCATCTAAACCTCACCTGGCACAACTTGAGGCTGTTTCCTCTCATCCTTTTGCTAATTACATGGGAGAAGGTACCAACGCCACCTGGCTACAGCTTCCTTTCAGGGGGTTGTGGAGAGCAATAAGGTCCTCCTGAGCTTCCTCGGGACTAAACACCCCCAGCTCCCTCACAGCTGCTCCTTGTTTGACTTGTGTTCCAGACCCTTCCCCAGCTCTGTTGCCCTTCTCTGGACTTGCTCCATCCCCTCAATGTCTTTTCCCCCTCTAAAGGGGGAAAATGCCTTGGGAATGATGCCTTAGGATTTTGGCTTTTATATTTTTCAGATCCTGTACTGCTTTAGTGTTTAACTCTAAAACTCCATATAGCCTATCTACTGTTCTCCCATTCTGGTTAAACATAACAAATCCTCTCTAGGTCTGAGACTCAAGGACACCTTGTTGTCCCAGGCCCCAAAATATGTAAACAAAGCCTCTAAAAGGGGGGGGGGGGGGGCGGAACAAACTTGGGGTAATGACATCATTACCTGAAATTGTAATTGGAGAATTAACCGTGGTATGCAAATGGACCAAACTTATAAAAGTATGGAAAACTTGTGACCGGTGGTCCATTTTGGGTGTAGCCCTAGGGCTCTGACTGTCCATAGTGTACCTTATTGAAGGCCCTTCAATAAATACCTGCTTTTATCCTCTTAATTTTGTCTAGCCTCTGTTTTTAGGTAGCCCCATCAAGGCATCAGCGAGGGACCCAGAACTGGACACAGCACTCGAGGTGTGGCCTCACCAGTGCTGAGTGCAGGGGGACAATCACGGCCCTGGTCAGTCCTGCTGGACATGTTATTGGTGATACAGACCAGGGTGCCACTGGCCCTCTTGGCTACCTGGGCACATTCTTGTCTAGTGTTCATCTGCTGTCACCAGCACCCCCAGCTCCTTTTCCCCTGGGCAGCTTCCCAGCCCCTCTGCCCCAGCCCGTGGCACTGTCTGGGGTTGTTGTGACCCAAGGACAGAACCACTCACTTGGCCTTGTTGAACCTCACACCATCGGCCTCAGCCCATGGATCCGGCCTGTCCAGATCCCTCTGCAGAGCCTTCCTGCCCTCCAGCAGATCAACACTCCCACTTGACTTGGTGTGTCTGCAGACTGAGAGTGCCCTCAGTCCCGTTGTCCAGATCATTGATAATGATATGAAACAGGACTGGCCCCAATACCAAGCCCTGGGGAACACCATTGGCTCCAGATGGATTTGGCCCCACCGCTTTCTGGGCCCAGCCATCCAGCCAGTCTTTTACCCAGTGAACTGTGCTCATATCCAAGCCATGAGCAGCCAGTTTCCCTAGGAAGATGCTGTGGGAGATGGTGTCAGAGATTTTACTAAAATTCAGGTAGACACATCCTCAGCCCTTCCCTCATCCACTGAGTGGGTTACTGTCACAGAAGGAGATCACTCTGCTCTGTCACTAAGTGACAGAGGAGTTCCCCTACCTGTATGTGAGCTACCACAGATACTGAAAGCTGTACAGCCACATCAGAAATGCACAAGTGATGTACTCCCTTGAGAAGCAGTGCAGTTTAGTCTGGGAGGAGCTGGGGACTGCCATATTTAAATTGTTTCCAGTATATGTGTTAGAATGTTTACAGCTAGCTGGGAATCTGCCACAGCACAGTTCACAATGGGGATATAACTTTTAATTTAGAATTTGTTATCTGGTCCGAAATAAGAATATTAATTTTTGGCTATTAAAAGAGCACTAGCCAACTACAAGCGACCTAATCTATGCTCTGGCTTTTCAGAATACTAGGATAATTCTTGGAGATACCAGATATATTAATTAAGAAATACTATATTAACACCTAGAGAAACTGGGCCATCATATCAGAACAAAAAAATCATGACATTGCTAGAAGTTTGAGGCATCCTGGAAGATGCCTTTTAAATTTTGGCTATTTCAAATTATGATATAGTGTAGGATTCTGGTAGTATTGATGCAGCTTGAAAAATTTTAGTTAGTTCCTTGGGGCTTGAATATCATTCTCAGATTCAAAGATCAAGAAAAACCAGCACAGGAGAAATTTAAATGAAATTAAAAGTCCTTCCTACCTTACTTCCTTCCTTTGCTCTTTCCTCCCTTTTTCCTTCCTGTTATGGTTCCTGGGCACCCTCTGGTTTTTTATTAATTTAATGCTATATGCCTTAGGATATGCAAGATTAGGTTGTTCTGAGTAGTTTGGAAGGAAAAAAGTTCTCCAATCATGTGCACCCTGTGTCAGAGTGATTTCCAGATTATTCTATTGGAAAAAATGTGAAAATATCTTTGCATAAGCTGGGAAGTGGGATAAGCAAGTTCAGGTGTTCAAGTCTCTGCCCTGTGTGTTTCATTCTTTAGAAAGGTGTTTCTAATACCTCAGGTGAGTGCCTGGATTTTCAGGTTATTTGTTGGTGTGTGCTGAGCCAGTCTCCCCAAAATTTTCCTCTGAAACTGTGGAGGTCATTAAGTTTACAAACTTTGGATTTGATAAATTGGCATTCTCTTATAAAGACTTCTGGTAAAAGTATCCAGTGAACTTCAGACTTGTAAGAAAAGATTTTAGAGCTTAGGAAATTAATTTTACTTACAATCAATTGTAGCTTCCGAAACCCGTCATTTCATTGATATGGTATCAAATAGTATAAGCTATAACCAAGGTTGAAGGAGATAGTAAGGCAACTGGGAGCTCACTGGGAATGGCTGTCCCCAGTTTATTGCTTGTTGTATTCTGTTAAAAGAGAAAGGTTTTGAAACAGAAAATTTAAAAACTTCCAGAATAGCTGTATTTTATCTTTAGGCTGGCATAGGCCTTTCAAAGGATGGAATGCAGTACTATTCAGGGAACCTGTCTATGTCTGGGTTTGCAGGAGTGCTCAGATTCTGTTGAAAATACTCAATGTGATGGAATGAGAAGGGAGGAGAAGGACTATTGTGCTGCCTAGTCAAAATGACAAACAGCGTATAACACGATGCAGTTTTTATGTATTGTTTGGCAAGAACAACTCATTTTTGTCTGAAAAAGCTGCTTCTGAAGAAAAAGGTAAGATACGTTAGAGGCACAGAGGTTTCCACTGTGTTGCGTGATGGACTGTAAATACGCCCAGCTGACACCATGAAGCATCCTCAAAGTAAGTCTCTGTGTGTTGGAGTGAAAATCCAGCCCAAAGGGTTGCAGTTTGCAGCCAGCTCTGCAATATTGCGTGTGCTGTGGTCTTGGATCAACAATGCCAAGCACGAGTGCATTTTGCAGTAAATAGTGAACAGAAAGATGCTGTTCTGTATGGTTTGGCTTTTCACTTTGCACTTGATGACCTCTGTCTTGTTGCTAATTTTTCATGACATGGCTGCTTCTGTTTTTTGTTTTTGTGCCATTAGAATAGGTCTATAACTAACAATGATTGAGTCATTATTAATAATTCCTTGAGTTATTTACTTTGGGAAGTGGACTGTAAGGTAAATGCCTGTCTCTGTATCCTAATGATACTCCTTAAGGAAGCTTATTTGTCTTGTTTCTATGGTTCTTTCCTTTTTTGTGTGTGTTCTCTGTACCTGGCTGATGATGGTTTTGGGAGAGCAATGGATGTGCTGCTGGGAGAGTGCCTGGACATAGCGTGGCTTGTGCTAAATTTGTCAGTCAGTGGCAGTATTTCCTTACAATCTTCCAGCTCTTCTTAAATTAAATCTTTTAATAATTGTAAAGCAGATAAATATTTGAGCAGGATTCCAGGTCTCTGCTGCCATCCAAGAACTGTCAGCAGCTGCCTTTCTAAGGGAGATCCCAGACTCAGGCAGAGGTCCTTCTGTCAGCAGGTGGGAGCAGCAGGGATCAGATGTGTTCCCTGGAGAGCAGCCTGGTTTGCCAGCACACAGAGCTTCAGAAGGGTGCATGAGCAGTCTCTGGTCACTGCTGGGGTCACTGCTGTGGGTTGGCAGTCCAGACAGACACCCTGGGTGTGCTCCCCAGTTTGACACCACTAGTGAAGATCAGAGTATGTGCACTGGTAGTGTGCAATGCCACCCCACAGTGATAAACACTTTTGGAGGGTCATGTACAGAATGCTATTGCTGTCTTATAAATTTCTAGCTTGCTTGTGCCAGCCAGCTCTCTTTCCATAATTCTGCTGAACTCCTCACCCTGTTCTAGTTTTGGTGGGTCCTGAATGAGCAAGAAAATGGAGCCCTCTGAGTCTGACAGAGTGAAGCTGAGTGACATTCAGTGGATGCTCCTTCAGGCTAAATGGCTCATCTTGTATCCTGCAATAAACACAAACTCACGGGTTGTGCACTGGAGTATTAGAGCTATGAAAAATGTGCAAATAACATAGATCATGTGCTACATCAGTTAGACCTTCTGTGCAGTGGGCAATTAGTGTTTCATAAAGAAGATACACAGTCATATGTATTTATCAGAGAGGAGAAGAAAACATCTGCTGGTGTATGAGTCTTGATTAGACCCAAAGGGGAATCTTAGTTTCACTCCTTTTTAATGGTCCAATAGCTAAAATCATTCTTTCTGCCTTACTTAAGTGCATTTGGAAATAGCTTCCCACAGTGCCTGAAGTGGTTTAATTACATCTGATGTGGTTAGAAGAGGTCTCCAGCTTTGTGTGATAGAGCTTCCTCTATCTGAGAGGACGTGTGCTTGCTGATTATACCTACATCTCCTTTGCCTGGCATGCTCCTTGTCATTTACAGTGTGGCTGTGGCTCAAGAGCTCAGTGGGACAGGTCCCTTGGTGTGCTGGATGCACCTTGGCATTGTGCTGGAGTGCACTGCCAGGCTTGTGTCTTACTGCCTCACATCCTGCTTGGTGTGGAGCTCTGGGAGATGTTGCAAAGGCAGAAGTGTATTACCCCTGTGTTACTGACAGGGACCCTGCATACACAGAAGTGTGACTTTTCCAGAATAAAAACACAGTAGCAAGATCAGGGAAGGAATTACATTTGCTTTATCTTCCACCCTTCCTTCCCCCAAATATGATTATCTTTTTTATTTCACTTATATTGCTCTTTGTCAAATCTAAAGTGGGATAGTGAGAACTATGCATAAAAAAATGAGTCCAGTAAATTTTCTTCACAATGTGTTGATGTTGGGAGGAATCTTCTGCATATATCTGTAAGAAATGGACTTGGATTCATATGAAGACTAGGATCCCGGCTTTTTAGATACCAGAATTCCTATAGCTGTCCTTCATGATGTTCCCTATGTGGATTCTCATTGCTCTACAAATATCATTGAGCTGACCCCCAAAACTTCCTCTTACAGAGAGACCGTTTAAGGTCTTTGCCTCTATCCAGCCACCACCTTCATCACTAAATCTGTTGGATTTAGAAAGATTAACCCTCTTTAATTTTAGTTGAAATTAATCAACTGAAGAAATTATTATAGGCATTATGAATGCATAAACCTTTCTTCCTTACAAAAGCAGGCAGAGGCCCCTCATTACACTGAATTGTCAGTGAAGGAATTTGAAGTTTGAGTAGTCTGGTCAATTTTTGTTACAAAAGCCCTGCAGAAATGAGAATTCTTCCTGAAACTTCCAGAGGTTCCCTGCCTCCTAGAATATGTGACATTAACATACATGTTTCATGGGAGATAGATAACTTTAATCCTTCTATGACAGAGACCCAAATATTTTGAATTTAATTTTACCTGTATGGTACGATCTGCTTCCTGTTCTAGGAAATCAGCAACCAAGCTAATAATCACATATTTCTGCTTACATTTTACCCTTTTAAACTGAAAATGTTTCACAGAAGGGAAGTAACGGGCTTACAGGTGTGTCCAGAGACAAGGCTGTACATAGCACATCAGTGCCCCGTGGAGATTCCTTTTGCTGTAATTGTTGCTAACAGGCATTCTACCAGGTGAAGAGGAATAATTAAAATGGCAACTTCAGCAATGTATTAAAAAGATCTGAAAAGGTTGGTGAAAGCCCTTTCCTGTAATGGTTGGCTACGGATGCCACAGCACCTGAACAGTTCTTTGTTCGATAAAAATGCTTTACATCTTATTCTCCCAGCCTTCACTTTGCAAGTTAAACACAAGACAGCCTCCTGGCAAGTAGGTTTGTGTATTTTTGCTGTGCCTTTTGTATCCACAAAAGGTGTTAGTAAACTTTTCTGTGCAGTTTGTCAACAAAGCCTTTCTTTAGCAGTTAATCTGATCTACTTCAGCTGTGATCTGTTTAGTTGCATTTTTAAATGACACGCAGGAGCAAATTAGATTAGGCTTGTTCTCTTTGTTGAAAAATGGAAAGCACAAAATCCAAGACCTGTAGTATCTTGAATTACCTCAGGACCTGTTTCTGTCATGCTTAAACAAATCTGCTCCAAGGGTATGGCTGTATCAGGGGTAGCTCTCTAAAGCTGTGCTGGTTTAGAAATCAGAAATTGAAGTGGTTTTAAACAGACTTGTGCTGTATTTTATAATCAAAACATTTGGGGTGGGAAACAATTTGTACTTTTTCTGAATACGTGAAGAGTGACATTTGCTAAATTCTACATTCTGGTTATTCTTTCTATCTTGAAGATTTTTATTAAATTGTAACTACATAGGAAGCAGTACTTGTCACAATATCATTGCATATTGGAGATTCATGTAAGTTCCACACCTTGAATTCACAAGCTGAAATTCAAAATGATACTATCATTCATCTTCCTTTAAAAAACAAAGGGAATAACACAAAAAACCCCCAAAAGTACCCAAACCCAGTGATACCCAATTATGCTCAAACATTTGAGTTACGTTTTAAAGAGGAGAATTTGTCTGTTCTATGCAGTTTGTAGAGTCAGTAGGCTTTTCCTATGTTATTTCTTATCCCTGTCTTTGTGTGGGTTGATAATATGCCTGGATCTTAGAGGAAAAAGAAGAAAAAGACAAGGAAAACAGTTTTTGTCTTAATTGGTAAATGAACTGCAGTATCTATATCTAGCATGAAAGCAGCCATTGGAATTGCAGATTTGGCTATCCATTTTGTTTCTAGGAACTGACAAATGTACAATTTGCAATCCTATGTAATTATAATCTGATTCCAGAGTACTATAATTTCTACCAGTATCTGGAAATATATAATTTGAGCATAAATTTTCGGTAGAGAATGTGCAGGGATTAGTGGCACAACCTTAATGAGAATTACACTGCTTAATTCCTTGGATATTATGCTGGTATTGTGTCCTTTATCTATTTTGAGAGGTCATATTATACTGAAAATCTGTAGCAGTACATGAACAGCAAAGGATGCTTGTGGCTTTGCGTGAGAGCTGTCCATCAGTTTATAAAACATGGTACCCCATTTGCTTAGGCATTGGCACATGGTGAAAAAAAAAGCTTAACTCAAGTAAAACAGTTAAAAAAATTGTAGATTGGATAAATGCTAAAATCTTTTTCATCTAATTCCTTTGGATATATTGTTACAGTCATGAATGACAGCTGCTTGCCAGTTTAAGAAAAAGAAACACTTTTAGAGTTGACACAGCTTTTTAAATCTAATTGTCTTATGCATGCTTTATTTCAAAGGCAAGGTTACTCTTTTTGCATGTAATATATTTGTGCAAATCTCAGGAGTTTTCAAAACAATAATAAAAAGCATTTTAAGCATCTTAGTGGCGTTTTTTTGGGTTTTTTTTTATTCCTCTTTGGTTACTGCTTGATGGCAGTGGTGAGTATTTGACAAGCAGTTTAGAAAGCAAAGATAAAAATGAATGATTTTTTTATCAACCTTTTATTCTGGTGTTTACCATTCCGTGTGCTATAAGCTTTCATTGTGCAAATACTTAGCCATTTGAGCAGGTCTAGATGGCAATATTTATGTCCAGCAATAATAAGTTATGTTAGTCAGTTCAGGATCAGAACCCTAAAAATTAGGTGGTGAGTATATATCAGACCCTGTTTCCAGTCTGATCCAAATGCAGTGAAAATGAGTCTGAAATGTCTTGCCTGGGGGACTGACCTTGCTCTCAAACAGTACCATGCAGACTATTCATGTGACAGTGTTTTGAAGCCCAGAACAATAATTTGAAAAAGGTAGTTGCAGTTAGAAATATGAATTAGTTGGGTCATGATCATTTGCTCTTAATTTTTCAGTAATTTGATAACTGTGTCAGCTATAAGTTGCGTACTGCAGAGGAGATTTGCAGCTGGAAATCCGAAGCTTTTTGGGGACATGGATTCCACATTCTCTGAAGCTGTGAGTTTGCAGGCTGTCATGACTCCTCTGCCACAGCCTTTCTCGAAATTCTCATTTCTTGCTGGCAGCCCTCATTTCTGCATGTTTTATATATCTCATAGAGCAAAATTGTGTGCCCTGAAAGGAATTGCTATATCAATTAACTGCCCAATACTGAAACAATCCAGTATTTGAGTCATACCAGTTAATGGTGATAATTTTCCAGACTGTATTAAAAAAAGTAGTAGTTTTCCAGATTTTCTCTTCCATTTAAAAAAAAAAATATATATATACTCACATATATGTATGCATATATGCTTAAATATGAGGAAATAATGTCTTGTCTGGTTTCTGTTGAGACATCAAGCTGGATAGAGCAGATAATGTATTACTTTTCTCAAGTTATCATACTTCTTGATAATTAAGTGCTTTTTTAATATTTTTCCATTTATACGTCTCTGTAGCAAGGCATTTCACTTAGCTTTTTGTAGTGCCACACAATGTACTATGAAGTGTTGAGAGAATAATCCAGAGTAATTATTAGACTAAATGATAATTTCATTGGAGGCAGTTAAGGAGAACCAGGTGAAGATGATTGTCAGGTGTAACCAAAATGGTCACAGAGTAGTCAAGAAGTATAGTTGGGATTCTGATGATTCATAATGAACGTTGAACTAAAAATATTGCAGTAACAAATACCTAACCTGTTTTAAATTTGAATAATTTATTTGAAATACTTAAAGCTGATATGCTAAACTAGGTGTATAAATTCAAATTGGTGAGCATGGTTAATGTTTATGAAAAATAAAGATGATTGCATTTTATGCAATGTACATAACTTAGTATGCTACAAACAGAGGTATGTTGCATGAGAATACTGAGACAGTTACTTGATGTGACACTTCCAAGTACTTGTAAATGTAGGGAATGCATTTTGCTATTAAAAGGACTATATTTTCTTCAATTTGAAACAGAAAAGCATGCCAGCATATTTGGAGTTAATATAGCTAGAATATATAAATATGGGTTTAATGGGACAACTTAGGTTTTTTTCCCAAAATGTGTCAAGAAGTTCTATTTGTTGCTTTTCCTAATACAACCTATGACATGTGATTCTGTATAGAATTATCCCATGTTATGTTTTTCCCCTCCTGCTTATTTTCTCTCTACAATTATTTTTACTAGAGAAAGTAAACTCCCTTGGCTGGGAGTTGGGCAGAGATGTGGAGAAAAACATTTAATGTAACAAAAGGAAAGAAAAGCTGATATGCTTTCCAATAATGTTGGAAGGGGCCTTTAAAGGGCATATTGGAAAACAGAGCTAGAAAATAGGCTTTCACTGTACAGAAACAAGGTTGGTTCACAGCTGCAGAAAACTCTCTGATTGTTTTGTAAAGTTTTCCTGCTGCTTCTTAGGTGTTGAGAGTAGATTGCATCTACCCACACTTGGCTGCACACAGAAGCAAAGGAGAGAGATTAACTCAGTTTTGAAATGGAGAACAATGCCCCTCAGGTTGTTACTCACAGGATCATCCACACAGGGAACTGATAAATTGGAAAAGATTAAATATGTAACTTGTTTTGAAATTATCTTCGAATGCTGTAGACATCACCAGGATTGAATACCTCTGTCTTAAAAAAAACAAAGTGGGGGGGGGGCGGGAATCACCATCCCAACCTTATTACTACTATGGTTTTCTAAGATTTATTAAAATCTGAGAAAGAGTCTCTTTCTGTGCAGGCACTGTGTTTGCACACTGTGAAAACAATCCTCTGTCTTCAGAAGTTTATAGTTAAAAAACCCAACCTGGAGGGATTTATACATTCGCATCTTTGTATGCAATGTGAAGTTAGTGGGAACATTTTCATGAGATTGAATTCATGGTTTCAGGGATTCAGGGCCCAGGTGTGAAGATTGGGCTGTATGGAATATCTCATCTGCACAGAGTGCTGTGAGAAATAAGGACTTAGTTTTCATTATAGGGTACAAAATATAGGCCAAATGGTATTTGCTGCTTTTGATAGCCATCAATATCTTGCCAGTCTTGAAATCCATATCATGTACTTGGGCACCAGGATCTGACAAACTCATTTTCCTCTGAAAATGATGTCCAGGATTGTCAGTATTTACTACTAGTATAGAAGGTAACACAGAGAAAGAACTCAAACCAAAAAGAAAAATCTACTTTCCTCAGTTCCAGCAAAAAAGTACTAGGTTGGATTATAAAGATAGTATGTGTGGGGGGAGAAGTGACAAAATATTTTGTTTCACGGTTAGTATTTATCATGAAATGGCATGTCTTCCCTTAGAAACTATATTCCATAGAAACTGTAAAACCACCTGTAAAAAGGAAAAGGGAGCTTGGCTGTTTCAATTCACTAGCACCTATCAGAATTACAGTTCTAACTGTATTTTTCTTCAGTTTTGATTGTTGGAGCAGCAAAGGTAAACTAGTCTCTTTTGCCCCCACATTTTAAACAGATTGATAGCTTAATTTTACTATTCCTTTAAAAATCCAGTAAATACAGCTCCATCTTTTTCCAGTCCTGTCCTAAACACATACACAGGCAGTGGGATCTGTTAATGCTTTGCTGCACTAGTGAATTACCTCAAATGTAATCCATTTCAGCAGCAGCATGTTCGATCTACATATTCATGCCTGTGTTTGCACACCTACTGCAGGGAGAAGCCTCACTGAACACCTGCAGCAGTGACCCTATGGTTGGCATCAGCGTTTTGTTTGTTAAACACTTCACAATTATGCTATTATTTTAAAGGCCAGCATTGTTTCTAGGTTAATTGCTGCACCTGTGAGGCTTCATTCTTGCTTCACAAAGGTGTTTCCAAGAGGAGTTAAGACTTGTTTGTTACTCTCATTTTACAGGTGTCTTGGAAGGTTGTACTGTTTGATGTAAAATAGGCCCAGGAGATGCCAACTGGACGAAACCAAGTTTCATAGAACAGGTATAGGACAGGGAAGGGAAGGAGCCAGCAGTCATCTTGTGCAGGTTTTCTCTTCATCACAGTGGCTCACAGTGTTTTCCACGTCAAAAAAGCAGAGGTCTGTTCTAGGTGACATCTTTTACCTGGTCAGCAGTACTGGAGTGGGAGAATTGTTGTGGTCCAGGCAGAGAACTCTTGTTCTGCAGTGTATGTATGTGTAAGTGCAGTGTCCTTATCCAGACAATACTTTTCCCTAGTTTCTGCCCATTTAATTTACTGTTAGTTGTGGTTGGATGCTTTGTACATTAATGGGTTTGGTTTGTTTGTGCATATGTTTTACTGTTTTAACAACTGAGATTGGCTGGGTTTTGGTACTGAGAGAGAAACCTGGATCTTTCCAGTGGCTGGCAGCGATGTGTTTTCGATAAAGGCACTTCCTGAAAGTCATGTCATTTGTCATCTGGATCCATCTGCATTGCAGGTAGTGTACCTCCAGGTCACAGTGGTTTTTTTCCCTTCCCAATTTGCTCCTATTCAGGCACTTCTCATCAAACTACTTTAAATACAATTTTAGCATAGATCACTCAAAGGCTATTGTGTTTTACTGCTCCATCATTCATGTTTATTAAATTCACCTCTCTCTTTTGGGACATAGATTCCTTCTCTGACATTGTGTTCAGAGTTTGTGTGTGTTGAGGGAGGGCAAGAAACAGCCCAGCCATCCCTCTTCCTGTAGGTGATATTTTCATTACCTGCAATTTGCTGCCATTGCTATCTTGTTCAGTTCTGTGTAATTGCAGAGAATGAATCTGTACAAATATTAGTTCAACTGATCTTTCCAGGGCAGTAGTGGCAGCCCTGTAGTTCAGTTATTTCAAAACATGCAATGTGCTGTAGGGAATAGTTTTGCTTTTCATCTCACTAGATCTTTTTCTGGCTTCTTATCATCCTCACTGAAAGCTGTCAGCCTAGGCATTTCAGATCCTAAACTGTAGTTTCTTTTTCTCTCTGACTACAGTTTTGTTCTGATTTAACTCAAAGCTGGATCTCATTACTTCAAAGCATGTCTGAAGTATCTGCAGGGCTCCTGTTGTTCTCTTCACACTGGGAGTCTCTTGGGTTATTTGCTCAAGAATGGTCAGTGTTTGTTTTTATATATATATCCTGTAATACGTGCATCAAGCAATATATTATACCTGACTCTGATGGGTTTTTAAAAAACTTAGTCTGAGTGAAACATTTAGAAGGTTTGATTTCTACAATTGCTGTTGGTTTCATATACTCCTAAAGTCGTAACAATTGGAGATCTATGTTGATGAACTGTTCTAATTAAAACAGATCAAAATGCTGTTACAGAATCATAAAATGGTTTGGGTTGGAAGGGACCTTAAAGATCATCTTGTTCCAACTCCCCTGCCATGGTTAGGGACACTTTCTACTAGACTAGGTTGCTCAAAACTCCATCCGGCCTGGCCTTGAACACTTCCAGGGATGGGACATCCACAGCTTCTCTGGGCAGCCTCTTCCAGTGCCTCACCACCCAAACAGTAAAAATGTTTTTCCTAATATCCAATCTAAACCAACTGTCTGTTTGAAGCCATTCCCCTTTGACCTGTTTTATCCCTTGTAAAATGTCCCTCTCCATTGTTCTTTTAGGCTCCTACAGGCACTGGAATGCCACAACAAGGTCTCCCCTGAACCTTCTCTTCTTCAGGCTGAACAACTCCAACTCTCTTTGCCTTTCCTTGTAGGAGGGTGCTTCATCTCTCTGATCATCTTCTTGGCCTTCATCTGGACTTGCTCCAACAGGTCCACCCAGGACACATTTTGTTTCCTGGGATGAGAGCTCACATGCCTGGGTCATGTTGAGCTTCCCATCAACCATCACCCCCAAGTCCTTCTCCTCAGGGCTGCTGTCAATCCCTTCTCCTCCCAGCCTGTGCTTGTGCCCTGACTCAGCTGCAGGACCTTGCACTTGGCCTTGTTGAACTTCATGAGGTTCACACAGCCCCACCTCTCCAGCCTGTCAGGATGGCATCCCTTCCCTCCAGTGTGTCCCCACACCACACAGCTTGGTGTTGTCAGCCAACTTGCTGAGGGTGCCCTTGATCCCACTGTCCATGTCACCAACAAAGATGTTAATCAGTGCCAGTTCCAATCCCGACCCTTAGGAATGCCACTCCTCACTGGTCTCCATTTGGATATCAAACCATTGACTACAACTCTTTTGAGTGTGGCCATCAAGGCAGTTCCTTATCCACTGAGTGCTCCATCTGTTAAATCCATGCCACTGCAGTTTAGAGACGAGGATGTTGTGCAAGACTGTGTCAAATGCTTTGCAAAAGTTCAGGTAGATGATGTCTGTGTCTCTTCCCTCATCCACAGGCAATGCTGCAGCCCTGTCATAGCAGGCCACCAGATATTTCAGGCATGATTTGCCCTTACAGACACCATGTTTGCTGTCACCAGTCATGCCCTCATTTTCCATGTGCCTGAGTTCAAAGGAACTTCCCTGGACTGCCATGTCTTCTCAAATATAATTGTTAGTGGCTTAGCCACTCCCTCTGCCAGTTCCCTCAGGACCCGTGGATGCATCTCATCAGGTCCTGTGGCCTTCTGCACCTCTAGGTGCCTTAGATGGTCTCAAACCTGACTTTCTCCTATGGAGAGCAGAGCTTCATTCTCCTAGTCCCTGCCTTTGCTTTCTGCACTCAGGCTGTGTGGCTGGAGCACTTGCTAATGAAGTCTGAGTCAAAATAGTCATTGAGTACCTCAGCCCTCTCCATGTCCTGGGTAACTGGGTCTTCCATTTCCTTCTGGAGAGGGTCCATGTTTTCCCTAGTCTTCCTTTACTCAGCAGTGTACCTATAGAAGCTTGTGTTGTTGCCCTTGACATCTCTGGCCAGATTTAATTCTGTCAGGGTTTTAGCTTTCCCAGCCTGATCTCTGACAATTGTGTGGCCATTCTGAGGATTTGGCTGGAGTTAATCTTAACAATTTTCTACATGGAATTAAGAAAAAAATTTATGAATGTGTTCCTGTTGTTACATTTGCTCTCAGTTAATCTGCAGAACTGTTGCCAGACATAATGAGTGTCATAGATCTTAATGTACAAAGGACATTTAGATAAACCTTACTGGAGCAAATAGTACCAACAACCTTTCAGGAAGGTCTCATTAATTTGCTGATTTTTAAACTAGTTTGCCATCCAGGATTTGAGAAGAAAATAAAGCATTTGGTTCTGTAATTATTTGTGCAACTACACATGCAGTCTCTGCTATCAGCCATCTGCCCTGCAGGCATTACTTGTAGTGCCATTTGGATCATCAGCACAGTGTATGATCCTCTGCATCTTCTGTTTTGTGGCTGGCTTGGTGCTGATACTTCTCATATAAATATCTATTTCATGTTTCTGCTTTTTTTTCCCCCCTATCCTTTTTGCCTTATTATTTTTATTCTCTTTAAGGGTCTTCTGCACAGGCAGAGGAGGTGATGCTGTACACCTGGCCAGGCATGCTTTTATTTATTATGTGAGTTTTACAGTGAAACACTTTTCCTCTGAAGCTTCACCTAAAGAAACGCAATTTCCATTTCTTCAGGAGTCCCTGGTGTCTGTACTTTCCTGGTCAGTTCAGTGGTAACTGAGATGTGTCCTGTAAGGGTAGGCTGTTGCTTTCTCTGTCCTGTGAACATGGCACAGGAGAAATCCAAGAGCTGCTGTTGCTGCTGTTGGCAGTAGAAGGGCAAAATAATACTCAGTGTCCTTGGGCTGCTCCTCAATATCCAGACTGCTGCTTGCTTAGGTGGCCCAGGAGAGCAGTCACCTATTTTACTGTAAAGACAGCAGCTGCAAGTTTCACTCTAAATCAGGTGACTGAGCAGCTGCTTTAGGGTGAGAAAGCCTTGATGATTCCTGGCATGAGGGGAGCCCTTGCAGTCTTTCAGAGTGATTTGTCTCATTTATAAGTCTTTGGTTAGCCTGTGTGCCTGATACAATAATGTTCTCCCAAGTGGTTTCTGGTGTGCTCAGCATATGGCGTTCAGGGGGGAGCAGACCTTGTTTTATGTGGGGTGTGGCGATTTACAGGTGTTGGCATTTTTGCCGACTTCACTGGGTAGGAACTGGTTGAATTTCACTTGTTTGAAGAACCTAAATGTGTGCCATTCCCCCTGAAGCATGAGTTCAGCCTGCAGGTCCCTAACCCTGTTAATGGGCTTTTACAGTAGCATTTCATCAGTGCTGCGGGAAGCTCGTTCCTAAGGGCTTAACAGTAACATTATCTAGAGCAGTTGGGCTTTATGGAACTACAGAGACTTTACAGAGAAGTGTAATTGGGTGAATATGACAGATGGTATCCAGTCAGCCAAGTGCTATCTCTTTACAGGAATTTTATTTTGGAGACTGTAGTGTTCAAATGGCACATTACACCCATTCTTGTTCTTTTGAGTCTGTTCTGCTCTTAAGGATCCCATAACCTGTTTGTCTTGACACAGCAGCATAGCAGCTTTCTTCACAGCAGGAGTGTATGGAAAAGATATGAGTGATCTTAAGAGTAGTCTGGTATGGTGTATTTTTTTTCTTTCTATCTGGTTTAATCATCCATTGTTTTTGAATTGGAGTTCACAATATGGCAGAAGAAACTCAAGATGAAAATACCACCTCTAATTTTCCATTGCTTCTGGTTCAGTGTTCTAAATGGGAGGAACAATTTCTTATCCAATTCCTCATCTTTTTATAGTGTGAACTGTTTGTCTCAGGAATTTTCCCTGCCTATGTATATTCATTTTGCTTGTGCAAAGGTCCCTGATTTCACATAGAGATTTTGGGTGCTGCTGTTTAGTAATGGGTTATCATAAAGCAACAAAAATAGAAAATGCAAAGGTGACACTTCTGAAACAGCATGTTAAGGTTTAGTGGTAGTATGAGTCTGCTTGTTTGATGAGCTATACTTGGTGCAGTTAGTGCTGGGCTGCAGGGATGTGCTAGGGGAGATTTTGGACCTTTGTCCTGGTAAAAAAGTTATTTTCATAAAAAATGTTCCTTTATGAAGTAGTGTCAGGAAGGAACAAAAGCATTGCCTTGTTCGTCAGGCAGAAACAATAGAGCTGCTTTACTGTGTCAGACTTTTTCTTTTTAAAAAAACCCTTAAATAAAATCAGTGACTACATGCATCTTGCACATTCTAATTAGAAATATTTCTTCTTAATTCTTTTTTCTTGCAATGGCTTCTTGAAATACAAGCAGTTTGCATGTTCAAAGAGCAAAGGCAAAGTACTTGCTGTAAAAAGTGTTATTTGAATTAAGTCTTTTCAGATTTTACTTAAAATGAAATCAGCCCATGTGGAATTACAGTAAAATGTTGCAAGATGTTGACTTACAGAATCTTCTGCCTTCATCTCAGCAGTAAATTGTGGAGGTTCCTGTGATCATGAAGCTTCATCCTTAAAACCTGATTGGTCTTGGGTTTCTCTTGAAATGTTTAAGGAATAGAGATTATGAAAAGCTTAGAATACTAAAAATTCTTGCGTATGTTTTCATCTTTGTTATGAAATGCAGCACTATAGTAAGCCTGACTTACTATAAACTTGAAAATAATGCTATCTAAAGATAATACTTAAGTCTCTGTGGGCGTTGGTCCAGGCAACTGATATGAGTCTTTACAATAGGTAACTATAGGCTTGACTTCTTAAACCCAACAGCTAGTAAATTCTAATGGGTGGATTGTTCGAGTTCTGTATAGAAGGATGGATTTTCCCTGCATAATTATCTGCAAGGAAATACATACAAGGTGTGATTTGTCAGCTGAATTTGGATGAGACCATTACTGCAGAGCTGAAGGGCTGTTTACAATATTATATATAGTGTAAAATTGCTTTTTGTTTTAAGTGGGTCAGAGCCATAGCCAAGATGCCAGGCAGATGTATAATCCTTGATCAAATAGGAGTAAAAATGAATCTTACTGGATTTTCAGGACACTTCAGTGTGCTGAGCAGATTGCTAATATGTATGCATGCTCTTCAATAATTCAATTTTCATGAATTATAAAGTTATATTTCTTTATTAAATCTGACTGAGTTTCATGCTGCTCCTGGGATTTTCTAGCATCACATCAAACATGTAGGCAGAATTGTTCTAACAGCCTCTCTCTCTCTGAGATTATTTCCTGCCATCTTTCAGTCACTGTTTTTCTGCTGTACTGGGCCTTTAGTTTCTGACCATCCCAGTTATTTGGACCTGAGTGCAACAAAACCATGGCCCCTTCCAAAACTGGGCAGGACAGACTGGGTCCTCACCATGTGCACAACCCTTCCAGAGGGATAAGCTATTGATTTCTGCTCTTTTGAAAGACCAGGATGGGCAAAGGCTGTGCTTCTGCTCACACACTTTTGTGTTTTCCAAAGAAAGAAAAGGCAGAAATCCAGAACTGGGTTTCAACTCTTGGACACTGGAGCATCCGACAGAATGCACGGACTGCCAGATGCCGTGGCGAGATGATCTGCTAAATCTTTCTGCAAGGACTCACTGAAGTGTGAGATAAAGGGTCAGTGGCACTTACTTCATCTCAGAGCCCTCTGCAGATGTTTTCCAAGGCAGCAAGACTGAGGGCCTGATGGAATTGCTATGGAAACAGAGCTTATATTATTTATTTATTTACTTACTTAGTTATGCACGCATGTATTTAAACTCTGACATCCCTTAGTGGCATATCTTGGAATTCACCCAGTTTCAGGAGACTTTGTCTGTTGGAAATTGGGGAATGTGAAATGTTGGCTGCTGGTCAGCAACTCCAAGGTCCAGTAGTTCTGCAGAAAACAGTGACAAAGTGCAGTCTCAAACTGGAGTGCTCTGTTGTTACAGCACAGTAATATATAAGCTAAATTGAACCCTTGTTTTATTTGGAGTTGCATAAGTGTTATTAGAAATCAAGAAAGGACAAAACTGCAGCTTTTCAGTGATACTGGAACGGAGTAACTGTTAAAATAGACAGAGTTGGTGGTCATAAGGGCCTTTTAACTTTACCCTGTGAAGGATTCAGAAGACTGGTGTGGCTGACTGGTAGGAGCAAGGCATTCTCATTCCAGTCCAGCAACCTGGAGAGAGAGAGAGAGGATTGTTAAAGTAACCTTATTCTGCTGAATCTTGGTGTCAGTGAAGAAAGCTGGAGTTCAGTTGTATTTGTGGAATGTTAAATGCAAGGCTTGTCATTAATGCATACCTAGAAAACATTGTGGAAAACTACCCCAGGACTGTATAAAATATGAAGTGGGATAATGAAGGAGCTGGAAGCTCCAGATGAGGTTGTCATTTGGTTTTCAAAGCATGCTGCTCTCGGTCTCAGCTTTGATTGCATATATTCAGAAGCTTTAAAAAAAAGTCTTGCAGTAGGAAGGGCAATGTGGAGAGGTGTTTTAGCATTGCAACATCCATAGTTTTTTGGATGGAATTTTATTTTTTTTTGGCAGTCCTCTGATTATCTGATAGTTGCTTTGCATTCATGAAATGCTGGATCAATGCAAATCACACCATTCTCTCCCTGGGGTTTGCTGCTTGGTGTTATTTAAACTGCCATGTTTACCATGCTAAGGTTGGGCATTTAAGAGACATGAAGGAACTGTGCCTGAACCTGAATTTGCCTTGTTGTGGCTTCCCATGCAGGACACGGGACATTTTCCTGCTCCCTTGTTCTGTGCAGTGTGTCATGCTGGGAGATGGATACTAGGATGGTATATTGCTGCCTCTGCAGTTCTTGGGGTCTGTATTAGCACTGTTACACGGTTTGGGCTTTTTTTCAAGCATTGTCTGAAATGAGGAGGATTTGTTCAGGCCATTTTTTACTCAATTGTTTGGCTGAAAATCTCCATTAGGGTAGTTTTACTTTCTAGCAGTGCAGCTTAGACTGGTGCAGTTGTAGTGAAACGCTCTTCTGCAAACCTGATATTGTATACCAGGGAGGAATGTGTGTCTTCCTTTTATAACTTCTGTAATTTTTAAGATGAAGAATTCTTGGTGCAAAGTAGGACATTTTGATGAGTGGGAGGTTTTTTTTTTTTTTCTTTAATCTTTTTTGTGGACTCTCTGCAATACATGACTTCTACAAGAGATGGTAATTTCATACCTGAGGTGGTTGAACAGCACAGTTTCAATTTGTGGAACATCAGCCTTTTGTAGCATACAACCTAAGAAAAATTGTAAAAGGCTGATGCTACCAGTAATGCTTAATTATAGGTCTTTCATAATGCTGGCATTGGAAAGGTGGCATTCTGCATGCCTTTATTAGCTGTTCTGTCTAACTCTACTATAATGTTACTGTCTCCTAAAGACTGTGTTTAAGTACATGGCGTTCACTTTTTTTTTATGCAATTTCCACTGCACTACTGTTGATTTGTATGTAGGTCAGAATCCAGGTCTGTTTGTCCTGGATCTTTTTTTTTCTTTTTGATTGTTAAGAGTAATTGTAAGAGAAGGGGCTGATATTTTATAAAAGTGTATTGTAAGAGAAAATGATTTTTCCTCCTAAGAGGCTATTGTTTTTGTTCTATAGCACTATTTTCCTTATAGATGACATATTACTCTTTAAAAGATTCAATTATCTGTGTTCAATGTTTAACCATAGTGTTTTTACAATAGAGACCTTTGTTCTGCAGAAAAACAAAGCCTAGTCAGTAGTTTGATAAAATACTTCGCAAAAATAGCTTTCTGATTTCAATACCAGTCTTTAATATCTAATTAATGAAAATGATTGAATGCACAGGAGCTAATCTCCCAACTAGCAACAATTAGCAGAGAGAAATATGACACTGAGCAGTGCTGTTTATCTTGCCAGCCTCGAAGCACTGAAGTGTGTGGCAATAAGTGTGACTTTTCAGATATTCAGGAATAAATTATGGTTTTCAGTGTGCGAAAGATTAGGCGGGTAATTTTCCTAACATAATTTTAAATACTGCTGAGTTGCTAAGCAGTTCACTTACACTCCTCCCTTTTTCGAGGCTTTATATGCAAATTTTCAATTTCAGTGCTGTATACATTGATGTTTTGCATTAGAAGAGAATGGAAAGGAAACCAAGCTGTAGACAGTGGATTTTGCATTTCTGTGTGAACTGCCTGAATATATATTTTTTTGTTGAAGTTTGTGTGAGCCAGAGTTTTTCAATTTTTCATGGACTGCATTTAAATCCCCTGGGGCCAAGTTTTTCAGTTTAGGGCAGGCAGGCAAATTTCCATGGAACATAGTGGGAGTTTTGTATGGATAACTCCTGTGAGAGTTTCCTCCACTGAGTGCTGTTAGGTGTTATTTTGAGTGATAAATTCTGTACTCTTTGTCTTTGCAGTGTTCTGGATGATGAGGGGAGCAGCCTGCGTCAGCAGAAGCTTGACAGACAGGTAAGATCTTGGAGGAAGACCTTGCTCCCTAAAGTCTGAGTCCTGGAGTAATGAAAACACTGATAGTTGATAGAAAATTGGATCCTCTGTTTGGGGGAATGTAAAATAGAGATTTGTGGAGGCTGAAGTTAATTCAGAAGTCTGGCTTCCATTAAAATTTGTCTTCTGACTGTGGTTTGAGGGATTCCCACTGCCTTGGACTCGTTTTAAGCTGATGTACAACGTATTTGTTACCCCGCTGATGGAACAGTCACACCAGCCAACAGAGGTTAACCACAAAGTTTTTGTTCAGTGGATTTAGCCCTTGTTGCTGTAACCTAGTGGCACTGTGTGCTGTGTTGCCTATTTTCTGACTGTATTCCTACATGACTTGTACAAGGGAGTCAGAATCTCTTGCATGAAATCTGAGGGAATTGTGTCATCAAGTTTTAATGGGAGTTGAGGTTTCTGCTTTTACTTTGATTTCTGTGGTCCCCTTCTCAAAAAATGTCATTTTTATGGTTAAACCTTGTGAGTTTAATTTTATCTTTTCTATTCCCACTATTTCATCAGCTTGCATGTTTATCAGCATCTCATTTTCAAATTCAAGTACTTTCTATTTTTGCCATAATCCTGTACTTAATTCTGATTATGTTGGAGTCATGTTGAGGTGTTAACACAACTTATGGAGCTGAAAGAATTCACCTCCATTTTTATTCTTCAGTTTTATTGCATCTCCTTTCTAGAAGCTAAAATATCACTGTACAGAAGCAAGGAAATGGTAAGGTAATGAATAAGTAAAATTAACAGTTCAGTTCTCCGAGGTTGAAGAAGAGGGCTCAAATAAGGTCCCTATGGATGCCGAAGGTTTTGGTTTTCAGCAGGTCTAGCTGAGAAATTTAAGTGTGTAATTAAAGTTCACCTATTATCGCTGTTAAATTAGGCTCATGTCCAGTATTATCACTCGATTTTAGTTTGCAATTACCTGCTTTTAATTTACAGAAACTGAAATTGGCATCTCTGCCTCATGCCCTTGCTTACCCTCCCATTGCTTCACAGCCAGTTTTCTCACACTGTTGTTTTCCCAAGGGTTATTTCCAAGCAAGCTCTGACAGCTGGTAGGCTGCTCAGAACGATGTATTTTAATTATTTGCTGTTTTCAGCAGAAGGTGTTTCAGCAGTGGGTTGGTTGTGGTTTTTTGGAAAGATTTCGTATAACCCCACCTCCCAATATCCAGCTTGCCAACTGCTGGGGAAGGTGTAAAGCTGACCATTGTTTTCCATCGTAGGTTGCTGCTGTTTGGAGGCCAGTAACAGATGCTTTTCTCTGTGTTTTCTCCAGAGAGCACTGCTAGAACAGAAGCAGAAAAAGAAGCGCCAGGAGCCACTGATGGTTCAGTCCAACGTGGACAGTCGGGCAAGGACGCGCCGGACAAAACATTCGGAGGAGCAGGCCCCGCTGGTTGAATCCTATCTCAACAGCAACAGCAGCACCATATATCATGGTACAGTGTCCCCTCTTGCAGGTGTATTTGCTGAGAGTCCTAGTGTGGTGCTCTCCCCATTCATTTGATGCTCATGAGAACAAAGGCTCTCGTTTTGCATATTTTAGTAAATAATTGATATCCTTTATTTGTGTTTGGGGATAAAACCGTCAGAACTTGTGACTGTAGCCTAACAGGAGGGAGCAAGGTAACTAGCTGTCATTTCAGTGCTGAACTGGGAAAGAGACAGCTTGTCCCTTCTGCCATGACTATTTAAGTGTCTTCAACCTTGGTTCCTACTAACTAAAGCTGATGGGTTCCACTCTATATATTCCTCTGCATGTAATTTTGCTTAAGCCTGACAGTGGTAATGATAAATTTGAAACCTATTAGCTAAATTCAGCTAGGACTGAATATAATAATTTCAAAGATACTGTGCTTCTGCAAAGTCCATTTAAACAGGTAGAGAAGAACATTTCAAATTTGTACGATGACTCCACTTTCTTATTAAAGATTACAGGATCCAGTAGGGACAGAGACACTTCAGGTGTCACACCCACAGGAGAAAAAAAATTATAATGCCATTTCTTTTCAAAGACCTTAATAATATTGTCAGATATAAATCCTAAGGAAAGCAGGCATTATTTAGTTCTGTCCTCATATGGCTCATGCTTTTTGGCCCCCTAAAGATGGTATGTGCATACTTTTCCTCAGGATTTCCTAAGGGGCAACTTGAGTAATCCTTGTCCAAAATTTGACTCTTGTAGATATCATTTCAGGTTGAAAACACCTCCAAGATATATAGAGAGCAGCAATTTTTCAATTTTCTTGTTTTGCAGATCATTAAGCTGAATTTAATTCATAAGGGATTCATAAGCTTCAATAGCAAAAGGCTTCCTTCCCTGATTATTGATGGGTTTGTGGGACAGGAGCTGAAATCCACTGATACTGGGAATGCAGTTGGCAGTTTTCTGGTTGAGAATGCTGTTAGGTGGCAGGGTACTTTGCCTTTGGGTTTAGACATTAAATCTTAAGATGCCTTTGTGAATCTACCTCTTAAAAAAAAAAAAAATTACCAACCAGTATCCTACTCTTATACAAACAAAAACTTAACCTAGAATTCAGTTCAAATTTCTATTAGTTTTACTGCACGTGCTGTACTCTTTGTCTGCCCTGTTGTTTTATTTTTCACTTGGTGATCATATCTTTCCACAAGAACAAGGTAGGTATTTAGAGGACTAACAAATCCTGCTCTGAGAAGTGCAGGTTTCAGAGTCTTTCCTCCTGGTTAGCAGTTGGTGGAAATCTTTGGTTGATTACAGCAACAGAATTTACTGTAAGAATCTGGAAATTGCATTGTTTAAATGTTGAGGTTTTGGTAATAATGGCCCTTTTTAATCTTGTTTCTGCAAGCAAATAGGATACCATAAGTAGTTTCAGATGGAGAATTATTTTTTCTACTCTAGTATTATTTTAATTACATTTTTTCTAGTAAATATTAAAAAAATTAGTAATATTTCTCTCTCTTTACTGTCTGTTTCTCAGGGTCTGGGATGTAATTTTTTAAGATTAAACTGAATTTCTTTCCAGACTGACCAAAAAATTTGATTTAGCAAAAACAATTGGTTTGTTTATTTTTTAATCAGACAAAATAAAAATGTTGTCTTTTTCCTCTTTCACTCAAGAGTTTATCAAAGGTACAGAGCTGTTCTAAGAAGTAGTATCTTATAGTACAGAGATGCTGCTGTTTACTAGACCCCCCGTATTGTCAGTTGGTCAAGGTTTTAATTTTCACAAATCAGAGAAAAAGACATTATCACCCCATAAATGGTAACAAATGTCATATATGCACACTAACTGAGCTAAATTTTGCACCAGGGTGGAATTTCTCACTATAAGTGAGACTAACTGCTCTTAAGGTAAAAGTGACCCTTCCTGTCATATTATATACCACACCATTCACTGGAATACTCAAGGATTTATTCTCCCTAAATCACTTTGTTCTAAATTTGTCCCTCAAACCCTTTTAATGTTTCACAAGGTTTCAGAGAAGCAAAAAAAATATAGTGTTTCTTGTATTCAACATGACATTTGTTAATCCCTTGGGATAACTCTCCTTGTAATAAACTGTGCGGCTTGCAAGAGCCAGCTTAGAAGAATTTAATTACCTAGCAGAGTGTTTTATTGCCTTGTAAAATCCTTTGTTAGGCACGTTGCTTATGAAAATATTATAAGAACTCCAGAAGTGTCCTTTTTTGGTGTGGCCTTCTCTGGGAGTGTGCCTAATGTCTTCAGTTCCCCAGTTTGCATGGTAGGTTTTGGGGTTTGATGACCAGTTTTAACTGTGGCATTGAGCTTCAGGGCTAGCATTTTTTCCCCCTTCAATGAAAACATTTGTATGTGGCAGTGTCGGATGCAGGAGACAGCTGGGCTGTTTCTAAAGAACTATTCTGCTCTTTTCCGTTCATTTGTTGCTGTTATGGGCATGCTGATCCCAAGTTAAGAATGACTCTTTGATGGGAGTTGACGCTCTACTGAATGAACTACACTGCTTGGATGAGCATGTTTGTGAAATCAATTCCTGTGCTAGCAAATGCTACAGAAAGAACACTTCTTTCCACCTATCATCCTGCTCTGCTCTCTTTTTTAACTTGTACTAATTCTGTGTAGCACAAAAGTACTTGTTGATTTCAACAAATAATTGGATGCCTGTGTGTAGATATCTCTACACGGCACTTTGAGCAAAGTAGGTCAGAGATAACATCTCAGCAATTCTCAGATGCTGGGCTTTCTGTGCTGGGAAATTCTCCTTCATACACTTCCATTGCTTATTCTGATGCCATTATCTGTGCTGGGAAATGCTCCTTCATACACTTCCATTGCTTATTCTGATGCCATTATCTGTGCTGGGAAATTCTCCTTCAAACGCTGCCATTGCTTATTCTGATGCCATTATCCCTGCTGCAATGGTTCCCTCATGGGCAACTCTACTCTGCAATAAAAACTCATTTAATTCCAGAATAATTATCAGAGCTCGGAGTAGAAAGTGGGTCATTTTTGTTCTGGAATAGAACCTCAGCCTGGTGAGCTACTTGTGTGTAGACACAGTAGAACAGCGTATTTCGCTAGTTAAGCTAATTGTGTATTGCCAGAAATGCCGTAAGTTTTTTCTTAGATGCCTTCACGTCAGCGAAGTGACACATTTGTAGGACAAAATGGTATTTATGTTCTCTGCCAAGTGTTGCTAGCAATTCCTCTGGGTGCCATGAGACTTTTAAGGAGATGGGTGCCCTTCCAGCAAGGAAGTGGCTCTGCAGAATCCACCATGCACAAGTCTCCACACTGAACATTTCTTCTCATTTGTGTCCATATTTCACCTACAGATAAAAGTCTTCAGATGCTGTAGCTTGTAAATGACTGGCATATAGTGTATATTTTTTGAACCCTTTTGTTGTTGACATAAGGCTTAATTAGCTAATAAAAACCAAAGTTATCTGCCGGAACTGAGATGAATTAAGCTAAAAAGACCAGCTTGAGACAAAAACTCCTTGGAACTCTGGTCCATAAGGGGTTAATTTGAGCTGGAGCTGCTGCAGTGGTAACACAGTCATCAGCATCTGTAGATCAGGTAGGTAGAGTTAGGCCCTAAATTTATCTGCCTGCCGTTTCAAGGAATAGGTATCCTTCCACTGACTTCCATGATGTTCCATGGCTCTAGTTGGTACTATTACAATAAAGCCTCTCCCTCTTGCAGTACCAAACACAGCTCAATTGCTATTTCATCATTATAAATAGCCAAATAAGAACCAATAACACTGTTTTGTAATGCTATTAAATTTAATTTCTATATAAAAGACAACTAAGCCATTCATTCACTGGAATAAATTTAATTCCTCTTTGTAGGAGAGATCACTTCCATTGTCTTCTCTTCGTGTGTTCTGGTTTATTTTCAATTCAGTGTCCTTTAAAAGGACATGTTGCTACCTGTTTGTTTAAAGTTTCTTTAAACTTTTACTTGCCATTCTGCAATGTGTCACAATTACATCTGCTTGCTTGTTTTCATGTATTTCTACCTAACTTATTTTTTGAAGTTTGTTGAAAACGTGAACAAACATTTTAGCCTGATTTGACATTGCAAAATTCTGCTACAAATACAGTTCTTTTCAATCTGGATTGCAAATACTGAGCATTCCTGGAGCCAAATAGCACACAGAGATACACTAATTACTGCAACAATTTAATTACATTATTTAATTACATTTAATGCAAATGCTGAAAGCCCGTTTTTACAGAGATTTTACTTCTGTGAAAGTGGTAAATTTCCATTGGGGAGTGATTTTTCTTTTCACAGCACTGAGGAAGGCAGAGATTTGAATGAGTGCCAGATATGCTTTCATTAATATTGCCATACTTTGTTGCAGCTGTGGCTTTTTTTATAAGACTTGAAATTAAAAATGTTTTCAATGAGATAGTCTCAGAGTAATTTTCACTGCAACTTCCAATTTAGCGATTTAGATTAACCACGTGTAAAAAGTCAAAATGACTTTTTTCCTTTTCTCCTTTGACACTTGGCAGCACATCTAGATGTAATGGTTGTGTGGTGTGTTAAACAGACTTCTGATGACAATTCATAACTCTGGATTGTTAAATTTGACATGTCATTCTACTATTAACCATGAATGATGAGAGTTTTCTGATGAGTGTCCGAAGCTGTCAGCTTTAAAAAATGACATCAGTTAACTATTCATTTGAAAAATCATATATTTGCCTGTTCATCAAAAGAGTCTTGCCATCCTTGTATTCCACTGACCTTGAAATGAGAAGGTATTAGTTTATTTTTTAACGATAGCAAGGAATATTCTTTGCAAAGGGCTATTAATACTGACAGATCAGGCAGCACTCCAAACATCATGTGGGCAAAATACTTAACTTCCAATAAGCATTCTGAAATCTTTATTTCAGCCACAGTCTCTTCACCTTAATCTTTAAAGCATCTTTTTGATTTGTCAGCAGTCCTTACTACACTAGTGCATTTCCAAAATAAACAAACTAATCGAGCAGCAAGGACCAGAGAGAAGTGGGTAGCAAATATTTCACAGGTCTTTTTGTGGTTCTTAATACTTACTGAACGATATGAGAGGAAAGTTGAGAGGAAATGGCTTGAGAAAATTCCTTCTCCTTCCTTTAATGTCCCATTTAAAGTGTATTTACTTTCAGTTGCTACTTCACATTTAGCTGTTTTCTGTCCTAGGCAATCTGAGGAGCCTGGAGGTGAGGGTGCCCCCAGCACAGGAAATGCCCTGGCAGGCAGAGCCCCATCCCAAGGGCTGTGAACACGGTGGGCAGAGCTGGCTGCTCCCAACAGGATTCCCTGCAGTCTCAGGCATGGCAAGGGATGAACAGGGTTAACTCCAGGGTGCCAGTCAAGATGGAAAGGAGATGCTGCAGTGCTGGGAAGCAGCACCTACAGCACAGCCCTGGGCTCAGCTGAAAGAAAGCCCCTGGGCAGGGTGTGGATGGAAGCCCCCAGGGAGGCTCGTCAGGGCAATTAAAGCCTTGTTGTGCCCTCAAGCCCCCAAAATTACAAAGTAATTATGTGATTTCTTACTGTCTTTAATCTTCCTGGCATAGGTTTTTCATGGATCATTTTAGCTTTCCTTATTAGTTGTCTGCTTTCCCAAAGTCTAATTCATTGCTATCAACTCTCCACTTCACATGCTTCCCTTGCTTTCCCCCTCCCGATGATTAGGCAGCAGATACATGGGGGTTAAGTAGAATCTTTTATTTAATCCCTTCCCTTGTTCTCTCTGAGGAACTCTTAAACCAATGAGCTTTTAATAATGGCCTTAAGCAGCACCAGTACAGTTATTCCTTTTTTTTTGAGCCCTAAAAAACCCAGTCCATTTCACTTCTGAGTATTTTCATGTTTGCAGCATCAGCCTGGTCAACATGTCAGTGTTAGAGGCATAAACTGCAAGGAGCCTTAGGGAATTTATAGGCAACAAAAGGGTTTGGGAATCTGGAATCTGGCTGTAAGGTACTAGCTGGAGGAGTAATGCTTTTGATTATAAGCATTTTGAAGCAGGAATCAAATCTTTGCATGTGATTAAACAGTAACTAACACACCAAAGTCCTTGCCCTAATTCAGGTCCTTGTATTTAGCTATTTGTGTGGTCTATGTAAAACTAATAAAAATATTTAATTGCATTGTAAAATATTGTGGGTTTGCCCATCTTCAGAATATTTCTGATAAACTCCAGTCTTTTAAATGATAGACCAGTTGAATCCAAGTTGATTAAATAAACTAATAATGAGCAACAGCCCAAATAAGCAGCATGGTTGACTAAGGCTAGAACTTTACAAACAAAAGCCACAAGCCATTCTTACAGTGAAACACAAGAGCAACTCAGGCAAGAGTAAGAAAAGGACAGCAAATTCACATTGAGTTGTTAAGATACACCCTGACTGAACTGTAGTTTATTTTTCTTTACATGGTACTCATTCTGGGTTTCACTTTTAGTGTTGAGAGGATGTTAGTAAATAGAATGAATGTTTGCCTTATACCATGTTTGCCCTATCCTTGCCTCACACACCTCGTTGTCTGGTTCAGCCTCTTTGTATTTAAAGTGTTTTCCAGACAGACTGCACGACTTTAGAATTTTTTTTTTGGTGATTTTTCATTTACTTCATTCTTCACATAATGTACTGATCAAAATCACCCTTCTTTTGGCACATGGAATTTTTATGTGATAGAGATTGGTAAGTTATGATAGTTATGATTCACAGACTTTTTTTTTCTTCCTCTAAGATCATAAGAATGTACAAGCACTCATATCAAGAAATATGGTCATACAAATGGCAAGAAAAAAAATCTGCATTTTCATTCATGCTACTTTGAAACTAATTTCCTGTGTGAACTTCTCATCGTGAAGGCCAGATGGAAAGACATATTTTTCATTTTCATTCACTCATATAAATATATGTGGGTAATTTACAGAATTGAAAAAGAACTTGAGTTGTCTGCATCATAGTTTACTCACATAGTTACAAACTGCATCCTTTTATTTGACTGTGCATTGTAGCTTTATCCCTGGAACCTGGAGTGTTGTCCATCACGGAACTGGTTCATGGGAGAGGCTTCTTGTTTCCCCTTTTCTGAGTCAGGCCATTGGTGGGGCAAGGCAAAGCTGGGGCACTGCCCTTCTCTGCCTTGGCAAAGCCCTTCTGTGCTCACCTGTGTTATGTTAACAGACTGTTTCTTGTTTGTTCCTCTTCTCTTTTCATCTCAGATCCTGAATTAATATTGCAATCTGTGCTTCTTTCGGTCTCCCAAAAACCAGTTTTTTTAATACTCTGTTGAGGTTAGTAGTCAGTTCTTGATTTAATGAACATGGATGAATAATACTGAAATTAAAGTCATGTCACTGCTTTATTTGTAAGCTTGGTATTTATCTCAAAACTATTTTTTACAATTTATAAGTTCGAACTAGAATGAAATACCACGTCTGAGAGTTCAGTGGATTTTTCTGTTTGGAATGCTGACTCACTACAGCACTTGCTCCTCCATTTTTTTCTTGTCTGAATGCAAATTCTAGTACAAACAAATAGTTCTTATTGAAAAGGAAAATCTCTGGGTTTTTTAAGTGAAGATTTTAATAATCTGGGGTGGGGCATATGAAGTATTGGGATAGATCTTCAAATGTAGTCTCTTACAGTTTAGGATAATGTCAATAGGGATTTTTAAAGCTGCCTAAATATCTACCTTTAGTGAAATTAATGCATTTTTAATTGACAGTCCTTGAAACTTCATCCCCACATAGCTACATTTAAGGTTCTTAATTTATTTATCTGCCAGTGCTGCCTATCATTGTTTTTAACTTTTTTGATGTCCAGAAAAGGACATAATCATATTGTTGTATCAGTGAATATTATTTAGGGAGCCGGTTTATCTCATTTTTCTTATTCAGGCTTTCTTGCAGGGAACTGTGAATTGTTTTATGGGACTATCTAGTGCCTCTGGAGAATGCAGGCAAGAGTTAACCTCAAGGTTTCCATCCTGCTGAGAAGGGAAATTCTTGTCAGTCTGTTAGATAATGATCCAAAGATGCAGTAAAGGGCAGAGGGGAAGACATTTGATCCCCTGACAACGTGGCTGGGGATAAACACTGCCTCTCTCACTTGCTTCATCTCCACAAAGGCAGCCTAGAAGGAGTGCTGGTTCGAGAAGTTCAAAGCTGCACATGCTAATGACCAGCTGCAGAGTGAGTACAGAGGGCTTAGAAATGGTCCTTCTTCCAACTCTCCAGGGCAGGAGAAAGCACTGGAAACAGAAAACAGGATTCTTTTACTTTGTTCCGCATCCAAGCCTGCTGGACCCACTGAGCAGGGGAGGCTCACAGACCTGTCCCTGTAGGTTTGCAGGCTGCAAGGATCCAAATCCTGGCTGGGCTGTTGACAGGAGCTGCTGTGCTGTGTAAACCTCCCCTTCCCAGCACACTGCAGTGGGCAGGTGTTTGGAGAGGTGAGTGCTTATGGGCAGGGCAGAGCAGGGCTTTGCCTGGGCCTAAATGCAAGGATAAACCAACTGCCCTGACCTGAACTGGTACAGAAAGCAAACTTCCTTTGGTGTCTGCAGAGGCAACACCAGGGAAACCATGAGTGAGTGGATGAGCCTTAGCCAAGGTCTGCTATTTACCAAATAGCTAAAAGCTAAGAATGAAGTGGTTTTGTGGTGGAGATGGCATGCTGGGATTAAATTTGGATTTATTATAGAGGTAGTACTTAAAATGTAATGGTAATGCTCAGAAATGTATCCTTTAGAACTAGGACATTCTGTGCCAATTCCTTTCATGAACCCAGGCACAGTATCATTATGTTTATGATTTAAATCTTATTTTGCAGCCTCTGTCACTTGTGTCTGAAAGGCCCATTGACCACAGACAGCAATGAAGGTATATGCTCAAAATGGCTACTGGGCTGAAATCCTGTTCTCTGCCTCATAGAGTAAAGCAATGGAAATATTCCCTTCTCTGTCCTTTGGAGCTCCCTCACTGAACTTGTAATCAGATACCTCTTGCTCAAAGTTTTGAGGCAAAAGTAACTCAAAAAAATTCAGGGCTTTACTTGTAAGATCAAAGTGTGGCTGGCAAGATAGAGAAGATAAGTCTTTAACTTTGCAATCAATAATGTCAGAAAGTTTCATCCTTTGCTGATTAATCATTGCTTTGGACCAAGTAGATGGTGCTTCTTCTGAGAGAACAAATACAGCCAGATTTAAAATGATTTAGAGAACTGTCTGGCCATTTAATATAGGTAATTTGTAAACTACGGAATTTAATTATAATGTGGATTATCCTCTTCGAAACAATAAAAAGGAACACAGCCTAGTTTTTAAAGAGAGACTGAGGTACAAATATAGCATAAGTGCTGCATTGGCGAATCACACCTATTGAAAGGCTGTGGGGAGGGGACTCTGGTTCCCTGCTTGGTCTGAGCCTGGCATGCCCATGGAAGTAGGACCCAGTACTGTCTTTTATGTGCCATTTTCCCTGGCGTCCTGGGCACTCCTTCCTTTGATTTTGTCCTACTCATTTCCAGTGCTCCTTTCCACTCAGCAGTCCTGTGGTTAGTGTTTGACAAAGACAGGCATGAAAAATTGGCCAGTGCCAAGCTGTTTCTTTGGACTTCTAGACGCTGCTCTAATAATTGAATGTATATTCTCTATAGAACTGGAGCTCTCCCTCTGCACAATGAGAAAAGGAGCATGAGCTTATTGAGTGCCTCAGGTGCCTGCTGTGTTGTGAATGCAATGCTACTCATAACAGATTGCTGTGCTGGGGAGGGTAGCAGCGGGTTTGGGAGCTGCAGTCTACACAGACATGACTAAATCTGTTTCATCTTTCTCCTCTGAGAATCTCCTTGGCATTTCTATTTCTATTCATGCACTTGAAGGATTTGCTGAAGAGGAAAGTTGCTTCACAGACCAGAAGCTTAGGGAGAATTTTCCCCTTCATAATAGAGAATAGTGTCAGTCCACACGTCATTGAGAATCATTTAGTCCTTTGGGCGTTTAAGAAGTTTTTCTGGATATTTTTAAAGTAATTTTGGGGCAACCAGTTCTTTCCAGTAATGATCCTTAGTGGACTTTTTTATCCTTTTAAAGAAAGTACTTTCGTTTTGGGAAAAAAGAAAGGGTAGAAGGCTCATGTGCCAGGGAGAGAAACCATCATCACCACATGAAGCCAGTGGGGCTTAGCACTTACCAGTGACCAGCAACCAACTCCAAAATCTCTTAGTGCCCACCTACAGTTCAGAGTATGAAATTTGACAGTTTATTTATGCATTTCACTAAGGCAATTGTGATATTTGTCTAACTTCAAGATTTGGTCTAGCCAGAGGAAAGAGTTATGGTGTGTGTTGCTTTCACAGACTCAAATATTGACCTCAAAGCATGCTTTTAGGAAAATGATAAAGCCTCTTTTTACTTTGAAAACAAGGAGTGTGAATTATGCTGACACTCACAGATTATGCCATGCATATTTTGTAGAAAGTCCTTCCAAGGCATTAATTAATTTGTGTGTGCTACAAAGTAGGAAGAGTTTTCAAATTCAGCTTGGGTATAGTTTTACCTAAAATGCATGGCAAATCTACTCATCATGCTGTGTTACACAATTGTGCAAGATGTGTTTTGAAAGTAACCTTCAGATGATTCCTTGTTTAGAGAGTTAGGATGTAGCTTTAAACATGGATGCTACAAAGTCAAAATAAAATTTTTCTGCCTTCATGCTGCCACTGTTGATGGTCATTCTGGCTGAGCTTTACTATGGGGAAAAATACTTCCTACAGTAGCTCAGTAACACAGTAATACTCTGATGTCATTTTGGATTGAAAGCTAGGAGTTGATATATTATTGTGGGGAGGAAGAAAGTAAGGAAATATATCTCAGCTAACCTAACACTTTCAGATTTTTGCTGTAGCTTTGCAAATTCTGGTTTACTTGACTCTCCTCACTGCATGAATTGTCTGAAATACTAAACTCTGCTATGTTTGCTTTCTCTTTTATGCCTCCACAAAGTTCTCAATTCATTCTCTCGTCTCTCTCTCTGTTTCTCTCTTCTCTCTCTGTTTATTTTCTTTTTTGGTGGGGTACCCTGAATCTCTGAAGCAGTGCAGGAGGCTGAACAGGAAGATGTAAAGGTGGTAGTGGACGCCCAAGCTCCGAAACCAACTAAAAAAACCAAGGCAGCAGCTGCGAGCTGTCAGAGTAGCAGCACCAGAAAGGAGAAAAAAGGGAAACACAAAGGTTAGCTGCATGCAGCTGCATGTCAGATATTAAATTCATTATTTTGCTGTCAATGCTCTCTCTCTTTTTTTTTTATATAATTTATTTGAAAATCTGAAAACTGTCTAAAAGTAATTTCCTGACATTTTTCTGAGGTTGGAAAATGTATGTGACTTGGTCTTGTCTGGGCATGTACAGCCTCGGAGTCAAGAATGGCTGCAATTTGTAAATGGAGTCTTTTCCAGAGGAGAGTGATTGTTCAAGCTGAAGAGGAGAAAGAAAGTTCTGAAGGGAAGATGATGGTGTTTGCCTGCAGTGTTAAGAGAACCATCTTAGAAGAGTGTGCTTTTTTCGATTATCTGAAAGTAATCTAGTTTGGAGAAGCAGCCTTAGGTTGCAGCTGCTTCTGTCCAGACTCTGACTGAGGTTTTAAATAATAAAAATTAGAGGTTAAGAGACATTTTGAAAATCAATTCAACAAAGCTGAGATAACATTCTCAAAGTAATTTTTCAAGTTGTTACTTCAGTGTTACTCTATCCCACCTGGCAAATGGGAGGTGTTTGTATGAAAAATTTTCTGCAATGGCTTTTTGTAGGATTAGGTAGACAAAAAAAATACACTATTGGTAATGACAAAATGACATTTCTAGGCCACTAATAGATTTACAATTTGAGCTACATACACTAGGTGGAAGAAGTAATGAGATACTTTACTGGTATTTAAATTTTGTACATATATATGTACACTCACAGAAAAAGAGATGCTGCTGTACCACATACAGTTACTTTTTATTTGGTGCTGAATGACTAATGAAATGAAATAACTTTCCAATAATTTACAGTTCTTGAGTAAGGCCACTGTCCTGTAACACTGTCCTGCTTGGACTGTACTGTATTCCTGTCTTGTGCATGTCCAACAGTTTCTCCACTGTTGCTTCACTGAGAAAGTAGTGTATATCCTTGACAAGTCTCTTTAAAGATAGCAATGACTAATAAGGTTAATTATTGAGGTCAAAGTGTTGGGGCTTATCTATAGGGATTTTGCAGGACTTGAGCCTACCTTAGCAAAATCCTTTGCGTATTGCAGCTTAATTCTTGAGATCTGAAGCTACAGCATCTCTCTCTCTGTTATTTTTCTGGCTGCAAGGGAAGCTCTAGGTTATACAGGCTTTAGAGCCTGGCCCTGAGCTAAATGCTGTTTGAGAAAAGATGGTGTGTGTCAAAGGGAAAATTAATTGAATGTAAAAATAGTTGGCAAAATAAATGAACAGAAAGCGAACGTTTCCCCATTTAATGTAAAAAGTAATGACATTCCAGCATAGTAATACAAATGTCAATTTTATTTTGAAGTACATCTTGCTGAAGAGTAAAATTCTTTTGCTGGTTTAAAAGAAAACCTGTAAGGGAGCATTATGTGAGCTAATACTTAAATCATGGTTGCAGCCTAGCCCTGAGGCTCTGTTTTATCTCATATAATGCCTCTTTGGACATGCCTGTGTCTGTACTGTGTTCAGAACTGAAGATACTGTGCTGCACAGTTTTTTATTATCCCACAGCAGGTAGCACCTAGAATTTTTCTCATATGCCCCTTCTAATTTTACTCATCTTCTGAAAAATCCCCCAGGCAGCCGAACATTGGCCTATGTTAATAAAAGCAAGTTATGTCAGTAAAAGTAAAGTCACTTTGTGTAGACTGAGACCTTTGGTGTGCTGACACTGCTCCATGTGTTGGGAACTAATATTGTTAGCTCCAGAAACCTCAGCCTCTGCTGCAATTCCTATTGCTCATCCTGCTGTGCTATGGGAGCTCTTCCCTGGCCTTCAGCATTTGCCCGTCAGTTCCAAGTTTTCAGAGAGTGGAGGGGTTATTCATCAATTATACTAAAGAAAATGCTGAGTATCTCTTCTCTAGAAGTTCATGTTGATGATTAGTAGCAAGCAAAAGTCAGTTAAAGTATGTTCAGAGCATACACATAGCACCTCATTGAGCTCACCTACTGTTTCTGTAAACTGGTGTTTAACTGTTCATTCATGTATAATTTCACCCTTGGAATAATATCTGGTTTACCTTTGACAGTGTTGTAAACTTGGGAGGATTATGACTGGATTTCCAGTCTTCCATCGTTATCAAAGCTGCAAAATATTTTTTTATTGGATGTAAAAGTAAAACCAAATACATCTTTAAAATTCCAGAGGATTTTACTGATAAATCCACTACAGACACAGCTAATTTTATACTTAGGAATGAAGAAAATGCAAGTGGTAACAGAACCCTGTAGTGGAACTTGTATTAATTTTCAGTTACTTTTTAAAATAAATGTGAATCTTAAGAAAAGATATTTTATAACCGTATTGAATGGATTTGCTAATAACTTCAGATCTAACTATGAAAATTGCTGAAGGGGAAAGGGTTTTATGCCATATTTTGGCACAAGAGATTTTGCTGGGGGGAGATAGTTGTTAATTAGAACAAATCTTGGGAAATTTTAGGTTCTGCTTTTAGCTTTGCAATTGCTTCAGGTTTGTCTCCACTCTGAGTGTAACCTTTGTATGTCCTCTGAATGAGCAGGATGAATGCTGAGGGGTGAGTGCACTTAACATGCTAAAATAGCATTTTAAAGGTTTCTGTTAGTATTTAGCTATAGTGAACCTTACCTTTCTAAGCAGAGCCAAGCTCTTTGTGTTTTAAGAAAAAAGAACATTTAGACCAGATCCTATGAATAAGAAGCTAATTCAGAGAAAAAAATTGTTGAATTATACATGAGTAGCTGTTGAAGCTGCAGTGTAATGACTGCACTCTGGTTTTAGATGTGTAATGCCTTTTTAAGTGGCTTGAAGAGTGATGAAGCTGTGATCAGAACAATGTGCTAAAGACAAACGCGAGAGAAATATCAGGTTTAATGAGGTTACACTGGCATAGGAGAAGGACTGTAGCTAACTGCTCATGTCAGTGCACTTTGTAATTCTATGATGGGTAACATGGTATTCAGCAATTTTTTCTGAATCTGTGATTATTACTGGTATTTCTTAATGGCAGTATGCAGTGTGTGCTGTGCCTATTTTTAAAAGGAACCATAATTTTTGTGGGACAGAGCCTGGAACAGCAGTAAATTGATGACATTTTATAGTAGCTTAGCTCATTAAACTGGTATTTCTGAAAGCTTTGGTCTCACAGTTTATTGCCTGACATAATATTCAGTATTGGAAAAAAAAAACCCTCAAAATGTAACAAATGCATATGTAAAATGCTTTTCTTATGCAGATAGTGGATCAAATTCTGGTTTGATTTGTGGCAGATTGGGGTGATTAAGGATAGCAGTGAACGCAGTGTACAGCATCACTAGGTGGTTCAACAGAAAAATCATGCAAATTAGTGAAAATATTTGCAGCAGGAACCTATGAAAAGTATGCACCCTACATAGTATTACAAAACCAGAGCATCTTTAGCTATGAAATACCTTGGTGATTCTTTTAAAAAGGAAATTCATGAAAATTTATCAGTTACATAGTGTGTGTGTTTTTTTGTTTGGTGGGGTTTTTCCCCTAAGATAGGTTTACAAAGAAGTTAATAAATATACAGGATAAAGTGCCTTATTTTGGCTGTGTGCAGTGAATGGGGCAAACCAGGAAGATAAAATGGAACCTTTAAAACCCCAGAAAAGCATATGAAGCCAGGAGTTAATACAAAGTGAAATCTGATATGAAAATTTAGGAATCATTCTGGGAAAAGTTATTGGTGGTTGGTTGGGTTTGGTTTTTCTTCCCAAAACTCTTGCACTTAGGCTATGTAAGTACATTCTAGGAAAACCCTACTCTGAGCTGCCATGGACAACATTAAATGAAGATTTCTTTTTTGTCAGCGAAATCAGGAACCTGGATGTGTTTAAAATATCAAAATAAACAATACTTTCGCAGAAATTTTTCTCTTATGCCATACCTTAAATGTAAGTGGTACGTTGGGTATTTCCTGCTGACTTTCTGGGAGTCAGGAAGCAGACAAGCTGCTCTGACACACAGAGCTTTTCCTGCCAGGGTGGCTATTCCATGTTTTGATTTGGTTGGCTTCTTCCGTGTTTCTTCTCTCTTTCACGCCTGTCTGACTGTTTTGATTTATGCATCCTGTCCCGTTTTCATATGTAACAAGCAGCTACATTAACACTGGCTGGCTCAGAAAGCAGCAGCAGTTGTTGGGTAAGAAGCATCATTTCTCACTGTAGCATTTCCTGTCTGATGGGAGAGGGAAGTTCACGTAAAGCGGATTTATCTCAGCTTCCCTAGGCACTAAAAAGAAAGGGTAAGATGAACAATAAGTGAGTTTCCACCAAGAAAAGTCCTATTATTTCTAGATCTGACAAACCTTTCAGGCTGTGCTTTGGCAACACATGAACTTGATTGTGAGGAAGTAATTTTGACCGAAGGATAAAGATTTATGAATGTACAGTTCCTGCTACTGTTTTCTAGATTTCATCAAAGTAAATATAGAGCTTAGTGCTCAAAGTACTTGCTTTTAGTGTCCTGATCTGGTGCCAGCAACAGTCCTTCTTTTAATGGAGGTTTGGACTAAATCACCTCTAGATGTCCTTTCGAAAAAAATTTCTATTTGCTCCCTTTCCTCTAAAAAAATCCCTGTGTGATTTTGCAGTTGCTTGAACCCCTATCAGTGGATGCACAGCCCCCATGAGAACAGGAATATACTGGGAAATGGGTAGAACATATTGACAACAGGGTTTGCTTTAAGCCAGGTTCTCTACAGGATGGAAACTGTTTGTTCTGGTGTCAGATCTCCCCGAGATTCCCTGTCCTTGACCTCCGAGCGGGCCATTCTTTGAAGGGTTGTGCTGCCATCCCTCAGCTGGAGGGAGAGCTGCTCTGCAGCGGTCTTGAATAGCAGTTTCACCCACAGCCTTGGGTGTTATCCACGTGGATATGACTCCTTTGTCAGACCAGTAACTGAGCTCAGAAAATGCCTGTTCTCTTCCAGTGGCCTCCTGCCTGACCTTGGTCAAGTCTCCAGGTCTGATCTGCAAAGGGCTTAATCATATTCTTAGTCTGTGAGCAGTATGCCCAGCTTCATGCATCAAACTTGTGCCTTAAATGCTCTATAAAAAGAGAACAAGAACTTCTCTATCCTGCAGCTCCTCATCTTTAAAGCAGGGACAGAATTACTTGTTTTCTGTGTTATGTTCCTTTCCTGATATGTAATCTCGTTTGCCATTCAGTGGTTTAGATTACCAGCTCTTAAGAGATTGGTGCTGCCTATTTATAAATATTGTCTAGAAGATTTTAGGTGCTAAGAGAATACAGAGATTGATGAATCGTAGTTTATAGGATGTAAATGCCAGCAATGCTCATTTATTGATGCTTTTTTTTCCCCCCAGTATTGCTTTGTTTTCATTTCTGGTACCTCTGGTTTTCATCTGAGACATGACCATGTCAAAGTGCACCAGAGGCCTTTACTGACGGGATTGGTGTTCTGAGGGTTGTTCCAATTTTCTTCTTTCCTCTCTGCTCTCCTTTGCATTTGCCTCTCAAAAATTCCCCTTTCTTCTTAGCAGGTATTCAAGGCCATCTCTGTCAGACTTTTCCCTACCTGATTTTGGGAAGCGCTGTAAAAAACGCTGACCATCGCAATAAATACTTTCTTTTTTGGCACAACCCACTCAAATGTTTTGCTTCTTTTGACCCTGTCCTTAAGCACAGAATAGATGAGTGGCTTGTTTTATTACACAGAGAACCATCCTTCTAGGAAGTGGAGGAAAAGGAGTCAGTGAGGCAAAGAGAGGGAGAGATCCACCTTGAATATCATGATTACACAAACTTGGAACTGTTTTCCGTTGTTTTCAGACATTTGGTAGGTGGTGGTAAAGCTGGCTTTTGAACTATGGCTTAAAAGATGCACTTACACCTCATGATATAGGAAAATATGTACGTATGGCTGCATTGAATCCCATTTTACACATGCATGTATAGCTACAAAGATTATGCACACACACAAGTTAAATAGTGTTGCATTTGCCATGAACCACCTACAGTGTTCTAATGCAGCAGAAGTTCTTTTTCTTTTTCTTTTTCTTTTTTTTTTTTTTAATCCTTTCTGTCTTGCTACATATTTCATTCCCTTAAATGTGCTCACCAGTGGAACCATTCATAACGCTTAATAACACAGTCTACCAGTGATGCACTCTTCAGAATGCTGAAATTGATTTTATTTCTCTAAAACTGTGACCTGCCAGTGTAGCCTTTGTCCTGCCTCCTAATAACACACGATGTTCCTGACAGCATGGGATGTGAGTGCAGATGTTCTGCAGGCATCTGAAAAAAGCAGCCTCAGTGCAATCTCCAGTGCTGTCGAAGGCATTTCATTTGCTGCAGATCAATGTCTGCTTTGAAGAGGAATAATTAAAGTGTTTTGTTGCGTCCCAAAAGCGTTCTCAAAATTAGGTTTGTATCATCTAATGCTTAATAAGGGGCTAGATATCATATTCACGAGGCATTTGTTAAACTCATAGACGCTTAACACTTTTGAAATTCAGAGTATTAAGGTAAGAACCTAACTTTAGGCAGGCACTTTAATGATAATGGTTAAAATTGTAAAAGCTGTTAAAAATACCACAGAGGTATTTTTATGAGCAGCTACCTGTATGTTCTAGAGCACCTTTGCAGAGGTGCTTCTCCTAGGGTAAATTTTAAGAAAAATGCTGTTCTCTTCACTGCCATATTGTACCTGCAGCATAGGAAATGGTAGTTTGTTCTGTATCATCCAGAGCTGCTTCTGAAATTGTCATCCTAGCAAGGTCACAGAGCCATTTCCATGGACTTTATCTAGTCCTTCAAGGTTGGAAGGACAGATTATTTATTTGCTGTTAGTCGTTATTGTTGTTGTTGTTGTTAGCTTTGCTGCAAGTAAATCAGAGTTTGGAGCCTTGGTGCAGAAATTTCCAGGGTCTGTGTAACGCAGATGAATCTGTAACTCCTTGTGGTCTTGAACTCTGTGAGTTTAACACCTCTGCAGCATCAGACTGCATCTCGTTGGGTGGTTGCACAGTTCCTGGGGGTGTGGACTACTCTCTTCTCCATTTATGCTTTGTATTGCAGTGGCAGTGACAGCAGATATTGCAGAGTACAGTTAAGCATGCTAAATATATAATCCAGCTGTCTTTTAATGCAAGTTGACAGCTGCTGGCGAAGCAGGATGAAATGGTATTCTTGGAGACTTCTGCTACAGGTCACAGTCCAAAAAAAATCCCAATCCCTGCAGCTCCTTCTCACAGGGTTTATTCAGCTCTGTTTGGTGTGAAAATCACCAAATTCCATTACTGAATTAGTTCTTTGTAGTGCTTGCTAACTCTCTACAATGTTGCTTGCTTATTAACAAAAATTTCACAACAGCAGCAGGATGCAACTCATGCTATTTATTATATCTATACATGAAAACATTGCCATTTTTGTTGATGCAAAAGTGCATTTTTGTATAGCTGATTTAGTAGTGTATTCCAGCTCTGTGTCTTAACTAAGAGCTGAAGTACATTTGCAATCTGATGTTTTACCTTGCTGTCCTGAACAAACAAAATGAAGTTCGCTTGTGGTAAGAAGTGAACTTTATTTTCTTTTTCTCTCTTTGGAGGTGATTTACAGCCATAAGGAGGTAAATAGTTTCTTTCTGGCTGTGATCAGGAGCCACAGGATCACAGCATGGCTGAGGCTGGGAGGTGCCTCTGGGCACAGTCTAGTCCCACATCCCTGCTCACAGCAGGTTGTTCAGGACCGTGCCTGGCTGGGATTTAAGCATCTCAAGAGGCTGGAGGTTCTGGGGAATATGTAATATCTTCCTTATAGTTTTGCTCTGATGTATTAACTGTATGGCAGTTTCCTAACTCAGAAGGTGTATTTAGGCTCATTAACATGCTGTTGGATAAACTGCCTGATCTACTTGTGAATTTTCCAGGTTTTTGAAGCTTTAAAGTATTTCATGATAGCGGTGGTGTTTATATGGGGATATGGCATAACCTGGGACTCAGGCTCATCTGTTTCTGGATCGCCTGTGTGCCCTTATGAAAATTTCATCTGTTCTCTTTGTCAGTTCTCTCTAGCATATCTCTTTTCCTTAGCTTTCTGTGCTTTTGGTGCAGGGGGTGGGTGTGCTTTGGGCTGGGGAGGGCAACAGTGAAATCCTGATCCTGTCCTGGAGATTCTCTAGTGCAGTATGTGGGAATGTGGGAAGTAAAATGTTTGCCTAGCTTAGTCTTTTTTATGTCTAGGAATATTGTTGAATGTGAACATCCAATCTCTGATTCCTAGAAAAGCTGCTTTTTTTATGAGTGAGCAATCATCTTTTCAGTAACTTCTTGACACAAAGACAACTAAGGCTTTTGCTGCTGTCTGGCAGGGATTGATGGCCCAGCTGCTTTTCAAGATGATGTTCAGAAGATAGGAAGTCAAGTGCAGATTCTCACTGTTGGACAGTCTAGCCACGATGAAGATGATGGAGAGAAAGTGGCTAGTGGCCAACAACAGCAAAGCAAGCAAGACCTTAGAACAGCAATGCAGAAAAAAGGTAAGTAGCTAAAGCTTCCTTCATGTTCTCCCTGCTTGCCTGATGTACATTGACTCCTTTTCCTATTCTCACTCTCAGCCCTAGCCTAAGCAGAGTTTGTTAGTTCTGTGTGTCTTCTCCTCAGAGTCTGTTGGGCTCTATTCTGTTACCTAAAAAACCCCAAAACCCCAAACCTAAAAAAAATATAAAGCAATGAAGTTCTCTCTTGTCCTAAGGAACAAGAGCTCGGCAGGCTCTCGGGCATGTGGCTTCCCCATCTGCAGTGCAGTGCCATTATTACAGTACCAGGCAGATGCCAATGCTCACATCCATCTGTTCGCATTTTTCTAACATACAACTCTGGAAATCACTTACTTGATGTCTGAAAACCAGCATGAAATAGTAACGTTCAAACTAGAATATTCATTTTAGTGGTGCAGTCAGTTACACAGTGTTGATGTCTTCGTGGTTTGTGTTCATGGTTGCAGAGGTGAAAAGTACACCACTGTGCATTCTGCAGCATTTCCCACGCAGAGTCCTCAAGTGTTCTGGAGTTTGGTTTTCTTTCCAGAGGCATGCATGCTTTGGGAGGTAGATTGTGTATGTACACATTCATGCATCTGCCCCTTCCTTCCTGCACTGTCATTATCTCCCCTTAGACACTAACTGTAGGAAGGAAAAAAAAAATATCCCCAAACCCTCACAAAGCGTTTTCTGAAGACATTTGCTTTGGAGTTGTTCTTCTTCAGTGTACAGCTTTTGAAGCAAAGATGGCTCAAGCCAAGAGTGCTCTGATGCTTTAAGAATAAACTCCTTGTGTATAAAGAGCAAAATCTAAGTGCAAACTTGACTCATGTAGAATGGACTATTCATACCTAAATGCCGCCTCTTGTCTGCAGAGCAGTTCTCACTAAGATTCATTTTTTCTGGGATGTTACCCTGCAGATGTGAGCAGCTCCAACTGAAATGGGCAGATTTGCTCCAAGTGTGCTATTTCCTGGGCATTTGAGTTGCAGGGGTGTTGGGCATGACTAACAAGTTCTGATCTGTGTGGTGATTGTGTTGCCTTAGACCATGGCTCAGAATATTTAATCGTTAGGCACACTACTAAACTGAAGCTGATTGACTTAAAAAGTACCCACAGACTTCTCAAATTAGGTCACAGCGCTCAGATTTTTACTCTGGGGGACACCTAGTTTTGATGGGTTTTTGCCAGGTTGTCATATATTTTTATTCTCCCCAAATTTGTGTTTATTTTTAATAGAAGCAGTGAGTGAAAATTTTTTTGTTTTCTTTGTTTCTGTATACTCTCAAATATATGATATGACCTTTTTTACCAGGTCTAAGTATACTCCTGATCAGAACAGATGCTGCTAAGAGTGAACCACTAGTCTGTTTCAAGTTGAGTGAGGGGGACACTTTTATTGAAATGGGAATACTGGGGTTTATTCATTTTTGTTAACAGCTGAGCTATGCTGGGTGAGACACAAAGACAGGTATTGAGACAATGCCAGCAGCATCTCTGTAAATTATTTTTACTATGTGTGTATGGTTTGCTGCTTGATACCAGCAGAGGAGGCTTGTTAGAAAATTTTGGATACCCCACTAATCATGTGACACTTTATGCAGAGATAAAGCTCTTCATGTGGACTCCCACTGCCACTTCACTGCTTGTGGCACGTCCTCACTGGCATGTCACCTGAAAAGTGTTTAAAGTTGCTGTCTCTCATCAGGCCTTTCCTTGCATGGAGTGGGAGCAAAAGGACAGGAAAACAGAGAGAAGGCACTGCAGAAAGGGACCTGGGGGCCCTGGTCCATGGCAAGCTGAACATGAGCCAGCAGTGCCCTGGCAGCCAGGAGGGACAGCCATGTCCTGGGGGCATCAGGCACAGCATCACCAGCCAGGCAAGGGAGGGGATTGTCCTGCTCTGCTCTGCACTGGGGTGGCCTCACCTCCAGTGCTAGGGCAGCTTTGGGTGCCACAGTATAGAAAAGACATTAAACTATTAGAGATTGTCCAAAGGAGGCCATGAGGATGGTGAAGGGCCTTGAGGAAAGCTGTATGAGGAGTGGCTGAGGGCACTTGGTCTGCTCAGCCTGGAGGAGACTGAGGGGAGACCTCATTGTGGTCTTCAAAATCCTCATGAGGGCAAGGGGCAGGCACTGATCTCTCCTCTGTGGTGACCAATGACAGGACCTAGGAATGGCCTGAAGCTGAGTCAGGAGAGCTTTAGGTTGGATATCAGGAAAAGGTTCCTCACCCAGAGGGTGATTGGCACTGGAAGAGGTTCCTCAGGGCAGTGGTCACAGCACCCAGCCTGGCAGAGTTCAAGAAGCATTTGGACAGTGCTCTGGGACACATGGTGTGACTCTTGGGATGTCCTGTGCCCGGCCAGGAGTTGGACTCCATGATGCTGAAGGGTCCCTTCCTACTCAGCATATTCTATGATTCTATGAAATGCTAACTGGTCTCATGGGAAAAGCTGAATACCGTTGGATTTGCATATCCCTGGTTTGTGCCTGTTCTGATCTTTGGCACTAACCTGGTGGAGAGAAACTTCTCTTAGCACGTGTCTCTGCTTCCCCAGTGAGTCAAGTTCTGTTACAAGACAAGAGGTTATAGGCTACTGAGTGTGAAAAGAATATGCCACTTGCAAGAAAATGCCAAATGCTTTATTTGATTTCTCCATCTGTTGGAAATTGCCATCCTAGAATAATTTGCCTCCTGAAGGAAATATTCGTCCTTTTGATTTCCAGAGTGTTAATCTGTAGAGTTTCTCCCTGGAAAATGAGTCACTAGGACAGAGTCAGACTTCCATAAATTTTAACACTGAATAACTAACATGTAGTCCTCACACTTACCAGTTTCCAATATGTCTCTGTAAAGGACATGGAATGAGCAATTGGGTCTTAGTTCTTCTTTGCCACCTGAAGTTTTGAGATTTAGGGCAGGGATTGATTTCATTTTGGATTCAAAACCAAAACAGGAGCTCCCTGAAGCATTTTTAACCGCAGGCCATGAACGCACAGGCTGGCACAGAATTTTCACCACTAAAGTACTGGTGGTGAAATAGTGAGCACAGGTGTGGAAATAAACCAGTTCCCTCTGTGGATGTGAATTATGGCCTTATTGTGCAGCTGCCAGCTGAGGAGATGGACTGTGTCTATTACCCATGCATAGAGCCTAGAACATGGTTGTCCTTATTAAGAAATAATGCTTGTGATTAATGAGTGTGGGATTATTAATGAATGAATTCTACAGGCTTTGAAAAAATCTGTTGACCTGTGAACTCAGGCCTCCCTTGCATAATCAGATCCTATTGAAAGGTTTTGCTGTCGTGCTCTGTGGTGTATGTCAACACTGGGGGAGCTGAAGAAGTGGATAATGAGACTTTTCACAGGGCAGCTGAACGGAATGCAAGCATTGCTTATGCTCCTGGTTTACTTTTATACCCTCACTCTTACTACTCTGGTGGTGTTTCACTATCCAGTGTGCATCTGGGTATTCTAAAGGGATATGCACTGAAGTTATTTGAAGCAGCAATGACAGAAGAAAGTATTTTAATGCCTTTTTTTGCTGTCCTTTTTTTATCTGTTCCAAAATTTGAACTGAAGAAAAGCATTACTGAGTCTATATCTGCTGTTTATATTTCTGTGCATCAGTTTGGTTTGGGGTCTGCTTGTTACAGACCAAGCTGATATTCCAACAGACTAAACTACAATAAAATCTTTATGCATATCCCTGGAGCTCCCAGAAAAACAGTTTAGAGAGCCTGATTTCATCTTTTGATGATGAGAACATAGTAGGCACAGGGATTGAGGTAGAATTTAGGCCATCTGAATATGAATTTGAATACTTCTTTCAATGTTACTGACTCAATATTGTGCAGAATCTGTGTGTATCACTTATGTCAATCAAGTTTGAGGGGTTTTATTTTGTTTGGATCCAAAAGCAGGCCCAAACTCTACCATGCAGGGCACATCACACACAGAAGTGTTTGTGGCACAACTGTTCAGTATGGATGATGTTTCCTGAAACTTCAGCTCTGTGATCCAGGGCTTTTTCCCTTTATTTAAGGTACTGAGGGGGAAGATCACAGCAGGTATAAGCAGGTAGAGGGTGCATTTGATTGTGCAGTGCAGAAACTGTGAATGCAAGCAGCAGCGTTGTGGCCCCATCCCATAAGCCTTCAGCCCTGTGTGGAGTCCTCTTGCCAGGTTACTCTTGTTCACTCAATTACGGGTTTGCAGAATCAAACCCTTGGATTTTTTCCTTTCCCAGATCCCCATGCAAATACATCCTGGTCCTCTTCCACCTCCCAATCCAGTCTTGTCGCCCTGGATCATGTTCCTGGTAAGTACAGAGGGAAGAAGTTAATTATGCCCATGCTGCTTGGCTCTGGAAAGCTGCATTTCATTTATCCTTCTACATTGGACCATAATGGGAATTCTGGACCAAGTGATGTTTTTTGGTTTTTTTTTAAAGGATAAAATATAGCCTATAATATGTGGAACTTAGAGAGCTTGAACTTAGATATGGGGTGGCTTCATCTGCATGATGCTCTTTGAAAAACTAGGCCTGGCAAATGTCCCACCATTGATGCTTTTTGCTGCTAAGACCTATTTGATGTTCAAAGTTGTGTTTCCCTTTGAAATGTCTGAGGTTTTGAATTCCTGTAAAGTCAAATTTTCAAGTGCTGTAAGGCAGTTCCATTGGCCTGGGCTGATACTATTCTTTACACGAAATAAAGATGCATGAGAACATTTCCTTGATGTCAATGTTTCTTCTTGGTCTAAGATGTGCTCTTCAGCAGATCACATGGGAACAGCTAAAAGTGTGCTGTAAAAGGGCTTATATTTTAATTGTGATGGTTTCCAAGTGGCTCTGCTATGTTGTCCTCTCAGCTCCAATTTCAGTTTTATGATTTTGTGTTGTGTTTGAAGTACTTGATTGGGTGAAGATCTGACTTTAGTTATTTGCTCCTGTATCAGTGGGTAACTTGATCCTCTCTGTGGAGTGGAAACCATGATGTTTCCTTTCTCTTTTACTTGAATGTTTTGGCTTCCCAGGACAGGTGCTGTGTCACCCATGTATTCATGCACTGCCTCACACAATGAACCACTCTCGCACACCCCCTCACTTACCTGTGAGCCTAAGGGTGCAGCAGTCTGATAAGTGATGTTCTACAGCAACTGTGGACAGCTTTAATCTATCAGTGTTTCATATAAGTGTGCTGCTTTCTCCTCAGGCATTTCAAGTAGCATGAACTTTGATGAGGAAGAAGATGAGGAGGATGAAGACAGCTCCAGTTCTTCACAGTTAAACAGTAACACCCGGCCTGGTTCTGCCACGAGCAAGAAATCCAATAAGGTAGGGGCAGAGTTCTGAAGAAGGGGCGTGCAACCTGCTATGTACTGCATGACTTCAGGGTGCACTCAGGACGGGCCTGGCTTTCTTGTTCTGTTTTTAATATGCACTGGAGTATCTCCAAGGTGATTTACTGTGCTAGCTCTCAGGCTTCGCAAGAGCAGGCAATGAACATAATGACTTGGGGAAAAGAATGGCAAATACTGTCTGAACTTGAATCAAGAGAAAGGTAAACAGTAGATATTTACCTTTCTACCTCTTGCAGGTGCTCAGAATGATCTTTGTTTCCACTGACTTTTTCTGGACATTTTCCCACCCTCTTCTCTCTGCTACTATCTGAACATAAAATAAGACTTTGGCTGGTTCAAATATTCTAAATCACAAGGTCTTGCTAAACCAGTTGATGGTGCCCCACTTTTGTAACTGCACTGACTTCTCATCTTTGTTAGATCTCTCTGGAGCTTAAACTCTTGCTTCCTATCCCATTTCTTCCTTTCATCAAAGGCCATCCCTGTCCTTGAGTATGGCTTTCTGACAAGTGTGGTGAGATGGGAAGGTGTGAGCCAGGGTTTGCTCTGTAACCACTGTACAGCCTTCTGTCTGTGCAGCCCCCCTGTTCTGCTCTGCCACGTGGGTCTGTACACGGAGCATCAGCAAGAAAATACTTCCTTTGGTTTGATTTTTTTTTAAAGTGCAGCATCTATCAAATGACGTTTCTTTTTGCTCATAACCTTGTAAATTGAAGTTAAAAAACCTGAATTTTGCTTATTGTTTTAGGAAGTGGCCTCAGCCCCCAGTCCTTCCACAAATGAGCCTCTCATAGATGTGGATGACCTGGAGGAGTTTGCTGTCAGACCTGCTCCACAGGGGGTCACTGTCAAGTGCAGGATCACAAGAGACAAGAAAGGAATGGACCGAGGGATGTACCCTACTTATTACCTCCACTTGGAAAGGGAGCATGGTAAAAAGGTCATAAAATAACTTGAATGGCATACCAGTTGCATCTGAATATTAAAATAATAATAATAATAATAATAATAAAGATCTGAAGGAGTCTTACAAAGAAAATGTAATGTTATATTTTAAATATATTTTTGCTTTCACTAGATTTACCATACAGTCTTCCCAAAGCCAAACAACAGTATCACTTTCTTCCACTGCCTTTCTTCATCTGTCTAATCTTTGGCCTTAAATAATCCATGCATGGCACCTTTATGTGACTGTCAGCAGTTGGGACTCTGCATTCTGTGGCCTGAAAAGCATCTACTTTCAATTCAGCTGGAAGAGCCAGAGCGAGTTAGAATGAAACATTTAACAAAATAGATCAGATTTAATTATTTAAACCATAAATAATGGAATGAGTGGTTGAGAAATCATTTTCCCTTACCAGTTTTTTTTTTTCCTGGTTTTGCTAAATCCCAGGAGATCTTCTGTTACTTTGCCAGTGATGCTTGAAGACAGAAAAATTGCTTATGGTTGCCTTATATCAAAGCAGGAAGTGGTGTGTGCTAACCCCTTTAGCATTCTAGAATATGGTTTTCTGCATTGCTTAGGTGTTTCTGTTGGCTGGAAGGAAACGAAAGAAGAGTAAAACCTCTAATTACCTCATCTCTATAGACCCAACTGACCTGTCTCGGGGTGGAGAGAGTTTTATTGGAAAACTGAGGTAAACACTGATAAGTCTAAGAATTTTCTTTATGTAATGTAAAGTTTATTCAATATTAAGAAGCCTGTAAGCCACTACGTCTTCTTAACTAGAGGCCTGACTACATCATGTGATCGTGGTCTTAAAGATCACCAGTATCCAAGGCATGTTTTCAAAATGTCTGGAATACTTACAGGATCACATTTTATTAAAAGTCAGCAGGACTGAAATTCATAAGTGCTCAAAGGCCAGATTCTCGAGGGTGTACCGGCACAACTTATCTTAATGGGATTTTCAGAAGTGCATGTGTACATTGTGTCTAGCCTCTATTGATATAAATACTTTGGAACGCACTGTTACACAGTCTGAAAATCCCTTTGGTTTTGCCTCTTTCTTAAGATCCAAGTTAGTTATTGACAGGTAGTGGAATGACTACAGAACCATGTGTTCCTTTTCTGCCTGTCCCCACATTGTACAGCCGGTCTGTACAGCCCTACAGACACCCTACAGCTGTTGATCCCTCCGTGGAGCCTTTGAGTGTATGTTCAGATCACCTGTGCCTGTGTTGTATTTTGCACTCCTTTCCATTGCTATAGGAAAGTTTGAGCTTGGTTATGGCTTTATAAAAGTCACTCTCTATATTCTAACAGAGTTTAGTAGTCAGGGAAGAGAGCAGATGGTTTTGTAGAGCGTAAGCGCATTTTAAAAACCAAGCAGACAAACAACCCCACCCGAGTGTTTCCTTACAGCTTTCTTGAATTTCCTAGTTTGCAAGGTATTGTCAGAAGTCTCCAGCATAATGATAAGGGACCTTTAATATAAACTTCTGTACTGTACCTTTACATTTTTGTCAGTTTGGCCCTGCATCCAGGAATTGCCATGTAGCTGGGATTAGAAATAACAACTCTCTGTACTCAATATTTGCCTTTCCTCTGGGACCACAGTGCAGTAAAGGCTAGCTGTTTGGGGCATCATTACTGACAAATGGTGATTGGATTTTCCATTTTTTTGGTAGATCAAATCTTATGGGAACGAAGTTTACAGTTTATGACAATGGAGTAAATCCAATGAAAACAACATCCAGCCTGGAGGCGAGTACCCTGCGTCAGGAGCTAGCTGCTATTTGTTACGTAAGTACTGCTCACAGGCACAGCGTGCAGGAAGGGCAGCTCAGTGTCTGAAGCAGCACACTGAATTTCCTTCTCACTTCTGATTATGTAAATCAGCATTCAGACTTTGATGTAACCAGGCAGCTGATCTCCACTAGAGAAACCAGGAGACTCAGTGGAAAGGAGAGGTGAAAAACACTGTGCACTGAACAGGGTTGCCCAGTTCTCACCTTTGGTGAGAAGAAGGTGTTGGAGCTCTTACATAACTCTCTGGAAGGGGTAGGATCACAGCTTGCAGGCACCACCTGAGGAAACCTCCTGAACTGGGAAGAGTTGTGCACATGGCATTACTGCACTAAAATACGATTGTTAGTTATGGCATTTCGGAGGAGGCCTCTCTGATCCAAACAATAGGTAGCTGGACAGCTAGGTCTGCAGGAGCTGAGAGACTGGGATAAAAACTCTAAAACTCCTTTTTACCAGCAAAGAAAACAAGCAAACCCCAAGCAAAATCCCAAATTCGATTGAATGAGTGCAACTGGGCTCTTACAGGACGGTAGGTAGCATTTGTCAGGAGCAATGCAGACAATCAAGACTTGAAACACAGTTGCTGTTGTTTCGTGATTGCTGGATGAGTAACATTTTTGGTGAGAGTGTTCTTTCTGTCCAGAAATATTTGAGCCCAAGAAACCCTTCCAGTTAGAACTGGTATGTACACTGCTACAGAAAGTCGTCTGGTTTCACAAATCAACAACTTCTGATAAAAATATCCAAGAATGACTTTTCTGAAGAGTTCCTGCCCAGCTCTAACTAAGGATGCCTGGAAATCTGTCAGGTTGGGTTCCACCACATACCCTGTGTATGCACAGAGTGCCTTCCCAGAAAGGTCAGCTTTGGGCTGTGGGGAGCAATGCATCTGGAAGGTTTTCATGAACAAGAAAGCAGGGAGCCATCCTTTCCATGCAAAGTGCTGGGAGTTCTGAAGGAGGGCTGCATTAGCTGCCAGCATGTTCTCTTCCTGCTGCTTAGGATGCAGTTCTAGTGTGGATAAAGTGTAAATAGTATGTGTGTGTTCACGTGTGCTGTTACTCAGGCACATGGTTTGTGGTTGGAGACAGACAGATGAACAGATACATATCCCTCCCTTTCTGCTGGATTTGAAGTGCTGAGAATTTCCAAAAGTCCAGCTAGCAGGATTTAAAAAGAGATTTCAGGATTTGATGTCAATTTGACTGAAGTCTCAGTAGGAACCTAGTAGAATGTACATGTTTAATAAAGGTAGTTTTACTGGTTTATATAGGATGGCATTCCCTGGAGCCAGACAACTAATCTGGTGCAAACTGGAAATGCAAAAAGAAAACAAAAGCCAATTTTTAAAAAGTTATATATTGAGAAATTCAGGCATTGCTTAAGTCAACAACAAATGATACTTGAATGGTGAACAATACCAAATAAAAAGCTCTTTTGGTCAGCAGAGGTAATTAGAAGTATGAGTGTTGGAAAGAACCAAACCATGGCCACTGTTTGGACAATGGGGCTGAGATAAGCTGCTTTTACATGTCTGTTTGTAATCAGCAGTTTGAAACTGGTACATTTGTTTAAGAAAATTACTTGTTCTATTGATGTTTTGGTACTAGTGGAGAAAGGCAGCAGGCTTGCAGGTGTGCTGTGGCCAGAGGACAAAAGGAAATTGGAATTGTATTTCATTTCAAACTAGCCAGGTTTGCTGAAGTGAGATTATTGTTCCTGGCTTCAGCAGAACCAGAGCAGAGTGCCAGAAAGAGCAGAGCCCAAACACCCTTGTCCTAAGGCAGTCTTTTAATTCCTGCCTTGAGATGTCTCCTGCAGTAAAAGCTATAAAAACAATACTTTAAAAGCGCTGCTATGCCTCTCACTGTCCCTCAGCTCATCTGAGCAAGTAGCCATGTGCAGATCAAGCTGTACCCAACTTACTGAGAATGACCTGCTTAATCATCTCAGCAGGTCTAATTGAAACAGGCAGAAACTGGTGATGCATCTGGGGCTGACTGTGGGATAAACGTGGTGAGGGCTCTTTTCGTGGAGCTCACCTTAAGATGTGTTTCAAGCAGTGGGAACAGAGTTAGGCAAGGACAGAATTTTTTCAGGTTCTGTTGACCGCTTTTACTCCCCTTGTGTTGGCAGCCCAGCATATTAATAAACCTGCAGCAGCACCTAATGGCTGATTGCAGAATTGTTGGCAAAATTTTTCCAGGAGCAGTGGGGTGTAACTGTGCCACTGGTGCCAGGATTTTCTGTACTGGATTCCTTTATATCCATATACCTCACAGTTCAGTTTGCATCAGATAGCAGGCAGGGAGCTCAGCTGATACTCTGAGGTGTGACTCAGGTTTCAGTACAGTAAGAGGCTCTGTGTTCCTAGTCAGGACTCAGTCACTTGCATTGTGCTCCTCCAGTGTTGTGGGTTCTGTGATTTGGGCCTTCCTTGGAATGGTAGTTTCTACAGAAAATGTTAAGGACAAGGCACAGCTGTGTGAAACAAGCCCAGGAAGGGAAGTGGCTGCAAGAAAACTGGGGCAATAAAATCGTGAATCTCCTGGGAGCTGCTGGGATATTTACCTTGCTGCTTTCATCATGGCAGCTATTGGCACTAAAGCAACATGCTTACATAATTGTTTGAAAGTGTGTAAGATTTTAAAGGCAGCCCTGGGAGAGGCTCTGTATCCTTGCAGCCCAGTTTACTGTGAGGCTGACTGGACAGGCTAAGGCAGAGAGTGCAGCTTCTGAGCAATACTGGGCTAAGTCCTGAGCTGATATAAATCATTGGTGTCTGGTTGAGTCCATAGGGCTCTGCCAGTGAAGAACATTTGTGTTCCTGTGTAAACCAAGACTGACAGTGGTGTTAAAATGGTGTGAAATCAGAATTTGGTTTATGTTCCCCTAATAATACCCTTTGTAATCTTGAATTTCCACACACAAAACAGTGGAGGAGGGAAATAAAAGAGAAGCAGGGAGTGAGGCAGCAGGTGAGGTAATTTTAATAATTTTCCTTCCATATTCCATGTTTATGTAATTTCAGTTTGGTACTGTGAGTTTAGCAAAAGGGTAGCATTTGCCAGCACAGTGTGTGATAATTGGTGATGGTGGTAATGTGCAGCCAGTAACCATTCTCTTATCATGTGCCAGAAGTACCAATTTAAGCGTTTCTGAGTAAACCCAAAGAATATAGCCCTGTTTTTTCCTCTGCTTGTTGGGAGGGAAGTGATTCAGCACTATTATTTAATTTTACCTTCAACAATGTCTTCAACCAGTCAGCATCTAAATTAATTATGTACACCATAACTGCTGCTTGAGGGAAGAATAACTTGTAAGGCATAGCAGAGAAGCCCAAAATTGTCAGTACTTAGTGGAAAATAAGCATAAGCATGAATCTTTTCTTAGAACTTGTCCTCTGCTGTGCTGAGTCTCTCCTACTTATAGAATCTACTGGCAGTCAAATCAGTTTTCATCTTAGCATGATGCAGAACCAACTGAACTGATAACATGTTTTACTCTGCCAAAGGACGAGACATAAATGATTCAGAAAAGAGACAGAATCTTCCCATTAATATGGAGAGTGAGGAAGATATGTGAATATGCCTGGATTGCTTCAGGAGCATGCAGTAAAATACTCCAGTAGAATTTCTCTTGCATGCATGCAAATCTTTAATGAGTTGTGGAATATCTCCAGATGGTTTGCTGGAACAGGAAAAGTTATTTCAAAGGTCTGATGATGGCAAAGCTGCAGGTATTTTAGGTGGGTATTTTCAGATGTTTCCAGTGAGTTGAGATGTGTGGATTTTTGCTTGCAAAAGTAGAGATGTTTTAATAAGTTTAGTGTTCCATAAAATCAGGACACTTTAATTAAAAATATAAATGCAGAGACAACTGAATGTATCACTTTTAAATGTCCCAGTGGTAAAGCCGAACCAGCTGGAGCCAGGGGTTCTTGGCATCTTGTGGTATGTTGCTGGGAACAATGGGAGATGTTCTTCCTGAGATTCCTTAGTGCATATCCAAAGCTCTTCATTTCAAAATGGTAAATGGGAAAAAAATGCATGCGACTGAAAAAAGCTATCACAAAACATGAGGAGATGGACCTTGAGATGTCACTGTTTCATTTACTGGGGTTAATGCTAAAATCAGGTTTTACTGGAAAATACTGCTCTTCACCTTTTCTGGTTCCAAAGCAGGTGATAATTTACTGAAATATTTGGCCCTGGTTGCTTCTGTGGGAGAAAAAAAGTGTCAGACTAAAATAAGGCTTTAGGCTGGTTTAGGTTTTAATGGCTGTGTTTTGAGAGGACGGTGCAGTGCTGCAGTGCTTTTGTGAAAAGCTGGTCAGGAAAGTGTCAAACCATGTTTAATGGAAGAACTTGTATTTTGCATGGATTTATTTTTGCTGCCCATGTGATTTCTTTACTTTCCCTGTCTTCATAGCTAGAAAATTTGCCCTCGTGCTAACGTGTTTGTTTTTTTACCATGGTCATCTCTAAGCATAACATACCTGAAGACTTTGAAAACCACAGCACTGCTAACAGATGCTCTGACTAGCATTTTGTTTGCTTTTCTGCTGGCTCTGGAATAAATGGAGCTGGTCCCATATATTTAATTTTGTCTCGCATCAAAATATGTGTCTGCATTTTATGATTTTTAAATTGCAACTACTTTATTTTGGGATCTAGCAGTAGCCAAGCAATCTGGTTAATTCATATCCTTTTTTAACAAAGGAATTAAAAAAAAAAAATTATATTAAGGTTGCTGGCAGCCAGTGCTAGGAGTGTTTTTGGAAACCTCTCTATTTTCATTTTTCCTGTTGTCGGAGCTTCTAAAACAAAGCTAGAAGGTTTGGCAGTGCCAGTGGAGGTGGGAGTTTCAAGATGTTTTTTGAGTTGACTAACAAATAACTTCCCTGGGATGCCACTGTGTCTTTCTGTTGAAGAAATTAACTTTGAAAATAAAGAACATGACGAAATCTTTTCTAAACATTTTTAGGAAACAAATGTCCTGGGGTTTAAAGGACCTCGTAAAATGAGTGTGATCATACCGGGAATGAATATGGATCATGAAAGAGTTTCCATCAGACCACGAAATGTAAGTTCTACTGGTAGTCAAGACTAAAAATTACTTGAATTCTTCTAGAGGTTAATAAAATGGTATTTGAACAATTACAGAACAATGGGGTCTGTGACTACTGCTGTGACTCACAAAAGCACTACAAATAAAGTATTTTGATAACAAAAGATACAGCTGATGTTTCTCAAACTGTGGAAAGGACTCAAATGCACATTTGCATTTAGATCCTCAGAGTTCTCATTTCATTCATTGAAGCTGTTTTGAGGATAAGAGTTTAGTCTTTGGGCCAGGATTGATGAATTTTTCCTTCCCTGTTAATGTATTTTTTGTCACATGAGTATGTTAAACTGAAGTGTGTATCTGTGGTGTGTGCAGGAACACGAGACGCTTCTTGCAAGGTGGCAGAACAAAAATACAGAGAGTGTCATTGAGCTGCACAACAAAACACCAGTCTGGAATGATGACACCCAGTCCTATGTTCTGAATTTCCACGGTCGAGTCACACAGGCCTCGGTGAAGAACTTCCAGATTATCCATGATAATGATCGTAAGTAGAGCTCTCTGTCTGTAAGGTGTAGGAACAGCACTGCGTGCACAGCAGGGGAGGGATCTTCCCTGGCAGTTGTCACCTGAGCAGGTTTAATTGAGATCTGTATAAGAGCCTTCAACATTCTATACAGAAGCCATCTTCTCTCTGTGCTTGCAAAAAGTACTTTTTACATGCGTCCTTTTTTTTGACAGTAACAAGTCTTGCAACCCTTTATCACTCAAGCTATCCTTGCTTCTCGCCCTGCTATCAGCACGCCCACCTGCATGAATAAGTGCTGTGAAGTGTGATGAGTGAGCATGTTTGGTTGGTATTCTGTTGATCTGGGACAGAGGGTAGTGCTGGATGAAGATTATTTAGTGAGGCCTGCAAACAGCAGTAATGCTTTTTGCCGTGTCTGACCTCTCTTGCAGCTGACTATATCGTGATGCAGTTTGGCCGCGTGGCTGAGGACGTGTTCACCATGGACTACAACTACCCAATGTGTGCACTACAAGCCTTTGCCATTGCCCTTTCCAGTTTTGACAGCAAGCTGGCTTGTGAGTAAAGGGGCGTGGGTGAGCATCCTCTCGAAGGAAGCAGTTTGCCATATGATCCCCAATTCCTGCTGGTGTCGCTTATGGTCCATACTAAAAAGGTCAGGGAAAAATGCAGTTGTGGAGGACCACTCTGCTGCTGAAGAGAAAGTAAAAGGAATCTTCTAAAAATTCAGGACATTCAGGAAATTATATTTTCCTTTCTTTTTCCTGTCATATTTTTCTGGAAGTGACATCAAGTTTTTGTAAATAGGAGTTGTCTCTCATGTCCCTGGCTATGTTATGGATGTGTGCCATGATGTACTGTACCGTGGCTCCAGTAGCACCATGACAGTGGTGTCTTTTTTTAAAATCCAGAAAGGGCGTGAGCGCTCCAAAAGTTTCTTTTTACATTTAAGAATCATTCCGAGGCTGCAATCATACCTCAAGGTTGCATTCCTGCATCAACTAATCAGAGCTTCACATCATCCAGCATAAGAGAAAGATGAGGAAAAAAGATGCACTTTTTTTTTTTTTTTTTTTTTTTTTTTTTTTTTTTTGATTGTGCAAGGATCTCATGTAGTATAAAGCCAAGTTTGAAGGTTGAAAACCTCTACTGGACTGAACTTGATGCATTGTAGTACATGTACATGTAGTAGGGCATGATGAATTTTAATTGCAGTAGGAGGAAATGGAGAAGTAGAAAGCACAAAATAATGTTGCACAAGTCACTTGAATTCTAAGCTGTCATTATGTTTTAACACCTACATGCTTTTTAATTTGTTTCAAGTGGAAATGTATTTGCAGTACAGAAAGGGAAAAGGAAAACATCTAGATGCCAAGAAAGCATAGCTTATGTTGAATTTGGCATTTCATGGGCTGGGAATTTATATCCTTGTATTGCTGTGGTAATTCAAACACATATTTTGTATGAAGTGATATAAACAGTTGGATAAAGGCATTCTGCAGAGAATCTTATTATTTTGAACAGGCTGTGTAAAGCTGAGGAAGGTAAATGGAAATATTTTATTAAATTTGTCTGGCCTTTTGAGCTTTTACAATTTGTCGATTGCATTTTTTGAACTTTGGGCAACAACCACTTTTCATATTTATTTCCCATTGTAAGAATGCTTGAAATCGATTGAAACTCTGTATGTTGTTCTCTGATGTAAACGTGCCAGCTACTGAGCTAAATCCTTCTAGGCAAATCTAGTGTATGCTGCATACAAATGAGACACTGGCAGGACACAGAATAGCTAAAAATAGTGCAGATTTTGTGTTTCCTTTTTTCTGATTTATCTGGAATATATAAACAAATACCATTTCAAAACAAAACACAAGCAAAGAACAAGCCGTTATTATCTTCTCTCCTGAACATCTCAAAAGCCAGGAGCTGCAACTCAAAAGCACACTGTAAAACACCTTTAAAAATAATGGTCTTGCTGCCATTGTTGTGTACCATGTTGTCCAAAATGGCACACAGAGTAATAGAATTTATATGTTCACCAGAAGGGTGTTGAAATGTGAGTGAGGTAGTAGCTGTGTTTTATACTGCTGTGTGTATTCAGGCCCTCCTTTTTAGTCCTTATAAGCTCTTGCACTGCACAACCAGAGATTATGCAATGCAAAAATGAGATCAAGTCTGATTGTCTCATAGCTGACAGACCCTTTTTGACTGTAGGGGACAGGCCATAAAGCTCTCCTTAAGGTTGTGCCATTTGGACTGTATCATTTCAACTAACAAAAGAAATATGCTCTCTTCACCTTTGCCTTCAGCTCTCCTTCCCAGTATACAGACAAAGAAATTTCAGATAAGAGGTGAAAATAAATAATTGCCAGCATTTTTTCTAATCTTTTAAACAATCTATGGGAAGAAAGTCTTCTGGCTTTAAACAGTGCTTTCTTGATATACTCAGCTTGTCAAATATTATCTTTAATTAACAGAAAGCTCTGTCTTCCCCCCCCCCCCCCCCCCCCCCAGTCTTTTTGCAAGAATCCTTTCCATGCAATGGTATAAAATGGAAAAACAGCTTTTGTTTGAGAGAAATGAGGATCAGTTCCCTCAATGAATGATCAAAATGCTGAGTCATGAGCTGCAGGGCCATACTTTGGCTTTGCCACATGAGTGCTTTGTTTTTCTCTGTAGCTGGTGGTTTCCCACAATTTCACATCCCCATCTGTCATCTCACTTTGGATTTAACACAGAAGGCCCTTAGGCGTTCGCTTACCTCACGTCAGCCTTTAAAAACCAGCTCCAGTGACCACCAGAGTTTTTTGTTGGGACTACTGCAAAACCAGTCAGGGATTCCCATTGCTGGTATTCAGGTGTGATGTGGATTTCAAGAACTCTGCAGCATGGGAATGGTTGGATCTGCATGGCTTGAATTCTGTGCCTTGCCAGTCACACGCTCACTTTAGAGCCTGAGAAAGCGGCACTCGACACAGTTTTCTGCTCTGTCTGTGCACAGCACTGTGTCAAAGGAACCAAGTGTCTCGTGGTGCAAATACACAATCTGCTGGCTTTGGTGGTGGAGTTGGGTTAGGAAGGGCTATTTTTAACCCAGATTATAACAATGGTCTGACTCAGATCATGACCACCCCTCAGGGAATTGGCATGAAAGGAAACTCATGTGCAGTGAACTCCTGCACAAGGGTGAGAATGAGGGGCTGGGGGAAGGCTGCGAGTTCAGCTTCTTGGGACAGTTTTGCTGCCAGCACATTGTGTAACTTCACTCTCACTGCATGTTCTTCCCAGCCACTGTTTTTTTTAACCTGTAACCATGCCAGGAGGAAAGTGGTGACTCAAATTCCCATCATCTTAACAGAATCATACAGGGCCATCAGCCAATGAGCAGCTGAGGGGAAAAACTCCCCACAATAAATTGAGGTCACTAGAGGGGGATGTTAACCTGGGACTAAGGAATGGGGAACTCTCATTAAATCTGGTTCAGTTAGAATAGGATTTGTTCCTAATGGTCTGTGCCAAAACCCTAACTCCTCACTATAGTTGAGCCAGGTACTGTGTTTGATTCACTTGGCCTTCACCTTCTGCTGTGGAAGCAGTTTCAAAGATTAGTTTCGAATCTATATAATTTCTGATGGATAATTTTTGCTGGATATTTTCTGGTGAAGGTCATGTGCAAGGTGATACCACAAGTTTTCCAGCACATCTCTAAATTTTATTCTCCTGACTTGGTAAAGTCAAACCAGGTTCTGTCTCAGCATACAGTCTAAATGAAATTGCATTTTCCTCACAAATTTACATTTTCTTCCACACCAGTAATAAAATCTTGGTACCAGTAGGTATTTTCAGAGACATGTGCACGCTAAAGTAACCAAGGAGTAGTTAATGGTACACTCCTCTTAGTAACTTCTGCTGGGCCTGCATTCAGTGTGCAACAGGGCATAACCTTGTTTACCCAATGTGACAAAGAACAGAATGGCCCTGAGCTGTGTATTTCCTTCACACAGTCTTAGTGAGTGTTTGGATACAGTAGATTTAGTGTTATTTAAAATCCCAATATTGATGATTCTTTGCATCTGCTGTTGATTTTGGCAGAGTTGTAAACAAATTCCTTGCCTGAATTGCTTATGGGCAAATACTGCATGCTTTAATGAGAGTTCTTAATCTAACTTGTCACTCTGTTTACATCAAACAGTTTCTTCCTGGCCCTTTATCTAATTTTCTTCATCTCTGATGTTCTGTTCCTTCTCATTCTCTTCACAATTCCTTTATCTGCTCTTCAAGGATGTACAACTCAGAAGTGTTTGACAATACTGCTCAGTGATCTCTCCACAGATGAATAATGCCTTTGGTGCACATTCAGTGATGCTCCTACAATAGAAGCCTTATCAGAGGGGTGAATTTGGCCCTTTGGCTTTTCAGTAGAGTAAATTAACACATTAAAAGGTAGCAGATAAAAAAACTTGCCTAAAATGTAATCAGAATTTTTCTCAGTAAACATTCCGTTTCCAAACCATTGGTTGCAAATCAATGAGCAGAGCTGTCCACAAGCCTGGAGGCAGGCTGTTAGATTCCCTTTGTAGTGCTGCCTTATTTTTCCTTATTTTGTTTTTTCCTAAAGGTTGAAAGTGATTTTGTGAGCTGAAGTGTGTTGGTGGCCTAAAACAGTTTATATTTTAGAAGCTAGGCATCACTCTGCTCCTTTTGTAGGATAATATATGGCACATAAAATAGTTATGTCATAGGCTCTTGTTATAAATTCTGCTGTTAAGAAATCAGTGAGAATGGTTTTGTAATAATTACTGGGCAAATCTCTTGCTATTCAAGTTGCCTTACAATAGTGCTGGAGTTCCCAGCTGGCTGTCCTCATGAGGCCCTAGCCCTGAAGGAGCTGGAGTGAAAAGGGCTCTGTAATGAAAACTGGTGGCTGCACAATTGAAAAATATCATTGTGGAGTCAAATGACACCACAGTTGTATCGGTCATGGTGAACCAATGCCATCAATTCAAACTTTCTGAGGTTTTGCTCCCTTGTGATGAACAAAGGAGGGCCTTTAAACAAGCAGAGACACCAGTGAGGTCTCTAAAAGTATTGGGCACTAGACCTACTTTTCTGCTATAAAAATCTTACCCTACCCTAATGGGTGATGCCCATTAAAAAATCAGAAAATCAATCCTGTCCTTACTATGGAAAACCATTCCTAGTTCTTGTATCATAGCTTTTTACAAATTTTATTATCAATTAATTTGTGATCTCACATAAGACTAAAACAAGGATGGGGAAACAAGAGTTTTTGCCCTGAAGGGATGATGAATCTAGACCAGTATCAGAATATTTTGTCTTTGTTTATTGTACTAGGACAGGACAGGGGGTTGCCTGGTGTTCTGGGCAGAGAAAGTTTCTCCTAATGTGTTGCAGGTGCCAGAGGGAAGATTTTGGGTTTGATCCTGTGGCAGTCTAACTCTTTGCCCCATACTACCTCATTGCTCTCCTAAAACATAAGTTGTGAGACTTTTCCTGGTTTTACAGAAGCCTGTGCTCACCAATCAGATATCTTTGCTTGGCAATTAAGGACAGCACAGCAGTCACCTTTATTAGAATTATGGGCTGATGACTCAGATTTCTCAAAAGGCCTCATTTGGATTACTAGAATAAAGTAGTTTTATACCTATAAATCTTGCAGTAGAGTTAATCTAACTGTAGGTGCAGGCTTCTCTTGTACGTGCTACTTAATGAAATCAGGTTCCTGTCATTCCTCATGTACAAAAAGTACCTTCCAGGGTTCTGCTCTGTAAGTGCTCGAAATTAATTGTGTAGATATTTTTCATTTCCTTTTGTTGCTCGCCAAGGAACTAAGAAAAGAATTTGCACAACTATCTCAATGCTTTGGTGTTTTGCTATGAACTGTAGCTCAGTAGCTGATACTCACAAATGCCTGTATATTGGATGAAAATGCATTAAAACTTATTTTGTATGTTGTATTTTATTTAGCTGCCTATACATTTTCGATTCCCCTTTTTCAGTAAGGGTATGTTTATCTATACCTTCACTGAGAAGACTTGAATTAACTGGCTTTCCAGAAACTCTTTAATGGAACCACTGCTCTGGTTTGCTAAATGGCTCTAGGAAGAGGACACTGTTCAGAAAAATGATGCTTACATTTTTGAGAAAAAACCTTTCCTCCTCACATCATAATTGGATTATACAATAACACTGGAAGCTTATCATGGTTTTGTTTCAGTCTGTGATGGCAGTTTGAAAATTACTCTGACAAAAGCTTGTTAAGCACCTGAAGTGTAACAAAGTCCTACTTGAGAGTCAGAACCTCACAGGTACCCTGAATACTCATGATCTATTCTGTGCTCGGGCACAGGCAAAAAAAGTCCCAAAGAGTCAAAATCTGTGTTAAAATCAACACAGGCCTCTAGGCCGATTCAGCATAGGCCTGGGGATCAGGTCACCTGGGCTTTAATCCCAGCTGAGTGTCTGACTTTGTGCAGATCTTTGTGCCTCTGTTGCAATGAATTGAACGGAACTCCTGGTTTTTGGCCTGGCTGTGTCCATCTCTGTTCTGCTGAGAGGACTGCCAGCAGTGCTTTGAGGCTGGTGGATGACAGGTGGTGCTGCCGTGCTCAGAACCCAATTTAATGCTCCCCAAACCAACCAAAAGATGAAGTTTTCTGCCACCTCTGTAGAAACCATGTCACTAACCAGTCCCTTAGGATAAAATCTTGATGCTGTTGAATTCTATGGAAATCTTGTCAATGATTTCACTGAGGCTTCAATTTTTTTACCTTGTGCTATTTTTGGTTACTAAAAGTGCAGAAAAACTAGCAAGGACAAACCATCTGATACGCTTTTCCTTCTGACAGTGATGTGTTGTTGGTTGTGTTTTACTTTGCAGCCTCAGTTGTTTTAAAACTATTATTCCTGAACACGTTGCAGAGGTTCAGTTAATGCAACCACCTATTTATGCTTTTATGTAGCAAACTGAGACACCTGGCAATTGTGCTGCAAATTGCCTTTTTGTATTTTTTTGTTGTTTTTTTCTTTCCCTTGGATGTGACTCAGTTGTTCAAAACTCATTACTGCCCACTTTGTCACGCACATCTGATTTTAAAAACAGTGAGCCTCATGATTTATGACTACCTTTATACTGAGCTGGGATGTTTACAGTGTTTCTCACATTTCACCCGGTATCTGTGGCTCCTTACTGAGGCTGTCCCAGTTGGCACAATGCCATTAGAAGTGTCAGTAATTTATGAAGTGAACTCTCTAAAAGTAACAGAAGGTAATTTATAAACATTTTTATAAATTTTAACATTAAAATCTAGCTAAGTTTAATGCTTACAGTTTGGATGAAATTGCAAGGAGATTATTTGTTCAAAATTTTCTTTCCTTAAGCTTGGTTTGAAGCTTGAGCTCGCATTTAGGAGATTTTAGTAAGCTTTAGTAAGCTTCTGATCCTGCAGCTCCATGCAGGCTGCCAGACTGTGACTGCAGCAATCTGTCAGTGTGATGAGGACACACCAAGTGAGGAGAATTCCAAAGTCCTGGCAAGAGTGCACTTCCTAATTCTCTTAGGCACTCTTGAACATCACGTAAGAAATTGTGTACCTTTCCTATGTTGACTTACCAAGTAACAGCAGGAATATTTTCACTCTCCTTGAATTTTAATTTAAGGCCTACTATCTAGGTAAGTGTAATCTTGGCATTTAGTCTTGATGTGCTGGAAAATTACATCCTGAGATCCCTTATTTTGCCAGTGCAGAAAATCTCACCAGTACACAAAACCAGAGTGTGCTGGCTGGGCTCTGGGCAGTGCTCATGGAATCAGTAGAGCTGGAAAAGACTTCCAAGATCACCAAGTCCAGCCTCTAAAGTTCAGTGTTCAAACAAGTTTATGAGCCCTGGCACCTCGTAGCAGGAGGTCTTCATCCAGTCTGGGCTAGCAGAAGATAACCCAATTATTACCATCCTGCTCTCTTCCCTAGGGAAAATGTCCCGTCCTTCTAGAATTAGAACTGTGTTGATCCTGATGTGTCTTTAAACATTACAGCATTTTTTAGCTATTTTAAAAACGTTTTCAAAGGTGTGGTTTAAGCTCAAATAAAATGGTCTTTGAAGTAGTTAGAGGTATACCAAGCTGGCTTAGTTGAGAGGCAGCTGCTGTTTCCAGCAATTTCCTCAGTTGTCGTATGAGCAGAGCTTCACAGTCCTGCTGGAAAAACATAACATAGCTATTATATTTTATATATATATATATATATACTTTTATATATATATATATCAGCATATTATATAATAATAATAATAATGGGTTTTGCCTTATGATGCTGCTGGCTTGTGCACCACTACATTTCTTTCTGAAGGGCAGGACTTCCAGTGCTAAACACAAGTAGAGCAGTGTTTTCTAGTAAAGTCTCTGCCTCATTTCCTGCTGCCTTACACATGGAGATTTGGTATTTGATGCTAAAAATATAAGCTTTTCATCTAAGAAAAAAACGGGGTTTCTAGACAAAATCGCTGACACTTAGTGCTGTATGCCTGGATTGGTAGAAGGCTTTCTTTGCCAACCAGGAATGTTATTATTCCTTATTGTTCCAGCTGTTGCCATGGGTGAGCATGAGGAGACAGAGGGTCTCCATTTTGAATTCCATCCTGAAGACTAAACTGTTTCACTTTAGAATACTGGAAAACCAAACCATGTAACTACAGAGTTCCCATCAGGCTGTGGAGTTGCACTGAAATGGAGTTTCATGCAAGTTAATTCATGAGAAAGACCCCAAACAAACACGAGAATGCTGAGCAAGTGTCAGGAACTGAAAAGTTGCTCAGCAAAATATTTAAATCAAGCCCACTGAGTTTTCCTAAGTGAAAAGAACCAGTGAGGTTCTATTTCGTTCCTAACTGTATTTACTTGGGGATTCGATGTTTTATAATGTAGGCTGAAAAGACAGAAGTTCTGTGTACTGTTAATTCTAACTTCTGGTTTAAAGTAGGGCTGCAGCAGTGATGTGTACTCTTAAAGATTTGTAACAGTATCATCTCAAAAAGCTGATTGTGGGATATAGCTCTAACTGATGAATTCTCAAGAGTTACTGAATTCAGTGACACCATGACAAGGTTTTTTGTTGGTTTTCTTTTCTGTCCAAAAAACCTCCAAACTCCTGTTTTCAAAAGCACCAGTTATTCTTTCTTTTGGACTACATTGCACAAGTCCATGAGATTGAATTCCCATTTGGTATCACTTCAAATACTTTCTTGCAGGTGGTAGCTGCTTTTCAGCTTCTCGGTAATCTGTGTTACTGCAATTCCTTGTTTTGCATTAAGCTCCCTGATTTTTTTCCCCCCACCTCCTCTTCTTTCAAATATGTGCAGGTTTTTCTATATGGGGACACCCCAGAACACAAAGTCAGTGGAAGCTCTATAAATTCAGTATCTGTGAATTAAAGTGTGTTAAATCCCTGTGTATATGTTCTCATTTCGAAGTAGGGTGGCCTTCAATTCTGATTGCATAATCCTCCACCTGGGTATTTATCAAGTTGGGCAGTTCAAGGTTGTTGGGGAATTTTAAAGTGCTGAACAGGTTTCTGAGCAAGACCCTGGTGAACATATGTAAAGGGTTTCACCCCTCTGCACTCTCAGGGTGGCACTTAGGAAGTGTGCCACGTTTCTTGGCTTCTTGAACTGTACATCAAAGCTCAGCACCTGCACAGTAGAGCCCACGCTTCCCAAGTCCTGTTTTCCTACTGCAGTAGTTTTCAGCAGTCTCTGATTTATTGCCACCTGTATGATGAATTTAAGCTTCCTAACAACAGTGTGCTTTGTACTTGGGATTTTGTGGCTGCCAGGATGCTTTACTAGTGTAGCACAGCTTGACTCTAGGAGTGGGAAAGGATGCCAATAGAGCTGGATTTATTTTACAGGGCCCATTAGAGGGTATGCTTGTTTCTCAGAAAATAATCTTCCTTTCTCTTTTTCTTCTTCATTTCTATCTGCCTGGATCTGGAGGATGAGAGCCCCTCTTAGCATTCATGCAAGCAGCCACCATGTCAGAAAAGCACACACAGCGGGTTTGTCATGGAGCAGTGCAGCTCTCACATGCTCGCTGTCACCCTGCTCTGTCACAGTGCGTGTTTGTCCCCGTGTGCTGTCCCCTACCTTGTGTGTCTGTCACCAGTCAGAGGACACGGCTGCAGAGACATGCATGGAAGCTTAGCACAGAAAATGCTGAACCGAAGCCATTAAATTACAGCTCTCCCAATCCTGAAGAAAGAGCTCCTCCTGAAGGCAAAAACTGGGACCTGAGGCTCTTTAAGTTCCTTGAACTTTCCTTGTGCTCGCATTGCATTTAAGAAGATAACACCTTTTTGTTATACTTGCACTATTTTGAGCCCTGAGCCCAGAAAAAGGCAGCACAGAATCCAAGGAGTGCAGTTGCAGAGAAGCAACCCAAAGTGCGAACAAGCTCCGTTTGCAGATGTGGAGGAAGTCCAGCAGCAGGCCTGGCAGGGGGATGTGCTGGGAATGGCAGGAGGGTGATTTCCTGCCAGAGAATGGGCACACTGCTTGGCACTGCTTACAGGGAGCCATGGATTTCAGTGTGCAGTGATAGACTGATGATCACTGATTGTGTTGTGTTATATCGGTAAGAACTCTGCCCACACCATTTGTTTCTCACCTAAACTGCTCCACTTCTGCACAGATTTCTCCATTATGTCGTTTTCACCCATTTATTTCCACGTCAGGCCTAATCCCAAGCCTGTGGTGTAACAAATGTCTATCGTCTGTTGTGTCTCCGTTATGCCCCGCTTGTGTGTCCCTGCCAGAGTCCAAATGTCTTCTTGTCTGTCTTTGTTTAAATGTGGGCTTAGCTGGATTGCAAAAAATGGGCATTGCTGGCATGAACACTTCAGAAAACTGGATTTGGAAGGGAGGCCAAAGTCTGCTCTTACACACATCCCAAGAAGACTTGCTGACACTCGAAGGGGGATCTAGAGTATCTGTTGATGAAAAAGGTTCACCTTTTCCATTAAATGTGCTGCCAAATTCAGTGATATCATTACTGCAACTCCACAGGGCATTTAGAAAAGCAAAACCTTGCCCATGATTTAAGGGATGAAATAGGGGATAGCTGAACCTGCACAAGAACTAGCAAATCATACAGGGAGTTTCCCTAAGAAACAAGGTCTGCAAGAAACAAACCTCTTAGAGTGGCTTACTGAAAAACGCATATGAAAAACACAAATATTGGAGCTTTAATAATTTTTAGTATCTTAAAAGTGTAAACATCTTTTCTGGTGATTGAAACTAAGTTTATTTCAAATTAGAACCCTGTGCTCAGTGACAGGAAAATCAGGTCCTTTGACAGTTGTATGCAAAGCCTAAAGGGGACATACATATATGCCCAGCAGGATTCTCAGTATTAAGGGTGGGGTGGGTTTAATTTATGACTTTCCCAACATTTTCCAGGTTTAGATGTGCAAGCATTTGTGCACACACAGATACAAATATTGATAGAGTCTTTAAAAAACTCCATTGGTGATATCTTCTTTCCCCTCTGTTCACAGTGACAGCATAAACCACGATATTAATTTGCCTTGGTGTTAATTATTGCAAAATATCTCTGAAAGAGTCAGTTACTTGAAACCTCTTCTAAAATAATTCTGAACAAGTGATTTTTTTTTTCTGTTGAAAAGATTAAGAAAAGTTGTTCTCTCTCATGCTTTCTATGTAAGTGTCTGTACCTAGTACAGAGAGCCATCTGCTTTTCTTTTGAGCTGCCTTTTCAGTGGGATTGATCCATGCAGTAAGCCAATCTCTACCCCACAATTGCAAGACCAGGGCTTTTGTTTCTCCTTTTTGAACAATTTCTTATACTCCAGAGCAGGGAAACAAAACAAAAAATATCTGTGGAGGATGTTTTGTAATTTGTTGCACTTCTAGAAGTATCTCACAAAGTAAATACTCTTGAGGTGGTTCATTTCTGAGAGTTCCAAGTGGACACTGAGCTGATTTTGTGCTTTCCCACACTGTCTTCATCAAGCTAACGACAGCCTGAAAGATCCAGTGTTTGGGAGCAGCTGTAGAAATAAATACCCATTTTAGAATATGGTGAGACTGTATCTGCCTGTAAAGAAAAATAACCTTTGTTTCTGACTTGTTTACTTAAGCTTCAAGAAGTAGAAAATGTGCTACATTAATGTTTCTGTCCCTAGAAAATGAAAAAGCAGATTAATTAGATTCTTTTTATTCCCACAGTAAACATTTTCTGATTCATCTCTTTGCCTTTCTTAAATAAACCGATGTTATACAGTAGAATTTGGATATGTTATGGTCTATATTTTCTTTCTATTATATGGGGTTTAAAAAATGGAATATACCAAAATTGACAAAAAATGACCTAATCATGAGAACTGACATTTAACCTGACATGTTTTTTCACCATAGCTGTAACATGTCAGGCTTGTTTGCACACAAGACTGTCGTGGCCTGTTTCGAGTAGTCAGGCATCTCCTTTTTGTTCAGACCTTTAGAGAGTTTTAGATAAACCTGCAGGAATGTGCTTTTACAAATTAAATTTTTTAAAGAAACTCTTTGGTATTCTGGAGTAAATGTGTTTATTTACCAGTATGTGCAATGACTGATTTTTGTATTCTCACATAATTTACCTGGTGTATGTTATAGAGGCTCCAGTGTTTGTGAATACAGAACACTGTGCAGAAATATTAAACTTGTTTGAAACAACGATGTCTTTCCCTACCCAAGGTCAGAAACACCTCAATAAATTACTTCCACTGACTATGGAGTTATTTAACATAAGGAGTTTCCAGTACCATTCGAGCTGTATTTTTCACCATTTCCTCTGTCAGGAACAATATACTTTGGGTAATCTTGCACTTCGGCAGGTGTTTGATCACAACAGAGAGGAGGAGTGGTCTCTGAGCAGTATCTGAGCCATCCCAGGAAAATCACAAGAAAAAGGAGAGGTGTCTATTTGCTCTTTAGGAATCTGTGCCCGCCAAAAAACTGGTGAAGCTCCAAAGTTGAGAAAAATCACTTGACCAGACCAACCTTTCCAGCTGTGTTTGGGACCCTCAGTCTCTCTGATCTGGTGTTGCATTCATTTGCTTTGAAATACGTGGCCAGTATAAAACCATTGAAATATAGATGGTTTTCTAACTCTTACCTGGGTTCTCTTCTCCAGTGTTTGTGATACATGAGGTTAGAAACAGTATTTTTATTAGCATGTGCAAGTAAATATAATGTAAATAGAAGATTATTGCACTGGATTGCTCAGTGTTCTCAAAGGTAAGCATAATTTTCTTATAGCTGGAAAATTAAAAATCCAACATATAGACACTAATTGCTAAGGGAAGGAGTTAGGTCATAAACTTCTTAGATATTTATTTGTTTCCCAACTACTATTTGATAACTAAAGTTCTTTAGAGCATTTTTGGGGCCAGCAGTGATCTTACTTTTTGCTTTTTTCCTGATGCCATGGAATGCCCAAAACGATCTGTAACGATTCTCAAAGCCCATTTGTGGGTTTTAAAATCTAATTTTATCATAATATTTCATTTAACAACATGTGCTGTTTCTTTTAGCTTTAACAAAAAGTACAGCCATTTCATTTGCCAGGTGGGAAGCATCACAAGTAAAGGAGCACGTGCTTTTAATCAGCCTGATTAAATCTTCCAGTGGGCATCCACCTGAGCTTCTATGGCTTTGTTTCAAATTCCCAGCTTTGCTGATGTTCTGACCTATGATTTTGATTCACTTAATAGCAGTTCTCAGAGAATCCTAATTTTGTTCAGGTAAACTCTACTTCAAATTATGAATGATCTCTATTAGAAGGGAGCAGTTAATAAACCTGGACACACATGTGATGGTCCTTTTCTAAAATGACATTTCTGTTTCAGAGGGGGTAAAGCTGAGGCAAAGAGAGAAAAGGAAATGTTATATAAACAAGAGGAATCCCCGTTTGAAGGCTGCTGGTGAGCTGCTGCACGAGGCATGGCTGGCTACATTCAGAGAGCACTTACTGGTCCCTGGGGAGGGGCTGCCAAGGCCATCGACACCTCAGGGCTGAGCTCTTGAGGCTCTCTGACACCACCCAACCAACCTGCATTGGTATCATTCTCTCCTGTCAGTGCTGCAAAGAAATCTGAAGCCTTTAGCTCTGTCACAGGTGTTAAAAGGAGCCCTAATAACTCCTAAGGTGCAAGGGATTAGAGTCCTTGCAAGGCACAGGTAAAAGGGGAGTTCAGCCCTTGTTTTTCATGTAAAAAGGGAGTTCAAGTTACTCTTAGTGCTTGAAACAATTGGAAATAGACCTGGTATTGAAAAGGGGACCCCTTTGGCTGAGGTTTTGCAATCTGGGAGAAAATGTCTGGTACAAAACAGGTATTCCAAGGGCACACAGTAACGCTGTGCCAAGGGGATTGGGCAGCTCCCACCTGGACTGGCAGCTCGGCAGAGCAATGGCCAGCATGAGGAGCTCCTGATGAACAGAAATTCACTCTCCTGCAGTGATGTGGATTATTGGTACGTTTGGAACGACTGCACCTGGCACATTGGAACAACAGTGGTGAGGCCAGACCCGTAATCGGGGCTCCAGCTGCTTCTGAGGGCTGGGTTGATTGGGCTGGGACACGAAACAGGGCTGGGTGGTGACTCTGGATGTGACACAGGCCCGTCCCATGGGCTGCCCCAGCTGTGGTGGGTGGCATTGCCATGGGCATCTCCCCCACCCCAGCACCGAGGGCCAGATGTGAGCAGTTCTGTGGGGGTGGCCCCAGGCCAGCACCCCACCTTGTGGTGCCCAGCATGGCTTAGAGCTGGTGCAGACCAGGGGAATCCAATTAATTTCATTAGAGCAGAGTGTCCCAGAGCCCTGTGGTGGGTGTAGATGCAGTGGGATGCCTGCCCTGTGCTCCTGGGTTTGTGCCTCGTCACGGTTGCAGCGACACCCAGTGAGCACTCATGAGCCTGTGACAATCCAGGGGAAGGGTGTCAGTCTCACTCTGCACTGTGCCCATATCCACAGGAGCTCTTCAAGGTCACCAGCACGTCTCCTACCATTTCCTTGGGATTACTGGGGAATGATTTAAGGGCTTGGCTGAACACTGGGGTGTGGCTGACACTAGATCAGATTGGTCAAAGCCCCAACCAACCTGACCTAGAATGTTTACAGGGGTGGAGCGTCCACACGTCCACACGTTCTCTGGGCCACCTGCTCCAGCACTTCTCCACCCTCATGACCAGAGGCAGCTCCCACAGCCTGCCCTTGTGTGCCGTGGGCCCCAGCTCCTCACCATCTCCAAGGCCTGGGTTGGCCCATACCCCACACATCAGTATCTTTCCTGGGCCGTGGAGACCAAGAGGGGACAGAGGAAACCATAAACACTCACCAAAATTCCAAAAAACAGAGGAAGAAAGAAGTTTTGCTGTTATTTTTTTGGTTTATTGGTTTGTTTTTTTTAAATTTATTTCCCAACATTGAAAGGAATTTCTTATGAAGCAGCTAGAAGGGACCTCCATGTGAAGGCCAGCACTTCTTCCTGGCCGAACTGGCATCTGCTGCTCCTCCAAGGACACAGCTGTCTACATTCTTGCCTTGGTCTGCTAATATTCGTCATGCAAGGCTGACTTCACTCTCCATCAGGGAATGTTGTTGTCCTCAGACTGAAATAACCCCACCTCCAGACCCCAGGAACCTCAGTGGCCCTCTTGGGGACAACTCCTATCGCCTCAGCGCAGCAGCCTGGTGGAAGCCAAGTCAGTTCATGTCCTTTCCCTCTGGCTCAGAGCAGAGGAGATCCAGGAAGGGTGGGGGTAGGAGATAGGAAGGAAGGGCTCGTATCATGCATGGCAATCAACAAAACAATTGTTGATGCTGGGAGATGGAGCAGGTGAGCCAGCAGGACAGGCCCCATGTGGAGGCTGGGACCCATAATATTACCTAGCACATATGCAAAGAAGAAATTCCTAGGGCTCCATGCCTTCATTAAGATCATTTTACTTTTTAAAAAACCTAGTCTCAAATTGTTGATGTTATAGCCTAAAAAACCCCAGGATGTAAGGTGGCACCAGCAAAGCAGGATGTGGGCATGAAAGCTTCTAAAAAGGAAAGTTTCTAAAGTTTCTAAAGCATGTTCCTACTTAAGGGGTCACGGGAGCACAGATGCTGTCACCAAAGTACCAAATAAGGAGGATGACGGCGTTTTCATCCTTGTCTTGTTGCTTATTTTTCAGTCATGCAGGCACGGATTTTGAGCCACCAGAATTCCTGGAAGCAAGCGCGGGATGCTGTCCCTTCCATGTTGGTAATGGTTCTCATGGTGCAAGGGCTGATGCTCCTCCTCCTCCTTCTCCTCCTCCTCCTCTTCCTCCTGCACTGTCGATTGCCATTTCTCAGGCCCAGGGAAAGCGACTCCCTGTTTGGCCGCTGCCAGACACGTCTCTGTGCTGTCCCAGGCAAGGGTGGGCGGCCAGCCAGCTCACTGCTCCGGCTGCTCCCTGGCAGGCCGATGTCCCTGGGCTGCACAGTGTTCCCTGGTGGGCACAGAGCCAAGCTCTGCATGGCCATGACCAGGGAACTGAGGGTGGTGCCACTCATGGCAGAGGGGTGGTTGTGTTCCTCCTCTTCCACTGTCTCCTTAGTCTCCTCCTGGCTCATGCCTTCCTCTTCAGCCATCACTGGAAGGGGCCCAGCTGTCGTCCCTTACAAAGGTGGGCTGCCACCCGCCTCGCTGCTCCGGCTGTTCTTCCTTCCAGACATTCATCAAGGGCCTTGGAGCTGGGTGGGGAGGGGAGCAGCTGCAGAAGGCCCTGCTTCTGTAGTGCCGGGGCACTCAGGGACTGGTGACATCACAAACAGCCAGTGTGGCTGGGCCATGGAGAGTGGCCTAATACATGGGGTTATGTGGGCCTGTGGCCTGAAAAACGCCCAGATACAGGACAAGGAGGAGGGTCATGGGGGCTGAGGGCCCCTTTCCTGGGGCTCATCCTGCCTGCCATGCTGCTTGTACAAGGAAGGCTGTCCCTTGGGCACAGGGACCGCCGACCACCTCCCCTCAGGAGCCCTTGGCTCCAGCACCCTCCTCATCCCATACCTGGGGTTGCCTCAACAAGATGGTGCCAATAACATTCCAGGAGCACAAAAACCTGCAGGTTTCCAGGAAGAAGGAAAAGCCTACCTGCTACCTTCAGTCTGAGGGTCCCCCTCACACTGTTCTCCCCTTTACAGACAAACCTTAACAACAGTTTTTTGGTTTTAGTCTCTAGGGATATTTTTAGTGCTCTCACATGTTGTGGTCCACTTCCTGCAGTCATCTGGGAATTTCACCACAGCTAAGGCAAAGTTAAAGCACAACTCACAGAGCTTCAGTCTTGCTCACACAAGTAACACAACATGGATGAGACTACCATTCCAACAACATGGAATAGCTGGGAAAGGGGCTGTGGGGTAGCATAGGAGCTTTGTGGATTGTAGTGATAGCAGTTTCTCAAGTGTAGAGAGCAATGACAGAGCTGAGAGAGTCACGTGTGTGACTATGACCTGCTCTGCCGACCAGTTAACATTCAGCTAAGAGAAAGAAGGCATATTTTGTCCTTCAGCATCCCAGTAAACTCATGCATATATAAGGATTTGATTAACTCTCCTAACTGATAGCACGCAGATGTTTTTGAAAAAGTCAGAAGAGATATTTGGCTAACTCTGGGATGACAAAGGGCAAAACCAAGGACAGCTCCTTCAGAATGGAAAAGGAACGAGTCACAAATATCTGCTCCAAAATACAACGTTTCAAACATCAAGAACAAAGCACTGTTGGCAACATCATGGTAACCCATGATGAGCGCATGAAAGCAGGCATTGGCTTCCAGTTCAGGCAGATGATGTGACTGGTACCATGAGAATGCAATATGTACAAGGAGATGAACACAGAGAAGTCTTCACTGGGAACAAAAACCACATGGATGGCAGTTTATGACCTCTACCTTTACCAGCTGGATAGCATCCACTGTTGTCCCTATCAATCCAGTACTTTGGTGTTGCGCTTTCTCAGTGTGCCTGTCTCCTCTGAATCACTGACTTTTTGCTTTTCCAGTGCTGCATTTTCATTTTCTGACTCCACAGACAGGTCCTCTTGGCTTGTCTCTTCTACTTCACTGCAGCTCTCTGAGTGGAATCCAGCATTCTCTGCTACGACAGCAGGATCATCGTCACAGCAACAGCAGCACTCCCCAGCACTCTGGCTGTGAGGAAGGTCGCTCTTCTCCTCACTGATGAGAGTTACCTCATCCTTTGTCTGCATTAAATCCTGACCACCCATTCCCATGGTGAGATCACTTAGCAGGGTTTCATCATAAGGATACTCCTCGTCTTCCATGCCCTCCATTCTTTCTGCCAGCTCTTCTGGAGAGGGCTGGCTCAGGTCAGGGTAATCTACAAGGATTGTGTCCTGCTTGCGCTTGAAGCAATCAGAATTGTCGTAGACAGGATAGGTCTCTTCTGGATAACCTTAGGAAAAAAGGGATATGCAGCTTGGAGTATTACCAGCATTTAATAGTCCTGACTTCAGTGGGGGATGCAAAGTTGGCCAGGACAGTTGGTTTTTCTACTGCCAGTGCACATGTCAGCTCTTTACTGCCATGTGCACATCACAGTATTGAATCCATGGCAAGAATGTGCAAAGCATGTCTTCTTGGGAGATGATGGAAAAAATTCACTTATTTTTAGGGAGCCAGGATATCAGCCCTGACTTTCAGGAGTGAAAGCTGAGCTTTGCTGGAAGCTGTGGGGGCTAACAGGTAAAAATGGTGTGTCTTATATCTTTAAATGGATCCTTTGGGGTTTTTTTTTTTGCCTACAGATTGACTGATGCATGGTTTGAACACTTGCTATAAACAGCATTACTTAGACAGCTGAAAAGACAGATACATCACTGACTTTGTGCATTTCATTTTAGAAATAACATCATAAACTTGACTTTATGAACAGAGCTCAAGGCCACTGTTTATGCTTCATATTTTGGATCATTTTTGAAAGCTTTTTAAAAAGCAAGAAATTAAGTCTGCATTTAAAATTATGACAGCGAGCAGCTCAAGATATCTTGAAAACACGTTTATGTAGCAGGTAAACACCACAGAATGGAAAGGACATTAAAATAAATAATTTTTATAAGACAGACTTCCCAGAGTTGACTTTTACAACACTGGAGCAAACAAAGAATGGCTAATCAAAAGTGAAAACTGTAACTTATCTAAAGCATACTGATTCTGATTGCCAGGGGTTTTATGACTGTCAAGAAATCCAGCCCAGCAAAGACAAGGACAGATACAAACCTAGAGCTGCCAAGCCCCAGCAGCACATGGAGCATATGTGAATATTCATATGGCACTTTGGGCAGCAGATAGTGCAGTGTTTACACTAAAAGAAATGCCAGATACCTCAAAATCTATTTTTTTCTATTATGGTTGGGGAAAAAAAAAAAAAAGCCAAGCAACCTCTTGCAAAGTTTTGAACACTGGCTTCTGGAAAGGAAGGATAAAGTTAACCAATGCTTTCAAAGGATCTGGGACTGTGAGGAATCCTTAATCAATTTCTCTTGTAAGGGTAATAAGAAAGGCTCTCACTTACCTTCCCAATCCGCCATGTAAGGAGCTTCCTCAGCTTCCTTCTCGGGAGAGATGTCATCGATGAATTTTCCTTCTTTCATAACTCTAGTAATTTCTCTGAGTTGTTGAAGTAACATTTTTTCCTGGTCTGTTGTAACATTTTGGGTCCTGCTAGCAAACATTAGACACCAGAATTTAGTCCACTGTTACTACAAGCTATGAAAACAGTTTGAACCCAACTGTTTGGTCCGTGCCAGCAGCACAGTCTGGAGAAACCTGTTGAGGAGTGTGACCCATCCTCAACATCTGCTTGTGCTCTGCAATTCACCTGGGTATAATTTATCCCTTCATCCAAAAAGCCTGCGACTTTAAACAGCTAAAGGAAGGCAGGTAAAGCCAATGTGAGAGCAAGATGAAAGTGACACACACAAAAGAGTTATGGTACAAAAGACACTACAGAAATTTCTTGCCTATAAAAGTGTGTTAGGTAAGAATTAGGGTGCAGTGCCTGGTGTGAAGTTTTATAAGGAAATGGAATTCTGAATCTGTGCTACATGTGTAGCTTGTGGGGCTGATCAAAATTTCTCACAGTCATTAGCCTCAAGACTCTGATGATCCCTCATTATGACCACTAAATCTGCAAGCTGGACAGATCATCCTGTCATTATACACAGTCAACAATGCAGCCTGGTGGGGAGACGGCGGGGAAAAATAGGAAGGAAGATTTAAAAATGCAAAGAAGGTGTTACATTTAACTGTAACTTGCCCTTTAGAATTAGAGGGAGAGGACTGAGATTTTTATCAGATTCAAAGCAAACTTTTGACTGGTTCTACACTGCTGAATCTAGTAATACTGCTTAGGCAATACAATTGTTGCTGTAACAAAAATGCTTCCAATAGATAAGATCATGTTGTCATTACATGTTATTTTCTCTGAAAAGAAAAAAAGACTCCTAAAAATCTTAGGGACAAAAAAAGTAGTGTTTGGGGGGGGTGCTCTGCGGTCTGCTAACTCAGTAAGTCGGAATAAGAAAGACACTGGTGGCCACCAGGGGTGCAAATGGTTCTGACCGATGGTGCTTGTTTCACCCTGAGTTTAGAATCATGCTATCTTGAGGTTTAAGTTGTTCTTGAGCAGTAATGCCAGTTCAAGCCACTCCTTCGGCGCCCTTTTGCATCTGGGTTTCAGTCAGGATCTGTTGCCCCCAGTTACTTGGAAAGGGTGGCCCTGGCATGCACAGAATGCTGAACTGTAGGTTGTATGTGAGGTCAGACAGATGGTCTCTGGTGGTCTCTGGTCTGGAAAGCAGACAGATAATCTCCAAGAGCAGATTCACTGAGTAGGCTGCTCAGTGAATCGTAGGGATGAAGAAACAGAGTTTGGCTCCAGGTGGTCAGTATCTATGTGAACCTCATTGTAGTCATCGGAATTCTAATAAGCTTGCCATGTCCATCTTCAGGTTTTCCTCTTACCAACTGCTGGGACTGGAGCAGCACTTCAAGAGGTAGGTACTCTGGTGCCACTCTGCCTATATGGGAAGGATGGTGACACGATGGCTACTCCACCAAGGGCAGCAAAGTCACCCTGGGTTAAAGCCAAGATTAGCTTCCTCCTGCTGGTTGGTGTGATGGTGGTGGAAGTACTGATCCTGGGCTGGATTTTGTGCACAGAGGCAAACACAGGTGGGTGTGTGTGTGTAGCTGAACTTAGGAGCTGGTTTCACTAGCACCTACTCAGATTAAACTGTTTCACTGAGATCACAAGGCAAAACATCACTTCTCTGCATTTCCACCAAGGAGCACTTTGCCCCACGGTGTGAAAAGTTGATATCCCAACACTACATGTAGGTTGCACTGAGTGCCCCCAAGTTGTGCTGGCAATCTCTTCCACAAACAACTGAATGTGTGAGGCAGCATCTTCCCAAAAGCCTGGCTTATGCAGATGTGGAATCTGAGATGTGAACTAAGAGGCCCACAAAAAGGAATGGTTTCATCAGCCTTTGACCAAAGCTGCGACAGCACTGCCAAACTAATCCTCCTTTTACAGACAAAACTGTACCCAATTTGAATATATATCACTTGGATGAAGACAGAGAGGCCTATCTCTTTAGCACATTGGGCAGATAAGCCAGCTCAGATAACAGGATCAATCAATCAGCTGCATCACTGTGGCATTTCATACAGGAAAATGCCTAATATGTGGGATACCCTCATTAGAAAACACTACTGTCTTATTGCAACACAAGGGCTCTGCATTTCAGAGCCCTCCCCCAAATACCTCCCTTAAAAGGCAAATTTCCCTGCAGAGAGGGAGAGACTAAAGGCCATGTTTTATTGTGACTTCATTTAAGGCCTCTGGGATGACTTACTGTAGGATGCTGGCAGTGTATAAGACATCTGGCTGCCTGCATGAGGGAGATTTACCAGGATATCATGAGCTTAGGAATACTAAGAGGATAACAGATGCAGAAGGTTTACAGTGTAAGAAAAGGTCATTATTTTTGCTCTCTGTATTGGTAGCTCCAACACAACTATTACTTTTCATAATGGCAATACTTACACTTTGTAGAGTCCCGAAGTGCTCACTAACAGGTAAAGTAAAGGTTTCTTATTCTTACCCTGAGATTAGAACATTTTCTAAAGAGCCATCATGACTGCAGGGAAAATAATCTAAAATGGCACCTCAGACATGTTAACTGGTATTTTTTTAACTTCATGATCTTAAAATAATCACTATTAATATGCAGCTACATCCCAAAAACTGGTACCCCATGGAGCCTCTCACTCTTCCATATCACCTTTGCTCAGCTTATGATAAAAAGGAAAGTTTTTCCAGTTGACAGCATGGTAAACAGGACTTTAAAAACAGGTAAGTGAGCTGCATTATTTCTACCTCTTACCTAAATACCAGGAATAGAAAATTTTGGTTACGTTGTTGAGGACCTGGCAAGGCAGTTCTTTCTTCCTGTTGCTTTCTTTACCTTGCCTCTTCCTACAACATGCTAGGCCTTATTAGAAGTATCTGTACTTGTACTTTTTGATAGTTTTGCGTTTCTGGAAAGGTGTTTGTCTACTTAAAGGTGTAGCAATTCCAGCTGGTGTGCTAGTTTGGAAGGAGGTCTCCTCAGCTGGTTTGGAGGTTGGTCTTCAAGCCTCCTTTAAAACAAAAAGCAAATCCAAGTTTCTACCTTCTATAACACAGGGCTGGGTAACAGTAGCTATCCCATCTGAGAAAACCAGCTCATAGTATTGAGAGGTCTTCCAGCCTCACTTCACTCAAATGAATTTGAAAGGCAAAGAAATGGAGCAGGGTAAGTCATAGCAAGAAAACAACATGTACGCTTGCTACAAAAGAAAGCAGAATAAAATCACACAGCACAGTTGTATTATTCCTTTGAAACAGGATTTCTTTCCATGGTACAGCATTCTCTGAGAATTAACAATCCTTTCAAATTCATCCAGATTTCAAAAGCAATTTTTTGGAAGAAAATTTCCAAGACTAGAATGTCTTTGGATTCTAAGAATCTGCTGCAGAAGAAATCCAGGATGAATTCGGGAGCAGTTCAGCTGGGAGAATGCTCCTGAGGTACAGTGAGAGGACACTGAGGCACGAGCCCAGCCCTCAGCACTCTGACAAGCACTGTGTGTTATGGTGCCACATCAGGTTTTGTGACAGTGCAGAATATGACCTTCGGTCACTAAAGCTCCACTTGTCCAGCTGGCTGTTGCTTTGCCATACCTGGTGTAACAGGCCATGGTCTCACCTGGGGTGTTCCAGCATTATTTTAGACTTGATACCAGTGATTTCTGTCTCTACTTTTCTGTGTAAGGGTTTCTGTTTAACTGCATATCAATAAATGAAGCTCAGGCCATTTTTACTCTCTTACTCTTTCCTTTTTATTTAAATCTATCAATATCCAGATTGAATAAGCCTAGCTCAGTACTCTGGTCTAACTACACTTCCTAACCAGAGGTTTTATTTTAATAGATTTATCCAGTATTAGTGAAATTAATGAGTAGATTAAGAAAGCTTCAAAGTGTTTGAAAACAGCTATTTGCTCTATCAAGAAGTGCTTTTCCCCTCCTCTTCAAAGAAGCAACATACAAAATTCTTCATTGGATTCAGATTCTCATTTCCCCTGAGACCTTTAGACCCATCTATATAAATAGTCTGGTTGAACAAAGAAGGGAAGTTCTACTAAATAGAGGCTTTGGGCCAGTAACACAGAGTGGAACAAATACTGGATGAGACCCTAAACCGATTTTCTCAGTAAAAAAAAATATCCCATCCTGAGAGTCAGCACAATATCTAGGCAGCTCATAAGCCTGTTTCTGTCAGCTTAGAGGTACGTGTAGGGCATTGTGTCAGCTCTCCAGAACAGAGATGAGTAGCAGTTGAAGCAGGATCCTTCTGTTCCATTAACAAAACCAGGGCAGTTTAGGGGCTCTCCCCCTGGAACCTGGCTGAACATGGGCAAGTTGGGCACCTTGTCACCTTGTCTGCCCAAGACAATACAGGGCACAGCACAAAGTGGGCAAAACTACACTGAGAGAGAAGTCCTTTGAGGCATAAATGAACAAAATGTGCACATTCAGCACAGAATTCCTACAGGGTGGGTTGAAACAGGACTTGGCTGATCCAGACAAAGTTAACATGATTTACAACCACAGCAGCTCTCACCTTCATATTTATGGTATTTCAGTTTTCAAACACTGCAGTTGTGCAGTGGATCTGTTCTTTTTACTCCTTATGAAAAACATAGATGTGTTCCCAGTGCTTCTTTGTAATGTAGACTGGTGATATCAGATTTGTAGGAAACATTTATAAACATAATAAAATTTTGAATGCCAATTTTACAACCCTTTGTCTTTTATACTTAGAAGCAAATGCATGAATTTACTGCTCACAGGGTGGAACTAAGTTATGTAATCAAATTATCATGCAATTCTGCCTTAAAGAAATATTTTATGGTTATTCTAACAGGAATTGACATAGATTATAACAGAATTTCAATTTAGGAAAATAATCCATAGAACTGGAAAAGAATGATTCAGGATATTACTTTGGTCACGTAAAACAGGTTGTTTTATGTACTTTAATGTAGATGGTTTATCTTCTGTTTACACATACCTGTCATTTTCTTCCAAATAACACTCGGTACAAAGGGAGGAAATAGAGATAGTTGCTTTTCTGCTTAAGGAAAATGAAGTTCGAAAAAATTATTTATTTTATATATAGATGCTGAAAAGAGAAAAACTGCAGAACAAGAATTGTGACGTGTAGAATCAAACTTCTATAATTTGAAGTAGCAACAATAATGCTATTTTAATATAGAGAATGCAAGAAAGGTTAATTTCTAATCAGAGTAGAATCTCTTTTTTAAATGCTGTAATTTGAAACACACCTGTCATACATAGGTCCTACTCTGTTGATTAATTTTTCCATAGCTTCTTCTGTCTCTCTGAGTCTTTCCTGGAGCTGAGTGAGTTCATAGTCAGCTGTAAAACAAACAAAAAAAATCCCAAGATCTGTCAGTAGGAGCTTTGAAAATGTATCCCTGTCCCATTATCACAGGTAGCAAATGCTGTACCAAACCAAACTGGCTGTGAGGAAACTAAAACATTCAGCTGAGGGAGTTCTACCTACTTTTCCTGGCCTAAGAAGGTGAAGAATATTACCAGTGGTGATAGGACACACAGAAAGAACCTTCTTTCAAATGTTCCCAACCTATCTCCCAATAAGCAGAGTGAGTGGGCCACTGGAAATGCCCTGGAGATTACAGTTTAAGGAAAGAAAACACCGTGGGGGTTTTTGTGTGTTTGGTTGGCTGTTTTTTTCCTGTCTCCTGCAGAATTAATAGTTCACATGGAATTTCCCTCTTAAGACATGGAAGCAGAAACAAGAGGTCATTTGAACATTTTCTAATGAGTCCAATGTTTGAGAAGCCACTTCTCTCTCAAAGAGAATGAAGTTCATGGGCTTGATGGCTTGAATCCAGCCCTGCCCAGGTGTGCCAGGCTTGCTGGGATGATTAACAGTGAGCCCATGGTGTCCGCCTGGGGAGCAAAGCTGTGCTTGCACCTTTCTTTAAAAATGTGGCCAGACTATTGTGGCCACAGTACAATAGCAGACACAATGCAGGAACACCCAAACTGGCTTTTTGAAAGCATTGACAGTCAAGGTGCAGCAGCATGGATGCCAAAAAAAATGCTTGAACTCCTTGTTGGGCTTCTGTAGCTCGTGCTCAAAATCCTACAGCTGAGACTCCATTGCTCCCCACTGCAGGACAAAATGAAACCAGCCTAGGTGAATGAAATATTCAGCTGCTTCAGGCACACCCATTTGAGCAGCACAAAGGCACAATGGAACTTCACCGAAGTAGGAATGGAGAAATCCATCCACAAACATCCTGGTTTTAGAAAGATCTCTATTCTGCAACACTGATGTCATTATTTTGCATGTCTGAGACTTTAAAGGAAGGGAAACTGGCAAAGAGAAAGGAAGTTATTTCCTCCAAGTCACTGTGTAAATGGTGACTCAATCTCCAGGTTCCAAATGTAGTGACCTGTCCCCTGCTCTGCTACAGCTTGCCATGAATGCTTTAGGAATATAAATTAAGAGCTCTAGGAAAAGGCACAAGAATTTTCACCGTTAGTTCCTTGGGATATAATGATGGCAAAATTAACTTACTGCAAAGTTACTTTCTCTTACCAAGCATCAGAGAAAAAAATACAATTACCATTGCTAATATATTGCCCAAAATTGCCAGGCACAATGCAGTACAAGTGCACTGGAGACACAATCTACAGCACTGAGTACATTAGGTATTCCTAATGCGTGCATTAATGTCAAGATAATTGCAGCTATGTTAAGAGAATTACCTTCCTGCTACCACTTTCTATAAAGCCCTAAGTACTTTTCTTTCCTATTACAGTTTAGCCAGCTAAACACAACACATTTAAATGCTGTAATGGTAACTACTCTTCCAATTCTCAGTAATAAGCTTATTAATTTATCTAATAAGTGCCTACAAATACTTGAATCTATCTCAACAATGTTTAGGTAAAATCAAATTAACATTTCAGAATATTATTTGCTCTCTTTATTGCATGCATGAGAACTGTGCATTGCAGAACAAGGAAAAGGACAAATTAGGGAAGTGCCTGATGATGGCTAAGAATTCACCAATTCAAAAAACTGAAACTAGCTTTTATGGTATCTTTCTATGCTCTTACTAGACTATTAGGGATTATAGAATAATTTCAGCTGGACATGCTATTATCCATTTTTAATCATCAGCGATACAGCTTTTCAGCAAATCCGTGCAGTTAATTCAGCAAACCTCACGAAAAGCCATTCCTTCCAGAGGGGCTTGGGATCAGGCTGCTATCACAGCCTCGCTGGCTGAATGAGATGAGAAAGTGACAGTGCAATAGTCTTTTTAACTCTTGCTCATTCCAGCACAGAAGATCATGCAGGTTTTTTGGTTTTTTTTGGGGGGAGAGAACATCAGTTTTTTTACAGTGCACCCAGAACTTGAAGAACCCTGTTGGCCCCTTACAGAGTCAACAGGTGCACAGATACAACTCAGAGTCACACTCACTGATTTTCCTCTTCATGTTCCCAGGTGTAGCAGTAGGGCATTTCCGCTCTGCAGGAGTGGTTCTTCCCTTGGAAGCCAGCTGATGAGGAAGAAAACATGGCCCTTCTATGAGTTACAACAACAGTAATAGGTAAGCCCCAGAGGCAATGGAAAAAAATACAGAAAACTGAAGTATGCCAGAAGGCAGCCCCAGAAAAGCACACCCAGCTGCAAAACCATGACAGATGCCCGGGAGATTTTGCCAGCTGAAAACTCCTATAAGACTCTTGGAACAAATGACAGCATGTGACATATATAGCACATATAATATGTAGCCACTTAAAACAGGGAAAAGAATACTATGCTTATGTCCAAAATTAATCTAACATTGCTCTAGATATGCACATTTTCCCAGGGAAAAAAAAATCCTTTAAAAAACTGTAAGAGGTCAGAGGCCAATGCAGGATCAGAGAAATCCTTCTCTGCATTCTTAGCTACAGTCTTTGCAACAGCAAAACTCACAGCATATGCCAATCTTTTGGCCACCAGGCAAAGGTTCAGCATAAGCATTTTTTTGAGCAGAGCTGAAATGGAACAAGGTACTGAAATGAGAGCATAATTTTTTTTTCCCCAAAGTGACTTTTCACTTTATGTTGGTCTTACCTTAAATAAAATGTACAGGATATATAAGAAGATGCCAAATCCATATATAGGGATAATCTGTCCCACAAGACCTCTCCCAGTTCCACCAGTGCTTCCACTACCACCTCCACCTGCCTTGGCTTTGGCAACTGCTTCAGTAAGGTGAGACCTTGGAAAATGAGGAACAGCTCGGCTGTCGGGAATGGCGTGGGAATGCATCCTCGGAGGAAAGCGACCGAGCTTCCCTGCAAAAAAACCCACAATGATCATTTCCCTCCAGGTACTTTCCACCCTTTTACACGTAGCATAAACCTGCAGCAGTGCAAGTGACCTCTTTTCTCTGCTTGTAAATTCACCACCACTGATGAATAAGTAACTTGTTGGACTAAATCTGTAAACTCAGTCCTCAGTCTCTTGTGATGTGCAGTGCTGAGAGTCAGGTTTTACTTAAGGCCATTTACTCCTAGCAATTTTATTCCTACACCATTAAGAGTAGAATCACACAATTAAAATCTCTTGATTTTAAGCAGAGGAAGAGCTGGCAGGACAATTAATAAAACATGGACTTTAACAGGCATATTCTTGTCCAAATAGCTGATGGATCAGCATCTCCAGCAGGATGAAATGCCAAATTCCTGCTTGTTTCTCTCCTCAAAGCCCCCCTAAAACATATCATTTTTTCCACTGTGAGCCTCATCTTTCAATTTTGCTCAAAGGCATATAAATGTGTAAATGTATTAATGTCTAAATCATTATCCACTTAACACTCTGACGCACGACTGCAGTGTTTGCCCAGCAGAGACTTTTGGCTATTGCCATAAGAAATAGTATTTTATCTGATTTTACCAAGCCAGTAATGAAAGATTAAGAAAAGTGGTGTTACCTCAAGCTGTTCTCCTTAAAATGTCTAAGGTAAAGTAATGTAAGAAAGGAGATTGAATATAGCCCAGGACATATTATCTTTGGCATTTTATAGGGAAAAAAAATTAGAGGTTTCTAACCTTTCTAGGCAGAGCTAATTTAACACAAGAAAGGAGAGCAAGCATAAATGGATGTACAGATGCTAGAGGAAGACTGCAGAGAGCCTGAAACAGTGCTGCAGATGATTTCATGCAACTGAAAGGTGCAAGAACCTCAATAAATGTAAGCTCATGCATGATTCCATTTTCTTGCTGCCATCGATTCAACAATTTTGCTGTGAAATTCACTATTTTACTCCTTTGTGTAGTTGACATCCTGCTTTCCATCTCCATATCCAGCTTGGACATGCACCTGCACTCCCTTCCACAGACTGGTGCTGAGCTGAATTACTCAGTTACTCTGCCAGGGAATCTGGTGGCAAGAGGCGCTGGTGGAAGCACCAGAGTCAGCAGTTGCCAGGCTGGCCTGCAGCTCACTCCCTGATCCCAGCTGGAAAACTCCCCCTCCCTGGTACACATGCTGCTGCCTGTGCTTGCAGAAAGAAAAAGAAAAGCAGGTTTGAAGCAGCACTGAAAAGAACTAACTTTACTTCTGCGAGTACACAGCTGCAAATACTTTTATAAGACACAAGAGAACCACTGAATTAACATTTGGTCTTGCTAGGAAACACCATCATAGGCAGCTAAATTCCTGAGCACAGAAAATTGCAGTAAACACTTATTAGGATGTGCTATCAATAATTCATGAAGTTCCACTATTAAAAACACATTTTTCTTAGCAGATGATAGCACACATTCCGTGAGTTCTTTAGTGTTAACTGCCAGGGTACGGCACCACTGACCAAACCCACTCCCAGATTAGCTTAACTTCGAGGAAGCTGTTATCATGCACTTAAATTTTAGTGAATTATTCAAAGTCTGTCATGGAAAGCAAGCATCTTATTTACAAGAAAGTCCCCCTGCTCTAGCAGCAATGCCCTGTAGCAGTAGGTCACTGTGGAAACGAGCGTGATGTCGTGCAGAGAGCAGTATCACTGAGGTGGGGATGAAGCAGCAGGGTAGGTAAACATTTGTAAAACATCTTATGCAAATATTATTTATTGAAGAAAAAAAAGAGATATTAAGAGAGCAGAAAATAATTGACAAAGGTGAAACTGCATTTAAGGTGAATAGTTTTCTAAATTATCCACAAGGCCTCGATTGTGCTTTAAAATATTCAATTCAATTAAATATAATCAGGCCAAGGGGACAGACACTAGACATTTCATTACCAAAATAATTTCAAAGGGGAATTTCATGGCTCCTACTTATAAACCAACCCTGTTGATTTTACACTTCTATAATTATTTCCTTAATAAACAAATACTATCTTCCATAGTTTTTTATTGTGAAGAACCCATGCAAATTACAGAGGAAATGGAGGGCACAGGCAACTTGAAAGCAACATACACACAAAGCTCTTAAATGCATGGTACATAAATGGAAAATGTAACGATTTGGGTGCCACCGTGACTCGACTTGAACAACATTCCACATTTCCAAGGATGAAACAAACCACTTTCAAATGGAGACAACAACACACTCTCCATCAAGAAAATCAAGTGACACTTGATGAGCACAGAAGGGCCCTTACTCTGTGCTCATAATAAACCAAACAGAAAGCCCCAAGAACAGACAAACGTGACAGTGGGATACAGAACTATCCTACTGCCTCAGAAATGTAAATTCCAGTCCTCCAACCTATCTTTAAACTACTCTGACTCCCACATTTAGGGATGTTTAGGTGCTATTTACATTTTCCTGATAAAACCACCCCTTTTTCAGATAATCATAGGAATCAGAAGTGAAATTCACTTCTGTGCAATCCAAAACTCAGAAATTTTGCACGTTTTTCTCCCCTGCTGTGCTGGACTTGCTATTTAAAGGAGATGTGTCCTCTAAGGAAAGCTTTTGCTAAGTAGGCTCTGCAGGACCTCCCCCTCTGGTGAAAGCCAATAAAGACTCATTCATACTGCTGCCTTCACTTCAGGACACTTGAGTCAATCTTTAGCCCCTCTCAGCAGTGCATTTTCATAAACTATTTATTTCCTCCCTCTCTCTGTCCAATTAGACGAGTTACCTGTAAGTTCTGAAGCTGCAAGCAGCAACATACAGCAAGACACAGTGACTCCATGATGATGCAACTTTATGTTGTCTAGACAAAATGTCCTTCTGGGTTTACTTGCGTGTTTGGTGTAACAGCTTAGAATAATCTGTACAGAAACTGTTTTCTTGACATTTAACCAAATTCTCTTTCAAGCCAGTCTATAATTCACCTTATACACTATATTCTACTGCTATTCTCCACCCCCTAATTTCTCCAACACGTCTGCCCACAGAAAGCCCAAGTAATTATCCCCTTTTCTAACACTACCAGCTCAGTTTTATGCACCACAATATAAAAAAGACATTAGGCTATCAGAGAGTGCCCAAAGGAGGGCCACGAGCATGGCGAAGGGTCTGGAGGAAAAATCTTCATTTTCTTCAAGACACCAGCAGGCAACTGATGTGTGCATTGCACAAATTGAAGCTGAGCAGAGGAGTTACCTGAAGTGCCATATATTTTTTTTTTTTTTTTTGCAAAGCTGATGAAACTTGACTGTTCACAAGAATGCAGGGCTTGCTACTGCCATGGAGCTGTAAGGTTTTTCTGAAACTGCCGGCTTAGAGAGTAGCTTTACAAAATGCGTGGCATGTATTTATGAACACTAGACTTAAAATGTACCTTTTAAACAGCAAGTAGGTCCCCTTTTTGTTCCTCTTTAACAAAAGATAAACCTTCTAATGCCTGTCTATGAAGTCAGCAAGGAATGTGATACAAACACAGTAAGTTCTTTAAGTAAGCTTTGTCATATACTTGAAATTATTACTGTGAAAAAGAACAGCATTCCTGCCTGGAAGATAATATTAACTTCTATAGTTCTGTGGTCACCATTTCCCTAAAAGAGACATCTGAAAATGGCTTTATTAGAGAAAGTGCCATTTCCATGCTTAAAGCCTGTTTCGATAAAAAGCCTTCTGGTAACACTGAGTTCTAACAAATGGTACTAAACTTTAAGCATGTTTTATTCAGAGACATTTTGCCCCCAAGACTACAATAAACACTTTATTAACTTCAAGAATGACATGATTACCTCAAGCCCCTGAAACTCCTGTCAGGTAACTGCAGTAATCAGTGCACCAAAGAGGATGACTATGACAGACATGAATTGAGCAGTTCAATCAAGATTTATTCTTCCAGTAAAAAAAAAATAACTTCAGGTGAAATAAATTTTGGTCTACAGAGCAGGTGTAATGAAATCCTTGCTATCAAGCTAAAAATATGGACTATAAACTCTCATCTGGAACTGATCAGCTGAGGAGAGTTGTTACATCCTCAGCCAAAGACAGGTGCTGCAGTCCAACAGGGAAGCAGTGCTGGGTGCTCGTGCTGCACCAGGCACACACTGATCTGTGCTGTCCTGTGATCTCTGCAAGAATGATGGAAAGTATTTATAATACTGAGCATGGAAAGAGAAATGCTCCCTATTCTAAGCATTTAACTGCAGCTGTGATTAAACACCCTATCACAGCACTGCTCAAGGCCAGCTGTGCTACAACAGGTACAAGCATCATTCATTAGCCAGACGGCACTGAAAATAACCGGGACAAAAATTTGTTGCTGGGTTTTTCCAAGCTAGTTTCTCTGTCAGATCAACCTGCAGCCAAAGAGAGGAGCACCACAACACTGACAACTGCCAAGGCCTGCACTGCTGTGGGAAAAGTGTGTGAAATTCCAGCATCCTGTACCACTGTGCGATCAGCTGGGAGCTGAGCAGGGGCAGAGCTAATGGGGAGCCAGGTACCACCTCCCACGATATCTGCTCCCATCCCGGATGGCTGCTGGGCTTTTATGGGGCCCTGCACTGTGCCCTCACAGTACTGCTCTTGATGTGCTGCCAAAAACTCAGCTCCATTTCAGGTTTTCAGTGTGAGGACATTCTGCAATGGAACTATAAACCTGTAGATCTGCAGTGCTGACCAAGGTATTTTCAAGTTCTTAAAGACCAAAAATACACATGGTAACCATGAAAGTGCTGTTGTGGCATGGAAATCCTATATTTGGCTTCAACGTAACATTGTTTTAGCAGTGACTTCAGCCTGAACGTCCTTAGAAAACCCTGAAATGAAATACTAAATGAAATCCATGTCACTGAAGTGTGCAGACATGGGAGAAGCAGGCTGTTGGAGGGATGCACAGAACACTGTCACTGAACACGAGTCCCTGTGGGACAGCATCCAGAAGAACCTGTAAGCTCTCCGTGCTTCCACCAGCCTCATCTGTGGTGTGCAGGCAGCCCTGGGCAAAACTCCTTCTCTACCAAGACTTGGGGTTATGAGACCAGCTACTTTTGTGAAGTGCCTTGGGGAAAGAAAGCCCTACAGTAAAAGGCAATGGGCATAAAAAGGATGGGAGATGCTTGTATGAACCCGTTCCTTAAGAACTTAAGATAGGACATGCAGAGTGGGAGGGCAGGCAGGAAGGACACAGCTGGGGGGCTGCACGGACAGGACATGAGCCTAAAATGAGCCATCACATGCCCACAACATTATGAGAATCTGGTGCATGAAAACAAAAGTTTAAAACGTTGGCGTTAGGAAACGGAACAATGAAGGCGATTCAAATGAATTTTTATTTCATATGCAACAACAAAAGCATTCCGTACAGAAAGTAACAAAATAATGAAGGGATGTATTGCCAAGAAAAACAGAACAAACAAAATAAGCGGAATGAGTAGGTCACTTTTCGGAAGCTTTAATACCCCACACATAAATAAAATTGGAAGATTTTAAACTATTAAAAAAAAAAAAAAAAAAAAAGAAAGTAGATCACAGCGGTAACCACGGATGAATCCTCCGCCACTCCACACGTCGCTAAGGGAGGAGCGCGGGGGAGTGACGCGCGAAGGGGGAACTAGGCTACGTTTCCATACCAGGCGGCGGAGCTCCCTGCGTGCGGCCCCGGCCCCTCACGGAGCCCCCACAGCGCGCCCGCCCCGGCCTCACCCCGAGACGCTGCCCGAGCGGGACCGCGCCCTGCCGGGCCGGGGAGGGACAAGGGGGGCGGTGGCGAGGAGCGGCCTCTTACCCTCGGGCGGCGCGGCGCCGGGCTCCTGCCTGCCGCCGGCCCGGGGCAGGAAGGTGCGCGGCAGGAGGAGGGAGACGCAGAGCACCAGGCAGGACACGGCGGCCACCCGGCAGCACGTCCAAGCCGCCATGGCGGGGTCGCGCGCCACCCGCCCGCGGGCTGTGCGCAGGCGCGCGCAGGCGCCGCGCGGGAGCCTGAGGGGAGCGCGGGGGGCCGGAGGGGAACGCCTTGGAAACGCGTTGGGATTGCAGGGCCTGGGCCGGGCCGGGGCCGCGAGGAAAAGCCCTCAGCCTCAGACAGGCAGAACAGGGGCGAAGCGGACACAGGGTTCCCTTCTTGTCCTTCCAGTGCCTGAAGGGAACCTGCAAGAAAGATGGAGGGGGATTGTTTACGTGTGGTAACAAGACCAGGGGGAATGGCTTCAAACTGAAAGAGAGTAGGCTTAGATTAGATATTAGGAAAAAAATTCTTCACTGTGAGGGGCGTGAGGTACTGGAGCAGGCTGCCGAGGGAAGTTGTGGGTGCCCCATCCCTGGAAAGGTTCAAGGCCAGGTTGGATGGAGCTCTGAGTAACTTGGCCTATGGGAAAGGTGTCTCTGCTGTCAGGAAAATCCACAAGCACCTAAGAGGAAAGCTGATGTCTTTACAAAGAATGTGATGGGTGAAGGTATGGTGTTAACGTCTTTGAAATGGGGTTTAATGTCTACTGACTCTGGGCAGCAGGTTTGTGGCAGAGCCCGCACAGCTTGGCTCCTGAGACAGACACGGGTCTGCACAAGCCTGAACTTCTGCGCTTTGGGGTAAAACAGTAGGTTCCAGGGGGATAGATGGGGTGGGCGGTGCGGGAAGGCTGTACCTTCCCTGTACCCCAGCCCGTGGGGCAAGGAAGAGGGCACCACGCGGCCGGGAGCTCAGGATAGAAGGAGGCTGTGCCCTGTGAAATGTCGGGAGAGAGAAAACCCCGCAGCGTGTGCCCAGTGGAGTCTCCCTTTATTCGAATGAAGTTGCAGGGCTCCTCTGTCTCCTTTTTGGACATAAACCTCTGGCGTTTGTGGATGTTCCTGACAGCTGGGGGCTCGGTCCGGGATCCTTCTGGGATCGTCTGGGTCCGGCCCGCGGCAAGAGGAGCCAGAGGCGCGCCTTACCCGGTTTAGGTGAGCAGCTCCCTTCGGCGCTGGCCGGCACCGGGCGATTGACCGGGTACCCGAGACTGTCCAGGAGACAGACGAGAGGCGGACCGGGGCGGGCCGTGGAGAGTCCGTAGGAAAGGACAGGGATGCCCAGAGAGGGCAGTGAGGCAAAGTCGAGAAAGGCCTCGGCAAATCTCAGCGGTGAGTGCAACTTCGCGGAGTAAAACATGGCAGGACGCCCAGGGTGGGCAGCAGAGGAAAGTCGAACAAGGGTCTCGACTATAGGCATGGCGATCCCAAAACACCTCCGAAGGGTCCTCTGGGAGGATGTGCAAACCATCTCAACATTGTCCCAGAGGCAGGTATGGACGGGAACACCCAGAGGGGGCAATAAGAGGCGCCGAGAAAGGGTCTCGGCAACCCACGCCCAGAGCGGGCAGTATGGTGTTGGTTTGGGAAAGCGCTGCTTGAAGGGGAGTGTGCAGGAATATGGTTAAGGCAAACAGCAGCCGGAGGCTATGTGGTACGGAAGCTTCGAAATCTGCAGTCTAATACAGGGATCGGCTTTGGTCTTTTGTATTCCCGGCTTCCAGGAGAGGCAAATACAGGGAGGTGGTGTTCCTAGAGCCCCAGCCCTCCCCGGGCCATTATGGGAGCCAGGCTGGAGGGCTCGGGGTCGTGCACTTACTACTCAGGACATTAAGGGGGTTCCTCTGCGGTGAGGAGTGCCGAGGCCAGGTGTGGAAATGCAGGACCGGCAGCACAGGCTGGGGAGCTGCGGGGCAGGTGCGGGACCGAGCCGAGGCTGTGGGGCAGCCGGGGCTCCGCGCCGGGCGGTGCCCAACGCCGCCGCCCCCGCGGGCAGGGCCTGCGGAGACCCCCGGCCCCACGGGGCTGCAGCACGGCCCGGCCGCCTGCCCGTCCCTGCGGCACCGGCGGCTGCGCCCGCCCGTCGGGAGCTGGTGCTTTACAGAGCTTGGGGTGCGGGAGAGCGGCCCGGGGCCCTGGACGGGTGTGCTGGGCGGGGAGCATCTAAACTGCGGCTGGACGGGGAGCGGCTCTGGTGTACGGTGTGTGGTGAGGAGGGTGAGCACAAGGAGGAGGAGGAAGGAATATCTGGGAAATGCGGATTGGACGTGGAAGAATTAGGATCTTCTTTTACTGATTTTGTTTGGGTCACTGGAGAAAGGAGTGATTTTGAGCTGTGGGAGAATGAGTATCTACAGGCCGTAGCAGGGGTGGCTAGAGGAAGGGCAGAATAAATCCCGGGTTGAACTGGTTAGAATGATAGGAAAGAAGGGATAATGAGGAAAAAGTAAAGGTACAGGCAAGGATAATGGCAGTTTTTACAACACCCGACGGGAAAAAGTGCAGGGAGCCCCAGGACCAAAGGGAAGGGAATGGCCATCAGGACAGCGACTGGGAAGGAATGAAACATTAGAAATGGATTGTTAAGGGTGTCAGGATCTGCTGTTGTAATTTGAATTTTATGCCAAAAGGGGAACAATTGTTCAAATGATCTTTTCGTAAGTGGGAAAGGTGTGTGTTAATTCGAGTTTTGCCAGCAAATAAAAGTAACACGGGGATGCCCCTGAGAGTTTGCTGAATGTGTGAGATGGGTTTGAAAAGTGTGAGGTTCTGATTATTCCTAGTTGTGATTGTGGTTTGCTGGGAGGGGATTTGATGACTGGAGCTGAGAATGCAAGTTAGTGTTGTAAGGGGTGAATGGGGAGGCTGGTGCTGTTGTGAATCCTGGAGTGAACCTAGAGGTGTGGGCAGTCCCACAGGAATGTGGAAAACTGGATCTGGAGCCTCTCCACGTTAATCGGAGGAAACCTGGACAAGTGGTGTCTAAAAAAACCAATACCTTATTTCAAGGGAGGGAGGGAGGGAAGGGGTTACAGCCTGTTGCTGAGTCTCTGTTGAAGGCAGGTGTCCTAGGTTACAGTGTAAGGTGTGCCCACAAGCATGTATTCTATCACCATCTTCATGAGCTGTTAAAACCAGGTGGGGCAGTGCTCCCTGCCTCCTCCCTCAAGACTATGTCCTGTTAATGGCCCATCAGTGCCTTATCTCATGACTCATCATTCCACTGTGAGATGCTCCACCCAGAGGGAGAAACCAAGCATCCCATCCTGCATATAAACTGGGATTTTTGAAGACCACAGGCAGCCTTTCCCACTGGATTTCCAGAGGACAAGAGCTACATGCCTACCACTGGACCTTCTGAGGAAGACCAGATCTTTCTACACAGGATCACCGCTTCAACAGAACCACATCCATTCACTCCAGGAGGATGCAGCCACCACCTTATCAGACTGCTGCTGCCACCCTGACTAACAGGGTCAGGTTGTATCTGACTCTGTCAGTTTAAATCAGTTGGTTTTTCCCTGCCTTGTTATATATATATAAGAACTGTTATTCCTATTTCCCGTATCTTTTCCTGAAAGCTCCTTGATTTCAAAATTATAATAATTTGGAGGGAAGGGGGGTTGCATCTGCCATTCCCAGGGAGGCTCCTGCCTTCCTTAGCAGACACCTGTCTTTCAAACCAAGACAGATCTTGGCACCCAATGTGGGGCCTGAGGGCATCGAGAGAAAAGGGTGAGAAGGAATAACAGTTCCAGGGTAACCTAATTTTGTGTGCTGAATATAGAAACCTCATTAGGCGGCACCATGTGGGCTAGCTTACCCTGGTTCAGGTGTCACGTGTTCGTGGCTATATTTCTTCCCTTTCCATCTCCTTATCTAAACGTGGGTCCTCTGACTAAGGCTACTGTGGCTGTTATCCTGTTGGAGCTATGGGTTGATAAGGTGAGGAATTCCTGGGTTTTTAATTTTGTCTTGAATGTGGGTACATGGATAAAAAGCTATCACTAAGCATATGTTTTTGGGGTTACATTAACAATGGTACCTTCTGTGAGGAAATAACCCCGAGGGAAATTTTCTCCCAACCCTTCAAGCAGTTCTTTGGGCCTGCCCCACCAATCTTCAAAGGGTTTAGATTTCCCCTAGCTACTAGCCAAGTGTTGATAGGTTTACTCTGTCTGGTGTTGTTGATAGTTCTACTCTATTTAGCACTCAGGGGTAAGGTAAAATTTACTTGGATAACTACCCAGGCACCTGCCCCAGAGTCTAGGGATGCTGTCCCAGAAGCTGACATGGCCCCAGAGACTAGAGATCTGGCCCCAGAGACTAGACATCCAGAGCCTGATCCTGCCCAACAGCCCACCTCAGAAATGGACTACCTGAACTGGGTGGGGGTACTGGTGAAGAGGATGCAGGAGTTGCGCCAGGGGATATGCCAAGTGCTAAAGGAATACACCTCCTCAGCTAGTGAAAAACCCTCTCCCTGCCCCAAAGAGGGTGAGTCCAATGGTGCAGCAGCAGAACCCACAGATTTTACAACCATCCAGGTTTCAGCTGAACCACAAGGACAACCACAGCCAGCAGCAGTCGCCCCTGTGCAAAGGAGGAAGTGTAAGACCAAATCAGTACGACCAGTTAATGATGATGGGGAACCAGGGCCCTCAGAACCAGCAGGAGAGCCAGAGCCAGAAATCATCACTGAGTCCCTGTCGTACGACAGTCTCTGTGGTATGCGAGACGACATTGTGCGAAGGGGGTGTGAGCCTTATACAACCTGTCTGCTTCGGGTTTGGGACCTTATGGGCACAAAGTGTGCAACTGGATAGTGGTGAGGCAAGATATCTGGGATCATTGACCCAGGACCCAGGTGTGGACCAGATGTTTGTGAGGGAGACAGGGCCCCTTTCTCTCTGGGAGCGGCTCTTAATGAGTGTGAGAGAAAGGTTCATTCACAAAGGAAGAATGCAGGAGTACCATCATAGAATGCAGTGGAAGACACTCGAGGAAGGGATCCAGCAGCTAAGAGAGGTGGCAGTATTAGAGGTACTCTTTGGGAGGGATGGACAGCACGGTAATGACCCCGATAAGGTCAGGTGCACAGGACAGATGATGTGGAACCTGGCAAGGCTAGGGCCATCGCAATACACCACCTTCATTGCAACCATTGATGCTGACAATACCCGAGAAACAGTGGGCTCTGTTGCCAACAAGCTCAGGAATTATGACAGTATGGTCAATGGCCCGCTGAAAGCTCATGTCTCTGCTGTGGTCCAGGACCTCAAAGAGGAGATGAAGGAGAGGAGGGAGGAGATGAGGAAGGTCAGTGTGGCACCAGTGCGAGTCACAGGCCCCCAAGTCAGAGCCCATCGTCCCCCTGCTAGAGAGAGAGGGTACACCCCACAAGCTGAGCCGTGGTTTGTCCTATGTGAGCATGGGGAAGACATGAGAAGGTGAGATGGGAAACCCACTTCTGTCTTGGCAGAGCAGGTGCCTGAACTCAAAGGGGAAGACACTAACCGCAGGGGTTCTGCTAAAGTGAAAGTAGCCTCAGCCTCCCGTGACCGAGCTGCCAGGTATTACAGAAGGGAGGATGATATGTCGGATCCCCTTGAAGGTACCTCAAGCATGTATGCCCAGGGAAAGAATGATAACCAGAGCTAAAGGGGCCCTGCCTCTAGCCAGGGAGAGGCACAGGAAAACCGGATTTTCTGGACGGTGTGGATCCGATGGCCTGGCACATCAGAGCCACAAAAATATGATGCATTGGTTGATACTGGGGCACAGTGTACTTTAATGCCATCGGGACATGTGGGGGCAGAACCTGTATCCATCGCTGGGGTGACCGGGGGATCACAGCAGTTGACCCTTTTGGAAGCTGAGGTGAGCCTGACTGGGAAGGAGTGGCAAAAGCATCCGATTGTGACCGGCCCAGAGGTCCCGTGTATCCTGGGCAGACTTCCTCCGCAATGGCTATTACAAAGACCCGAAAGGACTCAGGTGGGCATTTGGGATTGCTGCTCTGGAGGCAGAGGGCATCAGGCAATTGAACACCCTGCCTGGACTATCAGAGAATCCTTCTGCAGTTGGGCTCCTGAAAGTGGAAGAGCAACGAGTGCCAATTGCCACCTTGACAGTGCACTGCTGGCAGTATTGGACAAATCGAGATGCTGTGATCCCCATCCACAAGATGATCCGTGAGCTGGAGAGCCAAGGGGTGGTCAGCAAGACCCACTCACCCTTCAACAGCCCCATTTGGCCTGTGCACAAGTCTGATGGGGAATGGAGATTGACTGTGGACTATCGTGGCTTGAATGAAGTGACTCCACCGCTGAGCGCTACTGTGCCGGGCATGTTGGAGCTCCAGTATGAGCTGGAGTCCAAAGCAGTGAAGTGGTACGCCACTATTGACATTGCCAATGCATTTTTCTCCATTCCTCTGGCAGTGGAGTGCAGGCCTCAGTTTGCCTTCACCTGGAGGGGTGTGCAGTATACCTGGAACCGACTGCCCCAGGGGTGGAAGCACACTCCCACCATCCCACCAGGCTGCACTGGAAAAGGATGAGGCCCCAGAACATCTGCAGTACATTGATGACATCATTGTGTGGGGGAACACTGCAGCAGAAGTGTTTGAGAAAGGAGAGAGAATCATCCGAATTCTCCTGGAAGCTGGTTTCACCATCAAGAAGAGCAAAGTCAAGGGACCTGCCCGAGAGATCCAGTTCCTGGGAGTAAAGTGGCAAGATGGACGGCGTCAGATTCCCACTGAGGTCATCAACAAGATCACTGCAATGTCTCCACCGACCAGCAAGAAGGAAACACAAGCTTTCCTAGGCGCCATAGGTTTCTGGAGAATGCACATTCCTGAGTACAGCCAGATTGTGAGCCCTCTCTACCTGGTTACCCGCAAGAAGAACGATTTCCACTGGGGCCCTGAACAGCAGCAAGCCTTCGCCCAGATCAAGCAGGAAATCGCTCAAGCCGTAGCCCTTGGCCCAGTCAGGACAGGACCAGAGGTGAAGAACGTGCTCTACTCTGCAGCCAGGAACAATGGCCTGTCCTGGAGCCTCTGGCAGAAGGTGCCTGGTGAGACTCGGGGCTGACCACTGGGATTCTGGAGCCGAAGTTACAGAGGGTCTGAAGCCAACTACACTCCCACAGAGAAGGAAATCTTGGCTGCCTGTGAAGGAGTCCAAGCTGCCTCAGAAGTAATTGGCACAGAGGCACAACTCCTCCTGGCCCCCCAACTCCCCCCGACTGCCGGTGCTGGGGTGGATGTTCAAAGGAAAGGTTCCTTCTACTCATCATGCCACCGACACTACTTGGAGCAAATGGATCGCCCTCATCACGCAGCACGCCCGAATTGGAAACCCAAGTAGCCCTGGGATCTTGGAAATACTTATGAACTGACCGGAAGGTGAGACTTTTGGGTTATCTTCTGAAGAAGAAGAGGAGCAGGTGACACATGCTGAAGAAGCTCCACCATATAACAAGCTACCAGAGAGTGAAAGACAATATGCCCTCTTCACTGATGGTTCCTGCCGAATTGTAGGCTCTAGCCGGAAATGGAAAGCTGCTGTATGGAGCCCCACACGACAAGTTGCACAGGCTACTGAAGGAGAAGGTGGATCGAGCCAATTTGCTGAACTCAAAGCCGTTCAATTAGCTCTGGACATAGCTGAAAGAGAGAAGTGGCCAAAGTTCTACCTCTACACTGATTCATGGATGGTAGCCAATGCTCTGTGGGGTTGGCTGGAAAGGTGGAAGAAGGCAAACTGGCAGCGCAGAGGAAAACCAGTCTGGGCTGCTGAGGAGTGGAAAGGCATTGCCACTTGGGTAGAGAAGCTATCTGTGAAGGCCCGTCATGTAGATGCTCACGTCCCCAAGAGCCAGGCTAATGAAGAACATCGTAATAACAAGCAGGTAGATCAGGCTGCAAAAATAGAGGTGTCCCAGATTGACTTAGATTGGAAACCCAAGGGAGAGTTGTTCCTAGCTCGATGGGCCCATGATGCCTCAGGCCATCAGGGCAGAGATGCCACCTATAAGTGGGCACAAGACCGAGGGGTGGATCTGACCATGGACAGTATCTCCCAGGTTATCCATGATTGTGAGACATGCGCTGCGATCAAGCAGGCCAAGCGGGTGAAGCCCCTGTGGTATGGTGGGCGGTGGTCCAAATACAAGTATGGGGAGGCCTGGCAGGTTGATTACATCACACTGCCTCAAACCCGCCAAGGCAAGCGCCATGTGCTCACAATGGTAGAAGCCACCACAGGATGGCTGGAGACCTACCCTGTGCCTCATGCTACAGCCTGTAACACCATCCTGGGCCTTGAAAAGCAAGTCCTTTGGAGGCATGGTACCCCTGAGAGAATCGAGTCTGACAATGGGACTCATTTCAAGAACAGCCTTATAAACACCTGGGCCAGAGAACATGGCATTGAGTGGGTGTACCACATCCCTTACCATGCACCAGCAGCTGGGAAGGTTGAGCGGTGTAATGGACTGCTTAAAACCACCTTGAAGGCACTGGGTGAGGGGACTTTCAAAAACTGGGAGGTACATTCAGCAAGAGCCACCTGGTTAGTTAACACCCGAGGCTCCACCAGCCGAGCAGGCCCTGCCCAATCCGAACCCCTACAAACAAACAACAGATGGGGATAAGGTTCCAGTGGTGCACGTGAGATGTATGCTTGGAAAAACTGTCTGGGTTAACTCTGCCTCAAGCAAAGACAGACCCATCCGTGGGGTTGTCTTCGCTCAGGGACCAGGTTGCATCTGGTGGGTGATGCAGAAAGATGGGGAAACCCATTGTGTACCACAAGGAGACCTAATTCTGAGTGAGAACTGCAGGGAAGGTGTTATTGTGTATGTATGTATATATATCTGTAAGAGGGTATTGATTTGGGTGTGATGTAGATGGTAATAGAGTACGGGGTGAGTTATGTCCTAGGTTACAGTGTAAGGTGTGCCCACAAGCATGTATTCTATCACCATCTTCATGAGCTGTTAAAACCAGGTGGGGCAGTGCTCCCTGCCTCCTCCCTCAAGACTATGTCCTGTTAATGGCCCATCAGTGCCTTATCTCATGACTCATCATTCCACTGTGAGATGCTCCACCCAGAGGGAGAAACCAAGCATCCCATCCTGCATATAAACTGGGATTTTTGAAGACCACAGGCAGCCTTTCCCACTGGATTTCCAGAGGACAAGAGCTACATGCCTACCACTGGACCTTCTGAGGAAGACCAGATCTTTCTACACAGGATCACCGCTTCAACAGAACCACATCCATTCACTTCAGGAGGACTGCAGCCACCACCTTATCAGACTGCTGCTGGCACCCTGACTAACAGGGTCAGGTTGTATCTGTCTCTGTCAGTTTAAATCAGTTGGGTTTTTTTCCTGCCTTGTTTTATATATATATATCCTTGTTTTATATATATATATATATATATATATATATATATATATATAAGAGCTGTTATTCCTATTTCCCGTATCTTTTCCTGAAAGCCCCCTGATTTCAAAATTATAATAATTTGGAGGGAAGGGGGGTTGAAGGGGAGTTGCATCTGCCATTCCCAGGGAGGCTCCTGCCTTCCTTAGCAGACACCTGTCTTTCAAACCAAGACAGCAGGGCTTTTGGAGCCATGGATGTCTCCTTATGACACTCCTATCTTGCTGGTTAGGAAATCAGATGGAACTTGCAGAAGGGTGCAAGATTATTAAACCTGGGCACTCGATGGTGCCAGGTGCTTGTACCATCTTGAGCCGGGTTCCCTCCTCACACACTAAACAGTATTTTGCCTTTGAGTGGGAACAAGAGGGAGAAGGGGTTATTTGGGAAAGAGGTTAATTTACTCCATTTTGACAATAACCAATTCCCTAGGAATTAGGCTATTGCCATATGTGAAGGACTTGCTCCTATCAGGAGAATGGGAGGAGGTGACAGGGAAAGCCACGGTGAAATTGTTCGGTTTTCTGGCTGGAAGGAGGCTTGGAGTGTCCGAAGGGAAGGCACAGGTGATGGAGAGAAAGGATGAATGTTTGGGGCATATTTTGACTGAAGGTCTGGGGTGTGTTGGCCCAGAGGGGGTCAAGGGAATCTTGGAGGTGCTGTTGCCCAGGACTGAAGGGGAGCTGTGACAAGTTTTAGGACTAATAGGGTATTGCCAGAACTGGATTAAGGACTTTATTCTGTGGCTTTTTAACCCAACATAGTCCCAGTGTTGTTGTATAGACACCAGAAGGAAAGCAGAACGGAAGAAGATTAAAAGAGAGGGTGATTAATGCCCCAGCTTTAGCTCTCCCAGGCCCAGAAAAGGAATTGGAGTTGTATGTGGATGTTAAACAGAGCTGTGCCGATGGAATTCTAGTGCCAAAATGTTTGCAAAGCGAGGGGGTGGCCCCAGTGTTTGCTCTGTTGCCTGCAGAGTTGTGCAGCCATGGCTTTGATGATAACTGATGGCAGGATTGTTAAAGTCTGGCACCAAGTTCTGGGTGGATGACCGGCACTAGGCTGTTACAGTGTGAAACCTGTTTAATGGAATGGGAGGATTTAGAATTGAGAACCCAGCCTCCTGTTTAACTGGTCCCCATAAACAAGCCTTAAAGGAGGCTCGTGATTGCATCCAGGTAACAGATGCTCTAGTAAAGGGAAGGGAATTGCAAGAGGGGGGGAAGCTACCATGCCCATGGTCAGCACCAGCCTCAGAATTGTATGCCTCAAAGAAAGCCTGCAAAGGGTATCCAGGAAAGGCAGTGAATATTTACAGGTTCGAAGTATGCATGTGTGGTGGTACCTGCGTTTGGGAAGCTGGGAGAAGTGTGTTAACCTGCAGGGAAAAATGTTCGCCCAGGAGAGCTCTACTACTCGCTTGTTGGAGGTGGTGAATGTACCAAAAGAGGTAGAAGTGAGACCTGTTAGGGGACATCAGGCAGGGTGCTCAGAACAGGTGGCCAGTGGAGATGTTGAGAAAGCAGAACTTTAGCCAGAGGTCTCTGGGATCCTCCCTTTGCTCCCTGTGACACCACTGTTGCCAGGGGGAGAGGGGAAGTGGTGGTGCCGTCTTTTCCAGCAGAGGAGTCTGAGATAATTAAAGGTGGTGGGGTAGAAGAAAGAGGGGAGAAGTGATTTTTGAAGGACAGTAAACAGTGGATGCCCTTGAGCCTGCACATGTTCAAACAACTCCATGGGGGGAGTCATTGTGGCTTTTGGGGATTGGCAGAGACCTTCCTCAAGATGTTCTGCCTTGGGTCCTTTTGTTTTGGCAAAAAGAGCTCTCGAGGAGTGTCTGGCTAAGGTTTACAGGCAGACTACAAAGGAGATTGCAAGGTGGGGCAGTGGCCCTGCGCTGTAGTCCTTTTTCCTGGGATGGCGGGAGGATTTTGCTGAGATGCCCTGGCGAGAGGGTTAGGTATCCTCTGGTGGTGGTGTGCTGGCCAGACGGTGCCAGAGGCATTTCTGGTTGCTTCAGCAGCAGTTTGAGCAGTTTACAAATGATTTCTGAATAGGGGATTGTGGAGGCAGTGGACTCAGATGTAGGAACTCATTTTACAGGGGCATCCCTCAAGGGATTTTGGCTGCTTTGAGAATTCAGCGGGGCCTCCGTATCCCCGGCACCCTGAGAATTCAGGTCAGGTAGAAAGGATAAATGGAGGAATAAAGAAGCACTTTTTGAACCTGGTGGCACAAACTAAGATGCCATGGCTACGGCTTTTGCCATTAGCTTTGGCAAGAAGAGTCAAACCTGAGGGAATATTGAGTTATTCTCCTTTGAATTGCTCGGGATTCTCGCCCTGTTAATTTTCAGTGTGGTGGGGAGGTGAAGATACATCCTTAAACCAGTCTGTGGCCAAGGTACTGTGTCTCGTGGGATCTCTTTGGTAGGAAGCCCAGGTAGCACAGACGCTGCCTTTGGACTTTGCTGTTCATCACAGCCAGCCAGGACAGCAGAGACAGTAGCCAGGACAGCTCACACGGGTGGACCCGTCACACTCGGGTCAAGGCCTCCAAAGCCCTGGAGATTGGGACTTCTCCGCTGGAAGAGAAGGATGGGACACCTCGGCTAGCAGGAGCCACGGCCAGGGCCCTCTAGTGCTTAATGGGCTCAGATGAGTTGTCCTTGTCTCCTTTGTTCTCTGTATTTACTTCCACACCTGGTGCAGGGACCAGCCATGGGAAAGGCAGGAGCGGGGGTTCAGATGTTCTGGGTGGTTACAAAGGGTTAAGTTAGGAACAACTAAGGTTTGTAAAGACAAACTGAGAAACAGGAACAGGAGGGATTGAGAGGAAAGCTGTGTGCTGATGTCTTTACAAAGAATGTGATGGGTGAAGGTATGGTGTTAACGTCTTTGAAATGGGGTTTAATGTCCCTACTGACTCTGGGCAGCAGGTTTGTGGCAGAGCCCGCACAGCTTGGCTCCTGAGACAGACACGGGTCTGCACAAGCCTGAACTTCTGCGCTTTGGGGTAAAACAGTAGGTTCCAGGGGGATACATGGGGTGGGCGGTGCGGGAAGGCTGTACCTTCCCTGTACCCCAGCCCGTGGGGCAAGGAAGAGGGCACCACGCGGCCGGGAGCTCAGGATAGAAGGAGGCTGTGCCCTGTGAAACGTCGGGAGAGAGAAAACCCCGCGGCGTGTGCCCAGTGGAGTCTCCCTTTATTCGAATAAGGTTGAGGGACTCCTCTGATTCCTTTTTGGACATAAACCTCTGGCGTTTGTGGATGTTCCTGGACTCCAGTGACCACAAGTAACTCTTACCAGGGACACCAGCAACTGCAAGGGACCCCGAATGGCCTCAGGTGACCCTGAATGACCTCAAGTGACCTCGAGTGACTTCAAGTGATCCCAGATGACCTCAAGTGACCCCTCCCAGCCTCTCAAATTACTTGACGCCAAATGACCTCAAGTGACCCTGAATGACCTGAAATGATACCAAAATTACCTCAAGTGACCCCAACTTCCCTCAAATGACCTCAAGTGACCCCACCAGGGCATCAGTTGACCCCAAATGACCTCAAGGGACCCCAGATGACCTCAAGTAACCCCAAATAACCTCAAGTGACCCCGAATGAACTGAAGTGACCCTAAATGATCGCAAATTACATCAAATGACCTCAAGAAACCCCAAAATGACCTCGTGACCCCAAATGACCTCGAGTGACCCCAAAATGACCTAAAGTGACCCCAAATTCCCTCAAATGACCTCAAGTGACCCCATATGACCTCAAGTGACCCAAATGACCTTGAGTGACCCCAGATGACCTCGAGTGACCCCAAAATGACCTCAAGTAAACCCAGATGACATTGAGTGACCCCCAAATGACCTCAAGTGACCCCTCTGAGGCTCTCAAATGACCTCAAGTGACCCCTCAGGATCGCAAGTGATCCTGAATGACCTCAAGTAACCCCAAATGACCTCAAGTAACCCCAGATGACCTTGAGTGACCCCAAAATGACCTCAAGTGACCTTGAATGACCTCAAGTGACCCCCAAATGACCTCAAGTGATCCCTCCCAGGGCCTCCAGTGACTTCAAGTAACCCCAAATGATCTCAAGTGATCCTGAATGACCTCAAGTAACCCCAAATGACCTTGAGTGACCCCAGATGACCTTGAATGACCCCAAAATGACCTTGAGTGACCCCCAAATGATCGCAAGTGATCCTGAATGACCTCAAGTAACCCCAGATGACCTTGAGTGACCCCAGATGAACTGGAGTGACCCCCAAATGACCTCAAGTGACCTTGAATGACCTCAAGTGACCCCAAATGACCTCAAGTGATCCCTCCCAGGGCCTCCAGTGACCTCAAGTAACCCCAAATGATCTCAAGTGACCCTGAATGACCTCAAGTGACCCGAAATGACCTTGGGTGACCCCAGATGACCTCGAGTGACCCCAAAATGACCTTGAGTAAACCCAGGTGACATTGAGTGACCCCCAGATGACCTCAAGTGACCCCTCTGAGGCTCTCAGATGACCTCAAGTGACCCCTCAGGAACTCAAGAGATCCTGAATGACCTCAAGTAACCCCAAATGACCTCAAGTAACCCCAGATGACCTTGAATGACCCCAAAATGACCTTGAGTGACCCCCAAATGACCTCAAGTGACCCCTCAGGATCTCAAGTGACACCTCCCAGGGCCTCCAGTGACCTCAAGTAACCCCCAATGATCTCAAGTGACCCCAGATGACCTTGAGTGACCTCCAGATGACCTCAAGTGACCCCAAATGACCTCAAGTGATCCCTCCCAGGGCCTCCAGTGACCTCAAGTAACCCCAGATGATCTCAAGTGGCCCTGAATGACCTCAAGTGACCCCCAAATGACCTTGAGTGACCCCAGATGACCTTGAGTGACCCCCAAATGACCTCAAGTGACCCCTCTGAGGCTCTCAGATGACCTCAAGTGACCCCTCAGGATCTCAAGAGATCCTGAATGATCTCAAGTAACCCCAAATGACCTCAAGTAACCCCAGATGACCTTGAATGACCCCAAAATGACCTTGAGTGACCCCCAAATGATCGCAAGTGATCCTGAATGACCTCAAGTAACCCCAGATGACCTTGAGTGACCCCAGATGAACTGGAGTGACCCCCAAATGACCTCAAGTGACCCCTCTGAGGCTCTCAAATGACCTCAAGTGACCCCAGATGATCTCAAGTGACCCTGAATGACCTCAAGTAACCCCAAATGACCTCAAGTGACCCCAGATGACCTTGAGTGACCTCCAGATGACCTCAAGTGACCCCCAAATGACCTCAAGTGATCCCTCCCAGGGCCTCCAGTGACCTCAAGTGACCCCAGATGATCTCAAGTGACCCTGAATGACCTCAAGTGACCCGAAATGACCTTGAGTGACCCCAGATGACCTCAAGTGACCCCAAAGTGACCTTGAGTAAACCCAGATGACCTTGAGTGACCCCCAAATGACCTCAAGTGACCCTTCTGAGGCTCTCAGATGACCTCAAGTGACCCCTCAGGATCTCAAGAGATCCTGAATGATCTCAAGTAACCCCAAATGACCTCAAGTAACCCCAAATGACCTTGAGTGACCCCAGATGAACTTGAGTGACCCCCAAATGACCTCAAGTGACCCCTCTGAGGGTCTCAAATGACCCCTCAGACTCGCAAGTGATCCTGAATGACCTCAAGTAACCCCAGATGACCTTGAGTGACCCCAGATGAACTTGAGTGACCCCAAAATGACCTCAGGTGACCTTGAATGACCTCAAGTGACCCCCAAATGACCTCAAGTGATCCCTCCCAGGGCCTCCAATGACCTCAAGTAACCCCAGATGATCTCAAGTGACCCTGAATGACCTCAAGTAACCCCAAATGACCTTGAGTGACCCCCAAATGACCTCAAGTGACCCCTCTGAGGCTCTCAAATGACCTCAAGTGACCCCTCAGGATCTCAAGTGATCCTGAATGACCTCAAGTAACCCCAGGTGACCTTGAGTGACCCCAGATGAACTTGAGTGACCCCAAAATGACCTCAGGTGACCTTGAATGACCTCAAGTGACCCCCAAATGACCTCAAGTGATCCCTCCCAGGGCCTCCAATGACCTCAAGTAACCCCAGATGATCTCAAGTGACCCTGAATGACCTCAAATAACCCCAAATGACCTTGAGTGACCCCCAGATGACCTCAAGTGACCCCTCTGAGGCTCTCAAATGACCTCAAGTGACCCCTCAGGATCTCAAGTGATCCTGAATGACCTCAAGTAACCCCAGGTGACCTTGAGTGACCTCAAAATGACCTCAAGTGATCCCTCCCAGGGCCTCCAATGACCTCAAGTAACCCCAAAAAATCTCAAGTGACCCTGAATGACCTCAAGTAACCCCAAATGACCTTGAGTGACCTCAGATGACCTTGAGTGACTCCCAAATGACCTCAAGTGTCCCCACATGAGCTCAAGTGGCCCCCAAATGACCTCAAGTGATCTCAAATGATCTGACATAACCCCGAGTGGCCCCAGCAGGGTCTCCCCTGACCTCAAGTGACCCCTCTCAGCCAGACGTCCGCCCCGTTTCAGAGTAGCTTCCTCCCACTGTGCTCCCTCTTTCCCGGCAGGGGCGCATCCCACACGCGCAGCCCGCCCCCGATTCCTAGGGCTGGAGTAACCCTGGTTGCTCGCTTGCCCCAAGGAGCCCTCCTCCCTCTTATTCCCGCACTAAGGCAGAGTGCTCTTCAGCAGTCTGAGGGGGGAGCCCAGCTGAGGGCGGTGCAGGGTCCTGGGACCATGGAGTGCCTGGGCTCCACCCCCTCCCCCGCCCTTCCTAGGGCCTGCACCACGACTGGCGGGACAGGAGTGTTACGGGAGCCCTACACGGCTCCAACAGCTGTGCCGCTAGTAGGGGTTCCGTGGCAGGCTGCCAGCCTCCCTCCCTCCCTTCCTGCCCGGGACAGAGGGTGACTGGGGCTACAGTGTAACAAGCAACCAGCCCTGTGGGGTCTGTCGCCAGCTGTTCAAACCAGGGGGGGCAGGGCTCTCTGTCTCTGCCATGACACAGCCCTGATAACTCCCTCCAGGGGAGATCTTCTGCTCATGGGCCATCCAGCCTCACTGAGTGACTCAGAAAGTTACATCATCCCATTGTGAGATGCCCCACCCAGGGGCAGGAACCAAGCATTCCTACCTGGATATAATCTGAGGTTTGGAACACCGTAGGGAGTCCTTACCTACTGGTTCCCAGGGGCCAAGAGCTACATAACCACCACTGGACCTTCAGAGCAGCACCAGACCCTTCTACAGGCTCACGGCTTTGACAGAACCGGGTCTATCACTTCAGGAGGACTGCAGCCCCCCCTTAATGGGACTGCGGCCACCACGCTGCCCGGCAGGGTGTCAGGTCGTATCCTGGTTCTGTCAGGTGAAGCCAGTGTTCCTGTATCATTGCCTTGTTATATGTATATTAGTAAAGCACTGTTATTCCTGTTTCTCATATTTTTGCCTGAAAGCCCCTTGCTTTCAAAATTTAATAATAATTTGGAGGGGAGAGGATTACATTTTCCATTCCAAGGGAGGCTCCTGCCTTTCTTAGCAGACACCCGTCTTTCAAACCAAGACAGAGGGTATTGCTTTTTGGACACCACTTGTCCAGGTTTCCTCCGACTAATGTGGAGAGGCTCCAGATCCACTTTTCCACATTCCTGTGGGACTGCCCACACCTCTGGGTTCACTCCAGGATTCACAGCACCAGCCTCCCCCTCACCCCTTACAACACTAACTTGCATTCTCAGCTCCAGTCATCAAATCCCCTCCCAGCAAACCACAATCACAACTAGGAATAATCAGAACTCCACGCTTTTCAAACCCACCTCACACATTCAGCAAACTCTCACGGATGTCCCTGTGTTCCTCTTATTTGCCTGTGATGCCTTTTTCAACCCAGAAATGAAACAACACACACTTCCAGTATTATAGTAGTATAGGAGCTAATATAAAAATGGATCCTTATTGAAGGCCTGCAGGGGCAGTCATGGGAAAATGTCCACAAGAGCCCACCCCCACAGGGGTGCACACAGCTTTATAGGTTTGGTAAACGAGCATAATTGAAAAAAAGCAGCAATTCTGAGTACAGGTGGTGAGGCAATTCCCCTTTGTGGTTCAACCCTTTTCTGGAGTCCCCCCCCTTGCTACTAGCTGGTTTTCAGCCTCGGCTTCTAAGGGGAGCTAAGACAGCGTAGGGGCCTCAGAATGTGTTTTGTTTTTCTGCCTAGGAAAGTACTGAAGCTAAGCTACAATAACAGATTACAGAGTTACAAATACATGTGTAAAGAATATAGAGAATCTCTAAAAGAAAAAGAGGTGAAAACCAAAACAGCATCGTTCCCCCCTTTTTTAGAGACTAACAAGACTCTGCTTTGTCCAGTCTCTACTCCATATTTAACCACACCACCAGTTTATACAACTAGTTATCCCACTGGCCATCATACAGATGTCAACTCTAACTACTGCTTCTAGGAACACTTTTTTTATCCGGGCCCAGTTTGGTAACCATGAAGTGAGTGTGCTGAAGGTATATTCAAGGTTCAGTGAGGTCCTTTGAGAGCTACCTGGTGTAGAATTTGAGTTTCCTTTTCCATTTCAACCCAGTTTTTATTAAGTGTTTTCCTCTGATCTGCATAAGAACAACAACCAGTGTTAATGGTTTTGCAGCTAGTAGGAAATTAAGTCATTCTGTTTTGTAAAAATATACCACACAAATCACAGGCTGCTTCTTGTAAGGCCAAAATGGCATCTTTTCCTTTTCAATATGTTCAGTAATCAAATCTTACGTTTGGAATTACAGCCCCACAGGCACAGGCCCAATCTTTACCTAGGGGCAAAACTTACCGGGCCAGATTCTCACATATTCGATATTACTCTGACAAGTTGTTCTTATGAAGAGCTTTTGGATCCATTTTGGGCGAAAGTGACATGCAAATTTTGGGGTCAGATCTGAGCCATGGTTACCAACTGTGCAGATAACAGGCACAAAAGAATAATGTAAACCACATCATCCTGATTTGTGTCAGTCTCTGTTTTCCAGTTGTTGTAGGAGCAGAGGTCTTCTTAACTCTGGAGCAGTGAATTCAGGGTTCTGTGCCAGCACCTCTGGTTTTGGTGAGCGTAGTCAGGACTTGGAATGGTCCTCTGAGCTTGTAAGGGTCACTGTGTCTCTGTTGAGCATACACTCAGTCTCTGGGCTGGAACAGATGAGCGGTGTATCCATTCTTACCTGTCTGGCCAACACGATGAATCTTTGGAGCTTCTGCAAAGTGGAACTGAAAAGCTGTTAAATACCTCAGTAAGTCAATGTTCCCCTCCCATGCATTTCTCCCGTAGCAGACCCAATGTAACATGGCCTGCCATGCAATATTTCAGAAGGGCTTGGATTGTCTCTTCACCTTGGTGGCATGTGGCCTCTCAGTAAGGCTACAGGCCTGAACCCACGTCATGGGTGTTTCTGACAAATTTTACTAATCTGTGTTTTTGAGAGTTCTATTCATACATTCCACCTTAGCACTGGTCTGGCGTGTATAGGGAATTTACAGATCCCAAACAATCCCCACAAGTTGACTCATTTCCCCAATCACTGTGGGACCAACCCCAAATGTTGTGATGCGGTGTTCGATGGTAAAGCGCCATGACCTTCCCAAAAGCATCTCCAGGAGGAAGCCGCTCAGTGCAGCCACCACACTTGCACACACGTCCACACACACATGCGGGGATAGCTCCAGGAATGAACTGACAGTAAAGAGCCAGAAAGGGTCTCCATATGGGGTTCCATTGGATGACTTTAACGCAGCCACACTCCTGAAAGGCTCCAGGGATGAAGACAGAGAACAACGGAGGGCTCAGGGTTATCTAGGGGAGCGGAGAGAGCATCAGGGACCAATGGTCTGAGGGCGCAGGGGCGGTACAAAGGCAGGCTAGGGAATGGGAGCCAATGGGGAAGCTCTGAGGGCGTGGCGAGGGGCAAGGGCCAGTGTGGGGAACTTGGAGTGGAGAACTTTCTAGGGCAGGGACATATAAGGTAACAAGGGGTGGGGGGGCCAACCAGGGAAGCAGAACTGGGGTACATTAACATAGCAGGGCAAAGCATGCTGGGGGAAGCCTTTTCGGTCACCCTAACCTGGGGAGCATCTCTGATACTAGAGACTGTCTCACCAGTGGACTCTCTTTGTCCCTTGTACCACCAGCCCACCGGCCCCCACACCTAAAGGAACCCCAAACTTTGGAATTACATGACTGAGTAAAATTTTCACCACCTCCCTTGCTGTGTTGGTGTTACAGGAGTAAGCTTCAGACCATCCACTAAAGGTGTCAACTAACACATACCTGTTTCCTTCTCTGCTTGGTAACTCAGCAGAATCGATTTGCCAATAATCTCCAGGAAATCGCCTGCCTCTGTTATTTCTAGCACAACTCTTTTGCTCATGTTTGGCTTGTTTCTGTAGCAGGTTTTACATTTGCTTTTTACAGACTGCACAATATCAGTCATTTCCCTTTCTATTACTACCTTCTTCAGATGTTTCAAAAGGTTCTCTGTTCCCCTCTGTGTGCCTTCATGTTCTTGCTGCAGTGGGATTACAATCTGTCCCTCTGCTGGAGCAGTCCATTCACTTGCTTTGATTTCAGCTCCTCTGCTAGAAAACTGATGGCCCTTCTGATAACACCTGGGGAAAACCTTAACAAATCAGTTCCCCTCTGTGGCACCACTGTTAAGACGCCTTTTTCTGCAGCCCCTTTTACTATTTCATCAGCAGAATGATTCTCTAATTCAGGAGTTGTTTTCCTGTTTTGCTGAACTTTGCAATGCCTACAGGCTGTTCCTCTAGGCTTCCAAATACTCTGCAGCATGCACGGATCTGTTCAGTGTGTTCAATTCCATTACCTTGAACAGGCCATCCTCTTTCCTTCCAGATGACTTTGCTCAGTTCTAGATCTCTCATTGATGCAATCTGTTCAGCTTTTTGTGGTGATACATCTGATGGCAAAGCATTGGTGTCATTTATCTGGTCCGTGGCTACCACTGCGGCTCTTGCCATCTCACAGGAAGCCGCTCTTGTCTGTATACAGCTCCCAGCCTGGATCTTGTGCTGGCACATCCTTCAGGTCTGGTCTGCTGGAATAGGCCTCTTTGATGGTCTGCCAACAGTCAGATACATTGTTAGTTAGTGTGGGAAACAGAGACATACCAGGGCTGCCAGCAAATGTCTGCAGAACAGCATTAGCCTGTTTCAGTAACATGGCATGAGGCACATGTCGTCAGTGTTCACAGAACAAACTTACAGTGAGTTGGATGCAGCTGTTAGATGCAGCGATTCTTGGCTGCTGGCTGGATGCAGCAGTTCTTAGCTGCTGGCTTCTCCAGTTCTCCAGTTCCTTTGCCAGCTGATTTCACTGGCAAAACACAAATTAACACATACACATTCACTAGTAGTGGTTGAATAAAACTCACCTGCTCATCCTTTCCATTCACCCCTTAAATAATCAAAGATCTTTTTGACAATTTTTTCCCCTTAGGGATAAAATTCAAAGTGGATCGAGAGGCCCCTGTGTCTATCAGGAGACACACCTCCTCTTGATCTGGACCAACCTTAAAAGTTAGCAAGGGCTCCAGTGTGGTGGGTCCCTGGTATAATGGGAGCCCCTGACACCCCTAACAATCCATCTCCATTATCCTCTGGACTTCCTCCTCCTCCTGAGCAGCCAGTCGTTTCGGCAGACATTCCCAATTCCAGAGTCCCTCTGCCCTGCAGATAGCACACTGATTCCTTCCCAGCCGCTGTTTGGGTTGGCTCTCTCCTGCTGAGGAGGGAATGCCTCTGCCACGTCCTTGTGGCCAAACCTGTCCCCTCTGTCCCGGGAGCCCCCCTGGGCCCTGTAGTTTATTCCTCCGGGGCTGTAATACCTCTGCCTTCACCTTTGCCTTTTCCTCATCCCTTCTTACATACGCTTATCTTTCTAACCAGTTCATCCCGGGATTTATTCTGCCCTTCCTCTAGCCACCCCTGCTACGGCCTGTAGATACTCATTCTCCCACAGCTCAAAATCACTCCTTTCTCCAGTGACCCAAACAAAATCAGTAAAAGAAGATCCTAATTCTTCCACGTCCAATCCGCATTTCCCAGATATTCCTTCCTCCTCCTCCTTGTGCTCACCCTCCTCACCACACACCGTACACCAGAGCCGCTCCCCGTCCAGCCGCAGTTTAGATGCTCCCCGCCCAGCACACCCGTCCAGGGCCCCGGGCCGCTCTCCCGCACCCCAAGCTCTGTAAAGCACCAGCTCCCGACGGGCGGGCGCAGCCGCCGGTGCTGCAGGGACGGGCAGGCGGCCGGGCCGTGCTGCAGCCCCGTGGGGCCGGGGGTCTCCGCAGGCCCTGCCCGCGGGGGCGGCGGCGTTGGGCACCGCCCGGCGCGGAGCCCCGGCTGCCCCACAGCCTCGGCTCGGTCCCGCACCTGCCCCGCAGCTCCCCAGCCTGTGCTGCCGGTCCTGCATTTCCACACCTGGCCTCGGCACTCCTCACCGCAGAGGAACCCCCTTAATGTCCTGAGTAGTAAGTGCACGACCCCGAGCCCTCCAGCCTGGCTCCCATAATGGCCCGGGGAGGGCTGGGGTTGTAGGAACACCACCTCCCTGTATTTGCCTCTCCTGGAAGCCGGGAATACAAAAGACCAAAGCCGATCCCTGTATCAGACTGCAGATTTTGAAGCCTCCGTACCACATCACCTCCGGCTGCTGTTTGCCTTAACCATATTCCTGCACACTCCCCTTCAAGCAGCGCTTTCCCAAACCAACACCATACTGCCCGCTCTGGGCGTGGGTTGCCGAGACCCTTTCTCGGCGCCTCTTATTGCCCCCTCTGGGTGTTCCCGTCCATACCTGCCTCTGGGACAATGTTGAGATGGTTTGCACATCCTCCCAGAGGACCCTTCGGAGGTGTTTTGGGATCGCCATGCCTATAGTCGAGACCCTTGTTCGACTTTCCTCTGCTGCCCACCCTGGGCGTCCTGCCATGTTTTACTCCGCAAAGTTGCACTCACCGCTGAGATTTGCCGAGGCCTTTCTCGACTTTGCCTCACTGCCCTCTCTGGGCATCCCTGTCCTTTCCTACGGACTCTCCACGGCCCGCCCCGGTCCGCCTCTCGTCTGTCTCCTGGACAGTCTCGGGTACCCGGTCAATCGCCCGGTGCCGGCCAGCGCCGAAGGGAGCTGCTCACCTGAACCGGGTAAGGCGCGCCTCTGGCTCCTCTTGCCGCGGGCCAGACCCAGACGATCCCAGAAGGATCCCGGACCGAGCCCCCAGCTGTCAGGAACATCCACAAACGCCAGAGGTTTATGTCCAAAAAGGAGACAGAGGAGCCCTGCAACTTCATTCGAATAAAGGGAGACTCCACTGGGCACACGCCGCGGGGTTTTCTCTCTCCCGACGTTTCAGAGGGCACAGCTTCCTTCTATCCTGAGCTCCCGGCCGCGTGGTGCCCTCTTCCTTGCCCCACGGGCTGGGGTACAGGGAAGGTACAGCCTTCCCGCACCGCCCACCCCATCTATCCCCCTGGAACCTACTGTTTTACCCCAAAGCGCAGAAGTTCAGGCTTGTGCAGACCCGTGTCTGTCTCAGGAGCCAAGCTGTGCGGGTCTGCCACAAACCTGCTGCCCAGAGTCAGTAGGGACATTAAACCCCATTTCAAAGACGTTAACACCATACCTTCACCCATCACATTCTTTGTAAAGACATCAGCTTTCCTCTCAGTACTCAGGGCAGGGCGCTTGTAAAATCTTGGTCTTCAAGATCCCTTCCAACCGATGCCATTCTGTGATTCTTCCTTGTCCTCCATAACTGTTTCTCAGGCTCTGGTCCCTCCTTGCTTGTAGCACTTTGAAATTTCTAGGGGAAGAGAAGAAAAAAATCTACACTGTGCCCTGTTTTTCACTGCTCTGCACGATCTCAGCTGGTCTTTGCTGGAGGCAGTGGTGGCAGGACGGGGCAGGTGAGCGTAGGGTACCCAAAGCTTGGAGCATCCATGGCCATGTGGTTCCCATTCTCCCTGGCCCAGTTCCCATTCCTTTGGGCACACGGGAAAGATGTGGAATAGTCCAGGCCATATTTAAAATTAATTCAATTTACTCCAACTATCTAGAACATTCAAAAATTAAAAATGTGCGTATAGTTTCGACAGAGGGTGTGAAATATGCATCCTGTCAGTGCATTTGTTTAGGGTGCTGCTGTGCAAAGTCATCCTGAAACCAGCTCCCTCTACACTAACAATAAAAGATCGAAGAGGGAAGTTCAGTGTTTGTACTTGTTCATTTTCACCGACTTAAGCAAAAAACTGCCAGTCATGTCAAATTAAATTATATGGTTTTGTATTTCCATTATATTTATATTACACTGTATTACTGTAGTTGAATTAGACTATTTTCCATGGGGTCTGGGCTGTGACTACTGAATTTAACTCACTTTACGCAAGAGCTACCCTTAATTAGACTTGAGCTGAGAGCAGAATTGCTTTGACTAACGCTGCAGACCACTACGGCAGCAGAATGCCACAGGCTCTTAAATGACTTCAAAAGAGATATCCACTGTCTGAACAGCTGGAACTGGACAGACAATTCCAGAAATCCTTCTCAGTGAGCACCTCGACCCTGGGGAGACAGCAGTCCTTGGTCAGGCCCCACCAAGCCTTACAAACCAACCTGGCTGGTTGGCCACGGCTCCTTCACCCATCGCTCATTCACCAGGTCTCCGGCTGCTCACAGTAGATTTCTGCGAGTCCCTGCACTGTTCCTGGAAATAAGAATTGTGAGAGCTGTTGTTTCAATGTTTGAGCCTCTTTTCTAAACTTGTGAGCAGCTCTTGATGCCTCCAGAGGCCAAGTTAACAGGTAGTGGCATCAAAAGGAGTACTGCCTTGATCAGAAATGTGTCATCAGTTCACTAACAGCAAATAATTCCTTCATTCTGTCATGAAAGATACATTGTTGTTCTCTGGCAATTTATAATATTCAGAAACAACACTTCAGTAGCAAAATACCCTCCAGCCAGTGTAATAGATATTCAGCAGGTAATAATAGACATCTCCAACAAATTACTTACTTTGAACTTCTGGACAGGAATGTTAGACACTCATTTCATTTTATTCCTATTTATTTAATCCTCGTGTTTTCCCACCTGCCTGTCTCTCTGCTATCACATCACATGCTTACTGACTTGCCCAGTGTCTCCTTACTGTGGGACAAAGCTTTAAAGGCAATTTAGCCAGTATGAATCAGAGGTGGGTTTTCCCTTGTTTTTATGCTTTTCCCTTAAGGATGTTCTTGGGCTATTTTATTTTGCAAGAAAGCTCAAAACCCAGCCAAATGACAGTGAGAGTTGAGGAAATTGTAAACATTCATGCTGCTATCCACGCTGGCAATATCAGCATTGAAGCAACCATCCCTTTGCACAAGTACTTGCAACTTATTTTAAATTTTACCTTTTATAAAGGAAGGATCATCTTCAGAAGGCAGAACCTTTTCCACATGTGTAGGTAAGGATCTACACGAGCCACAGTTTACAGCCGAAGGAATACCAGACTCTGGATTATGTAAGGCAATATTCAGCTGTTCTGAAAAACAGGAAAGGCATGAGTGCTCTAGAATGATTGCTGATAATTCTGTGAAGAGAAAATTAATGCAAAAGAACTTGAACGAATCATTTAAACCCTGTCTTTTTCTCTTTTTTTTTGTCTGCTCATTCTTGACTGGCCACATATAAATTGCTATAAAAATGAACAATCTCTGATATAAATGTAAATCAGGAAGAAATTCCTTAACTTAATCAAGCTAACAAATGACACAAGAGCTTCCTCATTTGTCTAGGTCTTGTCAAAAGCTGGGCTATCACAGCTCCTCTCACCTAAATTAGGGAGGTGCTTATGTGCATGCTGCAAGTGTTCTCACTGCGGAGTATCTTAGTAGTAAAGGGCCAAATGCTGCAGTAGTAGGTAAACACTAGCACCACTTAAGAGCCTGAGAGCTTGTTTTCTGAGGCAGAATGTAATTCCTTGGCAATTCCCAAAGCCATTGATTAGCTGCAGAGCAGGCAAAAATCGCTGGCTAGGCTGTGCAGGCAGAGTTCTCTGGGAAGGTCTCCGTGGTGTGTTGAGCTCTCTGGTCCGCAGCAGGAACTTCGTGCCCAGCACAAGAGCTGGCACAGCTGCCATCCTCGTGCTGAGCTGGTGCTGCACCTCAGCAGCAAAAATGGGTCACATCCTCTGTGCCTTCTGGGGCAGCCTGCAGCAAGGATGTGGTTTCTCGTCCTCTGTGTGTGAGCAAACCTATTTGGCATCTCTTCAAGCCTTGCCCTCAGTGAGAGCTGGAGGATGTGCTCCTAAATGAGCAGTGCTGACTGGAGGCTGCCCGTGTGTTTTCCAGCTCTGTAGTGAGGTGTTCAGGTAGCATCCGGCAGCAGATGGGATTGCTGGCACAGAGAGATCAGGAATACACTAAAGGGCATGCTTTAACCCATGGGCAAGGTGATGCCTTGCAGAGGGAGCACCCTTTCCTGGCACCTTTCTGGTGTTATTGATCAGCAGAAAGAAAGCTCAGATGAATTCTGTGGCCATTCTGTCACCAGCAAAAAAAAATAAATAAATAAAGGGAGTAGTATTCTGCTCCAATTAATTAAACAAACTGATATAAATTCCACGCTTAAATTGTACTTTGCATATCCATAATCTCTGCACTACATTTTATGTATACTTTACCCTTGGGTAAAAATTTGTGAGCATATAAATGCTTTCTCATATAATCTTGCTAAAGCACGCTCTTCCCTATAAATATTCATACCACTGCCAAAACATTTGCAAGCTTTCCCCAAAGGTGAAATATGTGTAATGTACTTTGCCTTCTGGGTATAAATATTATCCAATACATTTTGGTTAATATGAATACACTAATTATTCTTGTAACCCTTTTTAAAAGGGTCATCCTCATGATGTGAATTTTTTAAAAATGTAATTACAGTAATTGGATACTTAATCTAATTAAAATTGGCTTTATCTTTAATGGGAATTTTTCTAAAGAGGCAGAATGACAATTGACTTTCTGATAATCACTGTTTTCTTTCAGCTAGAGGATGCATTTAGTACAGTAGGAACCAGAGAACATGGCCTCTTTACTACATGCCAGCCACCTTTTGGGCCAGTTAAACTGCAGTTTTACCCGTTACCAGGCTAAACTTCCGCTTTGCTTAGAAACAAAAGTTCTTCATGCTGAATTGATTTCATTGTGGCTCAGGTACAGATAATTTAGGGAGAGTTCATTGTGCTGGTTGTGATGCACGGTGTGCCTTAGATAAGATGTTGTACAGGGGAAGGTGCCAGCCTCCCAAAGCCTGTCTCTGCTTGAAGCTGTAGGCACAGTCATGTACAATGAGTTCCCCTGTCTTTGGGGGACACCTGGATGGACCCCAGCGTGCTTGGGGTGCATGTAAATTCTCACTGGCATCAGCAGAACTCCAGTTTGGATTATCTCCTGAGTTTGTAATTGGGATCAACATTCCTAATGTACTCTTGTAAAGGCACTTTCCATGCAGAGCGACTGGCAGGACTGCCACTGTTCAAAGGGGAAAATTATTTTGAGTCCACACTGCCTCGAGGGAGCATTTTTTACTGTGGGAAGCCAAGGAGAACAAGTTAGGAGTTGCACAGGAAAGAGTGGAGAAGTGGATTGACGTTGCTGCCTTCAGATCCCTGTGACATAAACATTTATGTCTGCTATAAAGCTGCTGCAGCACCTTTCAGGGCCTTTGCTTTACTGGAAGCCAGACAAGAGAGAAAGGCCTTCAAGGAAAATCAGTCAGCTGTTTTGTGGGCTCTACTTGCCAATGGTGTGTTCTCCTATGACTAAAGACAGACATGTATTTCATAGAGGAACAAATCATTGTTTTCTAAGAAGGATCATCATCTACATCTACAAGAAAGATTAGAAAAAAAAGATAGATTACATGGAATGGGCCAAATCATCACCTAGTGCAAAGAGACCCTACTGGTTTTGACATACCTGTATTTGACTGATCTCAGTGTCAGCTTGGGGATGATCTGATTGCCAGAAGAGTCTTTTGGGTTTTGTCCCTGCAGCCTGGTGTGTGCCACAGCGAGACCCCCTTGCAGGATGGCTGTGGCAGTGTCTGGTAGAAAATCGGTGCCTGTGTCCCTGTGAATGCTCTCTGGGCCTCTCCCATGGACCCAGCTGCTGTGCCTCAGGAGTCTGATGGAGCTGACAGACCAGAAGCACCAGCATCACATTTTCCATGGGAAGCCATTCTTTGTGCCCAGATGTTTTCCACAGGAAGCTGTTCTTTGCGCCCAGAGAGCTCCTGCTGAGCTCAGCCCTCTTGCAGCCCCCTTGGGCAGGCAATCAGCTGATGAACAAAGAGAGCAGGTGGTAATGCTGTGCTGCATTTTGGGTCAGGGTGAATAAATGTGTATCTGCCCCTGTTGGGCATGTGAGGTAGCAGTGACTGAAGGAAAAGAGCGTGGAGATGGTGCTATGATTGAAATACTATGTTTCAGCAACAACCTGTATGTAGAACACCTGATAGAAGCCTCTTTGCTAAGAGAGTCACTTATGTACTGTGAAAAAATCATTAATTTTGGAGTGAAATTAGCACTGATTGAAAGAAGCATTTCAATTAAAAAAAGGTACCAGGAAAAGCTGATCATAAAATGAGTGCATAAGTTCAAAACAGCATCAGAAGTACCAAGAAAGCCTCAAGTTTTATCTAAGAACTGCAAGTGGTCTCAAACTTTAGCTTTCAGCTTATGACAAACATTTGCCATATGAAAAAATGTTGATGCTGAGAATATTGAAAAGCGTGCCATTTCCCATCAGTTTGTTTTATCAAGGTGATATCTTTGTGCAAGCTGAACCATTGGATCAAGAAATCAGGATATTATCTGGTAGCCATCGCTAAGCTTGAAGATTCCAGGCTGAAATTAAACATGGAGGCACTATTGAGCCTTTCAGTGTACCTTTAGTGGCAAAACCCCAGTGCACTGGCAGGTAAGTGTCCTGTACCTGAGACACACAGACATGGCACTGCGGGGAGGTTCTGCTGCTATGACAGAAAGCGCATTTTTAGGCCTGGCAGTGCTGCAGAAATGCTGTGGGAGCTGAGGAAAGGGAGCGCTGTGGTGGCCAGCAGCGTGGACTGCTGTTTTTCCAGACCTGAAGAACCTTCTGGTTGGTGTTTCTGCTTCGAGGCCATTATTGACTACTCAATACAAAAGAGCTGAGAGCACAACAACTCACTAGAAAAATCTGAGCTCTTCAGAAATAAATTTTTGAAGTGCTGTAGGGATTCCTGGCCCTGTTTACGAGGCCAGCTGAAGCTACACACACAGTAGCTTGTGACTGAGGAAACTTGGCAGATGCTTATCGGAATACTTAGAAAACCAGAAGCAGGGTGGTTTCACAATCTGTCTTGGGTAAAATCTCTGCACTGCTGATGTGGTCTCCAGATAGGCTTATTGTGAAACTAATATCAAACATTGTTCTAAGCATGAGAGAAAAGTATTGCTGGCTGAAGGGAAGGGATGTATTCAGGGATGGAGACGAGTCTGTTGCCTCTCTTCTCTGTGCAAACATGCAAATGTGCCTCATCTGTCAGTGGTGCAGCTGCAGAAAGAGGCTGCCAAGTAACCAACTTGGCACACACATGTCCCGTAAAACCACGCAAAAAGTTTTCTTGCCTAAAAGAAAACTGCTCTTGTCTAAGCGAAAGGTCTATGACAAAGTGTGATGTAAAAATCTTGTAGAGGAGATCAGGTGTTTCTAATAAAAGGAAGGCCATACATGACTTTTGGTTTGACCATAGTCAAAAAAGTGGTTGCCACTTTCCAAAATCCCGTTATCCACAGGATCATTTCAGAGAGCAATTCACCACAGCACGGTGAGAAATGAGCAGGCCGGGCAACGGAGTGCTAGCGACTTCCTCTGCAGCAGCTCTGATATCTTACATGCATCACAGGCAGCAAAAAAACTCTGAATCCAAAGGATTAGTGAAAGGCTGTGCAATTTTGGGATGTCTCTGAGGTCAGCATCCCTGCAGCATACAGAGCGTGGTGGGAGCAGGAACTGTGCAGCTGGAGCTGCACTGTGTGGCTGGCTGGCCGAGCAGCCATGTACCTGCATTCCAGCACGGTGGAGATGGGAATGGGCCCAGCTGAGGCAGCTGTGGGAGTAATGGGTCACCGTTACAGCTGAGTGTGGGTGATAAAACATGAATAGCTCACACACAGCTTCTACACAGAAGAGGGACAGTAATTGGAAGTGGAATTTGAGTAATAAAAACCTACTTGGTTTTGATAGAAAATATCCTGAAAACAAGGCATGGACAAATGTAAAATTTGATTAAGAAAACTAACCCAGCACCTAGAAGCATGGGAAGCATGTCTGGAGGTGGGGGAAATCCTTTAGCACAGCCAGAACCACTGCTTAGTAAGATGGTAGGATGGTCAGTGTCTCAGGAGAGGCCAAGAAAGCAGACAAAAATCTACGATGCCTTCTCCGTTCAGACGAAGGCTGAGATGGAAACCTCTTTACTGATAAAATCCCATGGTCAGAAAGCAGCTGTTCCTGGGTAACTGATTGCTGGACTCATTAAGTGATCCTGCAAAATTGCTTGGTGGGCAACCCAGTTTGTGTTTAGGGTTATGCTTTGTAAAGAAACACCAAGCCACTGGAGCACCTTGTCATTCCCACCATCTCCTTTTGACAGGAGTAGCCCACAACTCTCCACACATCACATCCATTCTTGTTCCTCAGCAAAATCCCCTGATAACAAAGAGCTGTGCAGCCATTTCTACACCAACACCAGGTGTCTCAGCCACACCTAAAGCATCAAATTTAAGAGCTTGCTGGCTTTTGTGCTTAACCTCTCTCTTGCTCTTGAAAAGTTTCTTTCAAGGTGAAAAATTTGGAAGCACAATTCCAGTTTTTCCAGGAGATGGCAGTGCCACTACAGAAAATAGCTGAGTGGTTGAGCTGCTAGGGTGACTGTTCTGTAATTTGCCAGTTAAAAACTCATATATAACAAGTTGTGATTTTTTTTTTTAAGTAGATGATCAGATAATTATACTTCAATGACTGTCAAAAGCAATAATGATAGCACTCATTACAAGTTTAAAGTGTGTCTGAATTCCCAAGGGCTCACAACAAGCATTAATTCATCTGAATGGAAACAGGAGCCATAATTGGGCAGTAACTCATTTCTATCACATATAGTATATGCTGTCATTAATTTTCACCTCACGTTTTCACACTGGATGTTGAACTGCCCCCCTAACACCTGTCTGCTCTGACTGGGGCAAGTGCAGGTGTTGCAAGAGTTGTAGCATCAGGCAAGCAGGCAGCAAACCCTGGATTCGATCCGAGGGAATGCCATAGCACATCTGGCAGCACCCGGCAAATCTGAAGGATAAAGCAGGTGAATCAATGTATTGAAAATTAATAAGGAGCAGAGCACTGCACCAGATGCAGAGGTACGCTAACTACATTGCTAAATAGCTTGCAACATGTTAACTAGACTGTCTAAAATACATTCTTGCTTTCAGGAACTCTGTGAGCTGATGCCTTTAATTTTCAGGTTGAGCTTGATTTCTGATTATTTTCGTCACATCATATTTCAAGGATTTTGTATTATGATTACATGTGATTTACTAAAAATAACAGATCAGTGAAAAGATGCAGAACTTACTGTGCTTCTCTTTCCATTCACTTATTATATTTTCATATGTCTTTCATTACAAAAAAAAAAAAAAGGCCTCTATTCACATTAGAAAGGCTACCTACCAGTTCAGTGAGAAGAAGGCAAGCAAAGAGTTATTCTACACCCTGCTAACATATTCATATAAAACTCATCCAATTTTGTTAAGACCTTTTGTGGAGAATCAAAAGTTAGCTAAGATTGTATTGTAATTCCTCTTCCTGACCTGAAAGTCACACAGCTGGATTCAAGTAGGCCAGAAATATGTGCTTTATAGAAACACCTTGTGGTTGGGGCTTTTTTTGAAGCTCTGAAAAGTTTATGCTGCTGACCCTGCCCTCCGTACCAACGACCGAGTCGCCAGTAGGACCTCACGGCAGAAGACAATTTGTTGCAACTGTCAAATAGCTGGCAGAAGGAAAGATCCACCTTGTTTCATCCATGCCAGCCCCTACGTTTCACTTGCAACAGGGCAAGAGTTACACACTGCTCATTAGACCCAAGAGATTCTGGTTTTGTGGGACACAAGCAAAATTTAAATACCCTGGAGGAAAAGAATTTGCTGCTTGATCCGACAGCACCTTTTGAAGTCGGTGTAAAAATGTTCATTAGCCTCAACGAGGCTCAGATTAGATCTATGTTTCATAGTCAGCAGTAATATAACATAATTGGCTGCTCAACATCATCTTTTGCAAATCATAGGAATTTGTGGAAAGCCATGTCAACAGCAGTCTCATTTGTTAGAACAGCAGCAGCACCTCCACGCTCTTTGCAGCCTTGAAGGCACAAATGTTAAATCATTTGCATCCCTCCTAGGTGGTGCTGAACCAGGTCCCAAACTGTGTGGGAGCACCACTTCACTGGTGGGTGCTGGTAGGAGGGAGTGATAGTTTGTGATAATGGACATAACTAAGATACAAGAAGGAAGTTAAGGTATTGCATAATAACATTTTATATATGTAAATTTTAGTTCTCATTGTTAATGATGATGGTGAAGTAACTGGTCATGGTACTTTGCATTACATGTATGATAAAACCATCAGGAAATTACATGTATGTTGCGGCAAATCTCTCCATTATTTATCCCTTTTCATTTACTGCTTTGACTTTATGAAAAATACAGCATAAATAAGGTATTTAAATAATAATTTCTTAAATATAACATTCCACGTATTAAACTGTGCGTCAGATGAGTAGGACAGGGCGACACTAAGAGCTAATCAAACAGGAGCTCAGGTCCTACAGCTGATACCCCTCACGTTAGGGAAAAGGAAATTATCACTCATCCTGATTTCTGACTAAGCAGTGCTTCAACCAAGCCTCAGGAAGATCATGGCATGACTCTGCACTGGTGGGTAAGAGGATGGCTGGGCAGGACTTGAAAACTGCACATCAGTAGAGCCACCTTGGTTTAGATCCACTCAGGATTTAATTCAGCGCTTGAACGAAATGTCATTTTCTACAAGCAATGCCAGCACAGGTGTCACAGACTGTGTTATTCAGAGGTGTTACTCTGTACCTGCGAACAACAATGAGCACCAAACCGGCCAGCTCATTGTGCAGTGTGGGGCACCAGAACCAGCAAAAAGAGCACAGCAGGTTCCTGTCATGTAGGAGGAACAGCCAAGTGTCAGGGATAGAACGTTGCTCATGCACACACCCGAAAGCATGAAAATGTTGTCTGTAAAACTCCAATCAGATCCTGGAAGAACACACCCCCCAAAAAAACTGATGGAGCTGGAAGCAAACTAGATGAATAAGACTGAGAGCGTGCTCACAGTCATCCATTGTCCCCAAGGTAATTCTCAGAAGTAAAGCCCTGTACCTTGGAAGGCACATGCACCTCCGACACAAGCTCGAGTGCAGCTTACTCTGGGGTGCGATTCAATGCCATCCTTCTCATGCAAGCAGTACGTGTGCAGCCCAGCTCCATACAGCACATCCATCCCTCTGCAGCCCCAGGTAGGATTAGTCACCAAAGGACAGGCAGATCCAAGAGCAGAACATTAACCAAGGTCTCAGGGGACTTGTTATTTCTGGGACAGTTACTTTCCAGGTGTCTTTACTGAAGTCATTCAACCTCTCTTGTCTTTCATTTCTGCTTGGTTGGAATCTTCCAATTGCTACCAGGACTTCAGCTGTAGTCCGTGTTTTATGTGTTTAAAGCTTGGTTGAAGCCTCCGGGCACACCGCTATTGCTACTACTGACAGATGGTTCCCACAAGTGAGGAAAAGAAGAATGCCATGAGTATGGCTTGTTTTAGAAAGGCCTATTCCCAGAAACTGAAGAGACAGCCTCGAAGAGAGGCACTGGGGCTACAACAGCACAGGGATGAAGGAAGAATCAAGGGCTTGGCAAAGAGGGTAGAAGTGATAGCTTGTGATTTTTAGTGACTGGCTGAGAAAATGTTCAAGTTTAAATAATCTTTGGATGTGCAGCTGTGGGGACAGCTAATACAGAGTTCCCATTTAAAATCTCTCAAGAGATCTTGCAAGATTAAATAAAATTAGCCCAAAGGCCCAAATTCTGTCTGCAAATCTGGCATCATCCACTGAAATTAAAAAGCCCCTGAAGAACACAAGATCAGCCCAGCCACAGGGGCTGGTACTCACCCCGTGTGTGTTTCCCTGCCTGGCCCTTCCACCAGCACCTCTTGCCTGTCCTCCCTGCTCCCTTCAGCTCTGGTCCCAGCCACTCACGCCCTCTCTGAAGCTCATGGCTCTGCTCACACACACAGTTACACATGTAAAAAGGCCTGAAGAAGAGGTAGTTGGTTGATCCCATGAGGACCAAGGCTGGATGTGCCTGATACAACAGCCACTGAAAACCTGGAAGGCCGGACACCTGCCTTTGGGGTATCAGGGACTGTTTGGCTGGGACTGTTGGCTCACACAGCAGTGACAAATGATGACAGCATGAAAAAATATAAGGAAAAAAATGAAATAAAATGCAAAAATCCTAGAGTTATTACTGGGTACGTGAGCTGATGGTACAGGTTTTCCTTCCTTTCCCCCGTTACATCCTTAGGCTGCGCAGCAGACCATCACATTGTGCCACAGCTTGCATTACAACTACGGCAACAAGGCTCTTCTCCTGACAGCAGACAGATCTCTGGTGGAAGTGCTGCTGAGCTGGGGGCAGGAGATCTGTGAGCCACGGCTTTGCAGCGTGCCCAGCTCATCTAACACACTGGCCAAAATTTTTATGCCAGTCATTACTGCTTGCATTTGGCAAACCCCGGCATTGCCAAGTACCTGCACCTGCAAAAAATTCCCTGGGACTCGCTGGCGTTGCTGGTGCAGCTTGGAGCTCAGCAGCCTCCCTGCTGGTCCATTAACTCCAGGAGATGTTTATTACAAAGCAAGAATTTATTCAACCAAATCTCACAACAAATAGAAAGCATAAGAAAAATATTAGGTCAGCACTTGATAGAACAGTAAAGAATATGCTGTTTACCAGGCTAGGTCTCAGTGCTGTTTAATTCATGTAAGAAGCAGTTGCAGGAGGAGACCCAGCTGCACAGCTACAAGGCACTGCTTTAAGCAGACTTTTCCTCTCTGGTCCATAAGAATACTTCTGTGGGAGTTGCTCACCTGTGCTCCAGTCACTGGAAATGCAAAGCTAGGTCTCTTAAACCTTACCAAAACCCAGTGGGATTAAGGCTTAGGAGTCCTGTGTGTTTGAGGACATTCCGGCGCCTCAGTCTGTCTGCCTGGCTGGTTGGGGCGTGGGATGCAGTGCCAGAGCACAGATCCATCCTGCTGCACTGGCACAGAGTCCAAGATGTGGTGCAGCTTCTCCAGGAGTGCATCCATACACATCCATCTTCAGTAAGGGACAGTTTATAGATCGAAACGGAGGATAATGGGAGGACGGTAATTTAAATCCGAGTAGTTAATTGCACGTAAGGATTCCTACCATCCTCTTAGTTTCCTAATTGCTAATATACTTAACACTGATTTTATCAATAGTCCATGATATATAAAATTACTTCATATCAGCTCATTAGTTAATTAATTATAGGAAGGACACACACATCAAAACCAAACATAGACTGAGGACCGAAACTTCTTGAGCACAAGGGGCAGCTCTAGTGCAGTGGTGCCAATTCCCACTGGTCTGCGTGTTTTTCCAGATACTTTTTCACAGCAATGCAATTTTGCAAAGGACAGGTAAGGAAGCGATGAGGCCACCACGCCAGGACCAGCCCTTCCTTTCAGCTTTTTGAGACTTTGTCTCTAGGGACAAAGAAGTTCCTGGGTGAACCACAGCTCAGAGCTGCAGCCAGCAGATCAATGGCTAAGAGAAAGTATAGAATTGAAATTTGTATAAATGTATATGTATAATTTTTTTGAACCTCCTCCAAATAGCAGAATGAGTATGCTAGGAAATGGGATAGAAAGCTAATTTTTCTATGAGAGCGAGTGTCTCACTAAACCAGCGGTGAAAAATATTAGTTATAATTACCCAGACAAGCACTCTAAGCTGTGTTTAGTGACTGCCTTCTCTATGGCTGGTTTTGGTGAGAGTGAAATACCATATATTTTTCCTACATTACACAAGAATTGGGTGAACTGAATGTTTCTGATCACCCAATCCAACAAAGTCATTCAAGCCACCACGTTCTGCTTCAAAAATAAGTCTAGAAAGGGTCAGGCAGCCATTAAACTGATGTGCAACAGCCCTCTAAGTGATGGTCTGTCCATAACCTGGAGGTCATCCCACTCATTTATGAGTAAGGACAAATAGGGTTGTTCAGTAATTTGTGGGGTTTTGCCTTTTTTTCCTGGTCAAAGTGGAGTGGGAAACGGAGCAAGGCTCCTGCTCCAGTACAGAGTTTTTATCTCTGTACAGCACTCCTCTCTTTTGTTGTCCAGTGAGCCAAAATTTTATTAATTCTCTGCTATTAACATCATCGACAGAGCAAAATGATCACACCTTCTCCCCAACACTGGCAAATGAATGGTTTCTGTTTCCTCAGCTGGGATCTCTGCCTTTTACTGTACTGGAGAGCCCTCTGCCCAGCCTGCTCCCTGTCTTCTTCCCTGCAGAAGAAGGGAATGTGATATATATGCATGTGATATATATGCATATAAAGAAAATGTGAACAGCCAACTAAAGTGAACAATGTGAACTCTAGATTTGCAACCTTTCATGCTGATTATCCTTCTGGGGATTAAAAAAAAAAAAAAAGCATTGATTTTTCTTTCCCCTTATTTCCCCATTGCTTCTGTGCAAACAGTCTATATAGCCCCTTACATGATTTTTTTCCTCCTGTTGAAGACCAGAGTGAGGACTTTTTGCTTTTTGCAGCCACAGACTCTTACGAGCACCACTGTTTGTCCCGTTTCTCACCCCAGCCTACAGTTACCCCTCTGGTTTCATGTGCCGATTTACTGCTACAGACTGTATTTTCCATTAGAGGAGAAGAAGGGAGGGAGTACCAAACAAACTGCAGTGGCTGTATTCAAAGTGTAATGCTTCTTATCACAAATAATTTAAAAAATGCAAGAACCCCAATTTGCAGCTAGGAGGCCCACTTGAGGGATCAGTTAAAATTTACTCCTTTATACGCATGCCAACTTTGACTTCAAAAAGACTTTATTCCCAAGGATAAACAACCCAATATTTGTGTAATATAATTAAGTGAAGGCATCTTTAAATGTCATACCAGCTTGTGCCATGCTTTAAATTGTTATGCATCAACAGAATTTAACGAGATGGCCAAGGATCCTGCTTCCTGCGTGAATGCGATAAGCCACAAATACTGTATAGCTCTTTAATAGATTGCCAAAATAAAGCATTTTGTATGCAAATTATTCATGGAGTGGCAAAGCTAATATAGTGCCAAAATTACGCCCACTGGTCCCCTGCAATTAGTAGTTAAGTTGAAGTATCTTCAAACTGCAGAATTTCTTTCAGTGTCTCCCAATACTTGAAACATCTTTTCATTTATGAAAATAGGAAATAACTGCTTTTATTTTCTTTTTAAGGTTTAGGGTATGTGTGCTATAGCAGAGAAGTGGCAAGAGGGATCTAATCAGAATAATTGCACATAGGCTACCCTGGAAATAAATATGAAAGTCCAGTGACTTGCAGGAAAGTTGAAGGAGAAAGGAAAAATTTGATTTCCCCCTCCCCAGCCCATGCCCCTGAAATAAAGTCTGTGAGCACTGTGAAGTGGGTCTCAAAAAGCTAAGTGGAAAAACCACAGCAAGACTGAAGGGAAAGTAGAAGCATTTACTGGCAGCTGGGAAGGGATTTTGGTGTCCCCCCATGTACAGCACCTTCCCATCTCCTCCCGAAATCTCACCATCCAACAAACACCTGCATCCTTCTGGCAGCACCAAGAGAAAACTTCCTTGGGGTGCACCAGGCAGAGGAGCTGCCACCATGAAACACCCACACCTGTAAACCATTTAACCTATAGCTTTGCTGGCAAGAAATCACTTGAGATCCTCTTTTCCAGCAGATTCGGGGATAAGCCATCCATAACCAGGAGTTTCTAGGTTCAGGTTAGGTACACAAATAGCCAACAGCCACACCACCTGGGAAATACTTGGAAAACTCAATTTTTCTGTGGAGTAATAATACTCTGCCTTGAATATTGGTTACAGGAATCCTTTTTGAGAAATAGAAAGGAGGAAAGAAACAGGATTTCCCAGTCTCCACACTTCCAGTGAAAAATCTCTTTCCCTCTTTTTCTGCTCTCTAAGACAAACGTAGGGCTGGTGAGGGACCCATGGCAAGGGGGGGGAAGCAGCATTGCTCCTTGATGGACAAGGTTCTGGAGAAACCTTAAACTGCAAAGCATCCAGGCTACTTTTACCCTCTTTGGTCCCTTGCAACAGCGTGCAGAGATGCAGCTCTGTGAAGAAGTGGAGGGGCAGGTGGGTCCTGTAGATCAAGTCCCCATTCTGTAGAGGGAACTCCAACTGTATTTTTCATTTACAACCTAATCATCAGAGTAGTATGGTCCGTGCCACAGGCCCGGGACGGTGATTTAAGGAGCCTGTGTCAAACTGCTTGGACCTACGTGGCCTTTCCAAGCTAACCTGGAGGATTTACTGCCAGCTAAACAACAAATGTAATTTCACTCACAAACTGTTCTATGAAATGTTGTGGAATACCATAAACAACCGTATTCAGTCCAGTGAACTCCAAAAGCTGTAATCTACAGCACTCTCCTAACCTGGGGGGCAGTGGGGAGACCCAAAGCCATCAGACCCACTTCCATATTTTGATATCAAGAGAAGAAAAGGACAGCAGGCCTTACAGCAGAAAACTGCAGCCCCTTGGAAAAGTAAATAAAAGCAGCCACCACCATTCATAACATAGATCTTGCACTTGGTCATTTTTTTATAGCGAGGCAGCTTTAAGCGCGTCCTTTTTTGTAGTGATGTGGGTTTTAATGTCCGCCCCGCCGAGGGGAGCGTTCCCACGGCGTCTCTGCCGGACAGGATTTGGCAGAAGGCATGGGGAGCACACTGCCCCAGCACTTCCATGAGTGCCTGGCCAACAGCAGCCCCCATGCCACGGGGAGCACTTGCCAGCTGCTATTGGTCAGGGTCCCGCACTGACAACTTGTCATCGATTCCGCCGGAAAAAAATAAAACATGGCAACCAATGAAAATCAATCTTCTGATGCTCTGCTGCCTTAAATACCACTAGAGCAAACAAACAGCCCTAAACAATACAGCAGAACCCATATATCAATTACCCTAAATGCTCAAGCATTTTTACTTCACAGCCTGCAACATCCGACTGTGGTACCCGCACCCGCTGCGCCGGGATGATAATGGTGCCGCATTGTTCCCGGGCGTCTGGCGGCCTGATAAGGGCTGCCTGTGCTTAGATGATAATGAAAGTGGGCAGACTTAACATTGTGATTGGAAAATTTCTTGGGTCTCAGAAAAAGGTTCTATTAAGCCCACTGACCCCAATTGAATATTAATTAGCTAATTAACAGATTTATTGTTCCACGCAATTTCTGGAGAGGCAATTTTTTTTCAAGTGCCATTATTTTTTTAAATTATTTTTTGCATTGTGTATAATTGAATCTTTGCAGCTGCCAGCATCTTCTGCATGATTTGGCAAAAAAAAGAAAGAAAAAGCACTTATAGCTTTGCCTTTTTTTCTGAGGCCCAAATGTTTCCAATCGCTTTAGCGAGTGTTTAAGGGTGGGGGAGGGAGGGAGGGGGAAAGACACAGCTGATTTATGTTACATTCTACAGATTTATTTATTCTTAAAAGCTTAACTTAAAAATGTCCACACTTTTTTTTTTTTTCTATTATGGTTCACTGGTCTGTCTTTTAGCCTGAGGTTACTGCACAGTGCACTGGTATTCCCAGGGAAGACACTGAGGTCTATGCCCTGCCTTTCATAGACATCCTTTTAGGCATTAAGCATCTTTCCTGCCCTCTTACCTCTTTGCTCCTGCTCTTTCCTGCCATGCAGATACTTTCTGCCCAGCTGGGGAGGGCAGGGGACCTGAGCCAGCCTGGCTCTGCCCTTCCTACAGGAGGGCCCCTTCCGTGGACCACATGGTTCCACATTTTTTGCAAAGTATTTTCCTAAATGCTGAATTATTGGTGAAGAGAGGAGAGGTGATGTTTTACCATATGGATGATTTCTGACCATTTCGAAGGAGCTTATTTGGCACAGACTGCTCCAAAAGCTTCACATGGAAGTGAGCAGGGGCCCAGAGCAATCTGTCTCACGATGCTGTTGCTGGGGTGGAGGGGTTGTCACAAACTCCTTACAGATCATTTACTGCATCATATCTTTTTCTAAATGAGAAAGATGTCTTTTAAATAAACCATGGTAATTTTGCTGTTCAAAGACACTAACATAAGCACTTTTTAAAGTTTCAGTATTCAAATTCACAGATATTCTTGTAATGTTACAAGCTATAGTGGAAAATGTCAACAGAGAACAGCATTATCCTGTTAAAAGTAGAAAAGACAGAAATAATCTTGCATTAGAGAATAGAGAACTCTCAATTTATGTGGTGCAAGAGGATGTACAGATCTCTTAAGCCCATACACCTGGACTTAGGGCTACTTCTAAATGATGTCCAAACACAGGGTTTGCATCATCTGCTGTAGCAAATGTGGTTCAAAACTTTGACCTGGATTTCCTAACAGTGTCTTCTTTTAGGGCTTCTATCTTCCTTCTATGACCATCATGTAAGGCCACCAAGACAACCATATATTATGGCTAAAAACTGCAAAAAGAGACACCCTGAAGGGACATGTGAAAGGCTCTTAGGCACTTAGAGAAATGGAACTGCCTTTGCCTCGTGCCCCATGGACAGAAGACAATACAAGAGAGACAGGTTTACAGCTGCCACAGCTACAGGGGGAGGCAAGGATGGTGAGAGCTCACAGACAGTTCCTCCCTTGGATTCCTTCTCAGACTGATGATTTTTCTGTTATTTTTCTTTCTTTTAAATAAAACTGCCAGTGTTCAATGAAATAATTAATTTGTAGCTTTTAAGCAATTCATGTTTCTACAGCTCTCAATCATGTTTGGAAACCTGTGAAACAGGTCCTTGGTAACTCAAGACACTGTGGATCCACAGAAATGCTGGTCTGCCAAATTAAATGAGTTAAAATACACCCAGTATCTTGACTGCTGCTGGGGACATTGGTGGAGATTATGGGCTGTACTTGCACAGCACCATCAAACCCAGCTTGTTGCACCACTTCTGAGTGAGGACTGACACTTTCACTCAATGTCCTGAACTAAGCTGTATGACCCAGAAGACAACAAGCCAACAAGGCAGCCCTGGGCCCTGCCTAAATTTGGATCCAACAAACAGTTTTACCCATCATGGGGAGAAGTGCAGGTATCAGGGTGCTCTTGTCCATTGCAGAGATGTTACTAAACTGAAATATTCAAATCACAGAATCATGGAATTGCTAGGCTTGGAAGGGACCTCTGGAGATCATCCAGTCCAACCCCGCTGCTGAGGCAGGGTCACCTGGAGCAGTGACACGGGAACACATCAGCTGGGTTTGAGGGTCTCCAGAAAGGGAGACTCCATGATTTCCCTGGGCAGCCTGTTCCAGTGCTCTGACACCCTCAATGTAAAGAAGTTCTTTCTCATGTTGAGGTGGAACTTCCTGTGTTTCAGTTTATGGCCATTGTTCCTCATCCTGTCACTGGGCACCACTGAAAAGAGTCTGGCACCATCCTCTTGGCACTTGCATTAATGAGATCCCCTCTCAGCCTTCACTGGACTAACCAGGCCCAGCTCCTGCAGCCTCTCCTCCTTAGAGAGATGCTCCACACCCCTCATCCCCTTTGTGGCCTCTGCTGGGCCCTTTCCAGTAGCTCCTTGTCTCTCTTGCCCTGAGGAGCTCAGAACTGGACACAGCACTCTAGATGTGCCCTCACTGGGGCTGGCTAGAAGGGCAGGATCAGCTCCCTCGACCTGCTGGCCACACTTTTCCTGATGCACCCCAGGATCCCATTGTCCCTCCTGGCCATGAGGACACCCTTCTGGCTCATGGTCAACTCATTGCCCACCAAGACTCACAGGTTTTCTCTGCAGAGCTGCTCTCCAGCAGCCCCCCCCCAACCTGTGCTGGTACTTGGGGTGATTCCTCCCCAGGTCAGGACCCTATGCTTGCCCTTGTCAAACCTCATCAGGCTTCCCTCTGGCCTAGTGGAATCAAGACATTTCCATGAAGTGCTGCTGACATAAACTTCCATTTATTCAGATTTCTCTGCCTATTTTTTTTACAGCTATACCCAATCCTGAAGTATGCTAGTTAGGGAGGTGGTGTTTAAACCACATGATCATTTACTTAAAAATGTTAGATGAAATACTACTGCAGCTTCAAATAAAAACTAATAAAAACACCACAAAATGGGATTTCTATTTAAGCATAAAAACAGAGGGGAAGAGAAACATAAAGCTTGCACTAGGCTTATGGAGATACGTGAACTGTGCCAACAAAGAGCCTGGACTAGACTCATCAAAAGGTTGGTTGATACTATTTCATATTGACTTTGACCTTCTACTCTAATGTAATTACTAGGAACAATTTAAATAACTTTCCTTTTTTTTTTTTTTTTTTCCTAGAGAAAAAAAAACATTTTCCATTGCTTAAAACTGGAAAACAAAATGTTTGATTGAGGTCATCTTGACATCCATTAGTGTGATAAATGAAGTGGAATTCAAGGCTGCTCCATTATCAAGGTTCATTTTCGTTGTTCAGATCTGGATTCCCCCTCCCCTCTCCCTTCATTTTTTTTTTTTTTAAAACAACATGGCCTCAGACTCAAGGCTGATTACAATAATTACATTTTCTCCCCATAATAGTACAAATGATTCAAAGAGTTATTCAGAATGTTTCAATGTCAGCACTTAGATAAATGCTCCTTCTTTCCCAGGGATTGCATTTTTTATGCAGAATGTTAGTTAGCAGCGGCAGTAACGGTGTAGTTGTCAGAAAACCGTGAATTTACGTGCCTGGTAACTACATTCACAATTGTTTGGTACTCGGCCTGGCAACGAGGCTGAATGGGATACCAGATAATTTATAACTGCTCCCCAATACAAGAAGAACAATTATATTGTGTGCAGTATAAAGTGGCCATTATTTAGCTCAATTTTTAAAAATTATTTGAACAAAATGCCTATCCTTTGCAGGGCTATTTTCTTCTTGGATCTAATTAGATACCCGAGGAATACAGGACATATAAATTTTAGCCAGCAAATATATTTATGGAATTTTAATTCGCTTCTTGTATACCTCTGCCATAAACCTTGTAAGCCTTCTTTGGGAGGTTTTTAATCTTGAAGGCAACAAAAGTGGAAAAACCCAAGAGTTGTACAAAAGGTAGCTGCTGTTTTTCTGATGAGCAGCAAGACGCTGGCTGTGCGTTTCTCCTCTCGTACCATAAAATTACTGCTGTTTTATGAGAACAAGTTTGTTTCTGCAGACTTGACAGATTGCATCTCCTAGTAAAGGGAAGCTGGGCAGAGCTTTGGAGGGGCCTCAAGCAGGCTGGGATCTGTGGGACCTCCTAACACTTGAGCTGAAGTTTCCATCCCAGCCTCCATCCCCTGCCCCGAGCCTCCCCTTGGCTTTCGTAACAAGCAGGTCAGACTGCTGTGGAAGAAACCTCGCAGGCAAAATTCTCCACGTAGCACTTCTGGCATCTCACAGGAAAGAAAACAAACCCCAAAAGAGTTCATAAGCTCCTGACTGCAAAGAAGATGGAAACTCCCTTTTTAAACATGGAAAAGACAAGGGGTAATGGCTACGAGTTACTCCAGTTAGACACAAGAGGAAATTTTTTCACAGTGAGAACAATCAGCCTTTGGAATAATCTCCACAGGGAAATGGTAGATTCTGCAGCCTTGGACTCTTCTAGGATTCAGCTGGGCCATTTTTTCCAGGTCTTGCTGTTGCCAAGAAAGGTTGGACCAGACGATCCTTGAGGTCCCCTATTCTATGATTCTGTGAGTCTGTGACTGCCCACCTTCCTCTGAAGGTGACAGAGGCAGGAAGGCTCCACAGCACTCACAACACCTGGCTGTGGTACCTGCTGTGGTTTTCCTTTGCAAAACATGGAAATTTTAGTCTAGATGGCAAAATTGATTTCCATTCACAAGGCTGGCACTTTTCCTTACTTTCCTCCAAAGTATTTCAGGGATGTCCAAAACACATAACACATGAGCAGGGACTGGGGGAAAATCAGGTGTGACCAGTCTCTGTATAATTTGTACCTAAACAGGAATTCTGGTAGAGAAGGGACAGACAGGTGTCAGAAAGCTCAGGTTTGTTAATAACTGGGCCCAGTTTAAGACATCTGAAACTTAAATTTTGCCAATTTTGAAAGGAAATTATCCATGCTATTACCAAGACGGGCATTCAATCAAAGTCTAAAATTAGGCTTTCTCCTGAATGAAACCTTAAAATATCTGACATATATTAATCTAATCCAGCTGTCTGAGAGTTGGTGTCACCCATCACTGTAGAGCCAGGTCACAAAACACTGCATTAACCCCTGCCTTGGGAAGGAGATCTTTCATGGAATTGCATCTGCATCCATCCAATGAAAGCAAATCCAGTCGCGTGTCTTCCAATGGAAAAAAAATAATCAAGGGAAGGCAGCAGGCAGGGGAAGGGCTGCAGTGGTGTCCTGCCAGTACTTCAGCTGCACAGCTCCCACCTGCCCTTTCCTTCGCAGAGTCCAAGGGTACGAAGGCAGGAGAGAGCTGGGATGGGAGGCTGTGCTGAGTGCAATTAATTTATATCTCCATTTAAATAAAACCCTCTCATAGACGTAGCTTGGGAGGAGGCAGCGCCACTTGGCAAACAAAATTGTATTAAGTGCACTCCACTAGAAATGTTTATACTCTGTCCCTGAGAAATGTTTATGCTGGAGTACAGTATTTAACTTATCAGTTTGAAAGTGAATGACAAGGAGAGGAGTATAGAGGTTTTCTTCTTTCAGAAGCATTTGTTAAGTGCCTTTCATTCGTGGCAGCTCCAAAGTCAGGGTAAATCATCTTTGCCTGGAGGAGTCTGCAGTGACCAGAGCAATGCTGAGCATGCTCATGGGGACACTCTAGCAAATGTATGCTCAAAAAATGAATGAAGCTTTGGGGAAATGTCTTCCTTTCTGGTTAAATTCCTTTTTTCTCACCCTGTCCTGGTGCTGACTTGCCTCAGGAGCCCAAAATGACGCTTAAAAGAGAAGACTGTACTCATGAGCACAAATTCTCCCTCCCATTGAGCAAACCAGTGCCTCCACATTTTGGTCAGGGGCCAGCAGCCAGCTGATTCCATCACCAGTGAGGCTGCAATACTCTGCACATTTCTAGGGAACCTGCCTCTCAACACCTGCATGTGTGAGGGGTGTGCACACAAGGAAGTGCTCGAGTTCACACTCCTGTTTGCTGCTAACTTAGATTCCTTGCTGGAGAGCCTGTTGGCTTCCCAAGATGAATTCAGCATGTCAGAATTCTGAAGGCATTCTGGAAAGGCAATGCAGTGGTGCAGAAGATACAGTTCTCTGCTGCAAAAAAAATCCAAATTAAAAGTTGTGTCCTGCAGAAGGACAGTGCAAAAGTTTTGTGTGTTGGGCATCTTCAGGAGGCTCAAAACCAGGATTATCTTGTCCTCCCCCAGCAGCTGGCAGCTGCTTCCCCCAACACACCCCAAAACCACCACAAAAGACTGCGCTGCCAGTCCCAGTTGCTTTTGCTTGGTGCGATGAGGATGCGGGAAAGATCAACCAGAGTGGGGGGACATAAATAAAAAAAAAGAAGCAAGAGGAGAAGGAAGATTGCTCACTCTAACCATCATCCATAACATCGTATTTGATCTTTACATGAGGCTCCCAGGGAAGCAAAGAGGCGGTGTAGATCTGAATCCAGGAATAACAACATGCACTTAAAACTTCTCACTGCATGATGGAGTACGACACTGACATTTTACCAATGTATCTTCAGAGGTTAATGAGGGAAAACCTGCCTGGAGCCGACAGCCCAGGACACACCAAGTGAGAACTGGTTGTTTCTGTGAGGAGCAGAGACCCAAAAGAGGGAAATAAGAGGCACAGAACAAAGCACCTTGTGCAACTACGTGATATTTCAGTGGTTAATGACAAAGAGCAGAGGGAGGGGAACCTGGTGCCAGAGGGGAGGCAATGAGGGGAGTTCAGCAGCTCATGGACCAGGAGAAGGAGTCGAAAGAGAAGAATAAAAGCCACACATCCTCATGGCATTGAGCCATGAGTCTCAGCATTGAGCATAGCGTCAAACAGGCTCTTCATTGTGTCCCTAGTGAATCTGTCCCTGATATTTCTGCCTCCTCCAAAGCTTTGCTTTAGAATATACATGACCTGGGTACCTGAATCAGCTCAGGAACAGCAGCATTGTGATTCAAATAATAATAATAATAATAATTTTTAAAAAGCATTCATGTAGAGTGTGAGAAGTAAGCACAGCCTCTGAGAAACCCAGAAAATTCTGCAACTCTTGGGTACGAGCATTAAATAAGGTTTAAAATCTTGTTGCCCTCTCCAGCACAAGCATCAAGACCAGAAGATTGAAGGAGAATAATTTGCAAGGTAGGGGTGTAATCTATCAAATTCTGGGGAACTCCTCACTTTCCATTGGACAGGAACTTGCAGCAAACATAGCTGGTAATGATGAACAGGCTTTAAGAGGCACCTGCTCCAGAAGTGCTTTCTATTATGCAGAAACAGAAAATAATCATAATTTAGAAATTATTTTCCCCATAATTCCTTTGGTCTCCTCTCGCCGAATTAATGAGATGAACAAAAAAGAAAAGCCACGTGTATCCCTGCTGATACACACCCTACCGAGGGCAACAGAGCTGCTGCCTGTGGGAGATCTTGGGCCAAAGGTTGCACTTTTTCCCCCAATTTATTTTAGGAAAGTTACACTTCATTGCTAAGAATAGCATTCTTCATCACCAAGTAGAAGCACAAATGGTTAGCCTTGAACAGGAAAAGTTGTCTCCTGCTAATGGCATGTGTTCTCATGGATGAGAAATCACGATCAAAAGATCACGTGCCTAATCCTGCAATTATTTCTGACTCTGACACGTGGTGAGCTACGGACATGGCATCAAATCTCATTTCAGTGCCTTGGAGGGGTTTCACTGGCCATCCTCAGGACTTTCCAGAGTAGGGAATCCTCCATGCCCCTCAAGGTGCATCCTGCTCCTAGCCATGGCTTCTTGCAACATGATCTGACCCAGCCTGGTCCAGGCTCATTGTTTATTTGGGGCTTTTTCTAACACAGGACCAAGACACCAAGTGCCCAAAGCAGGTGGTGCGTGGCCGAGGTCAGGGTGCGTGGGGCTCTCCCCAAATGGTTCCCAGCCATGTGGCAACTGGCTTCATATCAGCCACCCCAGGGCTGAACAAAGCCAGCACCCTCCACACAAAAAAGCTCCAGACCTCAAAGACAGGCCACTCTGCAAGGGACGACAAATCTCCTAAATACACAGGGGTGAGACGTGCGGCCTGGCAGCAGGCACAGCTTTGTGTCCGCAGCGTTCCTGGGAAGCACCAGTGCCGCTGCTCCTTGACAGTAGCAGAGGCACACGGTCAGGAGAACACGGAGCACTGCCTGGCCTGCCCCAAGGAGAGGAAGCTGGTCCTTCATAAACACCACTGCCCTGGAGCTGGGAAACCGCAGGGCCCCTCCCGCCGCCCCGAGCCGAGATTTATATGGCAGGAGGCGGGGGAGCACCAGCACACGGGCTTGAGCAACTGGATACCCTCAGATTTATACTCCATTTGGGATGATAATGAGGTGGTTAATACAGAAATACAAGACAGCAATAAACCACTGACTTTTATAGATCTCAGTGTGAGTCTGAATCATCCTTTGGTGAGCAGGAGATGGGTGATATACAGCAGCCTGTCCCGCCTCACTCCTCGCGGCTCCCTGGGAGAGCAGCAGCGCAAGGGAGCCTGCGAGCACCGGGGCTGGTAAATCCTGCCTGCCTGCGCAGGAACGGTGTCCATGGGACGGGGTTTGCTACTGGAATATGGATCAACTAATCTCAATTAAAAGCATGTACTTTTTACATCGAGGTCCCTTTTCCTCTGCTCAAGTTGTGCTCATTTTTAAACCCTTACACTCCATTGGAAATGCACGCTGGCAGCTGCAGGCAGATGCTGTTGCTTGCTTTAATAAAGGGACTAAAAATGACCTGGTTTCTGATGGGCAAGGAGCATTAACTACCACTAAATGATCTACTTTCAGGTCCCATAAAGTCATCTAAACTTGCATCAACCTGTTTATAACTTTGAAAAAAAAAAATCACAAAGCTATGGAACACACGTTGTAAACACCTCAAAGTTCACAAGAGTTAAAAAAAATAAAATAAACAGCAACTCGACAAATTAACGGCTCGAAAGGCCCCTTTACCTTACAATATGACATTTCCTTACAGCTGCCCCCAAAGCACAGACACTGGAGGCTGGACAAATGCTGTGGGCAGATGCACAGCCCTGGGTGCTCAGTGGTGCTGCTGCAGGGCTCCTCTTGGAGCTGTGCCTTTGGCTGCTCCTGCTGACCCTGGTTTTGGTTTGGTTTTTTGGTGGTTTTTTTTTTTTTTTTCTGTCTTGGATGGGAAAAGCTAAAAAAACCTTACAGAAATATCTTCCAAAGTAAAATAGGGACTGTAGGATACCTGGCTTTAACAGAGAGCCTGACTGCTGAGAGCAGATGCTGTCAGCAGCTCCCAGCAGCAGGGCCATAAAAATCACGAGCAGCTTCCAAAAGTATTTCTCTTTGTGCACATATGTACTCTTCTGTGAGAGAGACTTAGAAGCTGAAATGAAATTTCATTAAGGTAGCTGGAGCTAATCCTTCCCATCCCTATTCTTCTCGGAGACAACCCAGGCAGGCAGGGCTGGGTAGCAGGGTTTCTGCTACCTCCACACCCCAAACCCATCAGGAATGGAATATAGGAGGATTTTATTTATATATGATGGAAGAATAAAAAAAAAAAAAATAAAACTTTAGAGGAAATGGTCCAGAAATGCTGAAATATAAATGAAGGACTGAAGTAATCTACCCTTACTTTATGTAGTGGCATAGATATAAAAAGAACCCTGGGCTTTATTAGTGTTAGTATTATTTTTATTGAGAATCCTTTTTCTTCCCAAGAAAATTGTTTATGTAGAATGTCCCAAGAAGCTTAAATTTTTGTTTATATATCCATATATATGATTGGTGGTAATTTGAAGTCCTCCAAACAATCACTTGTAAATTACAGCCTTTCTAAGCAGCAATATATATCCACAAATCAGTCCCAGGACACTGAAGCTATATATGAAAAGGTCTATTTATGTTACTCCAGGCAGAGAAAAAAAATTTTCTCGGTTTTATATAAAAGAAAATTTCTTATTAACATGTACAGTTAGTTGGATAATAAAAAAAAAGAAGACCTGGGCTGACTAGAAAGTTGATCTAGTGAACTCCTGAGCAGTGTGATTTACCAGGGCAGCAGCCCCACTGCAGGTACAGATTTTCCTGCTGCACAGCCCCAGGGCTGGCTCCTGTGCCCTACACACACTGGGAATGCTCCTGTGGCACTGGGGAGGAGCAGCCCCGCTGCTGGAGGTGGTCTACAACACAGCAGTCACCAGGAGTGACTTTTGCAAGAAATCCCTGCCAAACTCAGGGCAGAGCTGACAGTGTGAGAGGAGGCAGGCTTGGAGCAGCATGCGGAGGGACAGCACCCCAAACCTCAATTCCACCTCTCACAGCTGCAGCAGACAGGCAGCCCTGGAGCCTTCTCCTGTGTCAGACCATCTCCAGCCACGGGAAAGGGGTACTGGTTTGAGCTATTGCTAATGGGGATAAAACCTGAGCTTATTTTATTTTCCTGGGGTAGTCAGCCCTCACCATGCATCCAAGCAGGTGCTGCCCGTCACACCTTGCTGCTGAAAAAGCCCCTGCCAAGTTACCCCCTTGGGACCCTCATTTGGGACAGGGTGGGCATTGATGGGCAGGGTTAACTTTGGCAGGATCAGCCCTGCCAGTGATCTGTATGCAAAGAAAGACAACAGCAGCAGCTCAAAGCATGATGTGTTTGTACCTGCAGCTCTCTCACAGCTTTTATCTCCTCCTGTAAATGCAATGTTTTGGGGAGTGAGGGAGGAAAGTTTCCAGAGTACTGCTTGATCCTGTTACCAGCAGTAAAGAAGTTGAGTTTCCAGGACCCTGAGCCTCACCACATGTAACAGCAAGTCCAGATCATACATGCACTTTCTAAAATATGCTTTTCCTCAAAGCAAGACTTTGGCAGAAGCTGCTCACAAAGCCAGCAAATGACATCAACCAAAGGTTCCATTCATCAAGTGGCTTCTTAAGTGGCAGGAGTACTTTATAGAGGCCAAAGTGTCTATTTGCTGCACCTTTTCCTTCCCTAAATTATACTCTTGGCTTCCTTAGCAGAGCACCACTGGAAATGTGAAAGAAAACTAACAGTTGTATTGGGTCAAACATAAGAAAATAAAAATTACTAGGAAAGTGCACTTTCTCAAACACTCACGTGAGTTTAAACATAAGCAGCCCTTCTTAGAGGGCTTTTGTCTTCATCTTCCATCAGTGAGCAAGCTTTGCCTACAGAGCTTTTTGTGTTAGGTGAATATTAATCCTGTCCACACAAGTCTTTGCTTTTGCCATATTTTCAGGGAATTAGGACATTTCTAGGACCTTTGTCCTGGCTGTGCAGAGGGAGAGTGCTGGGGTACTCTGGCAGGGTACCAGAGTGGCAATTGGTGTGAGCCACTGCAGTTGGCCAGCACAGCCTGAGCACAGACAGGACACACCCACACATCCCAAACTAAAAGGGAAAAAAAGCAAACTCCATTAATTCTGAGTACCAACAGTTTTGGGAAGAGCACAGCCCCTCTGCAGATATTCAAAAACAGGAATTGTGCTTGTTGAGGGATTTATGCACTGTTATTTGCTCTACTAATAAGCTGCTTTCCCCCCACGTGCTTGCTCTCGTCTCTCCTCCTACATCAGGCTTCAACCAGGATTCACCAGAATCACCCCAAATTTCCCGTGGCACTGGGACGAGAAGGCATCATCCACACAGAGGGGCCGAGGGGAAAATCTGTTGGATCTTAGTAGGAGAGAGGCCCCTCTGCCACAGCCAGGGCTTGGCATCAGGGGGCTGTCACACCACGGGATGCTGTCCTGGAGCGGTGCCGGAGCCACCTGGTGCCGCAGTCTGTCTGCAGCAGTGGAATTGCAGGAAACCAAGGAGAGCATATGCTGGGAGACACGGGCACGAGGGGATGGGGGAGCGGGGCACCGGTGCTCAGAGCAGGTGGTGACGCACGGAAATAGCCACAAAGCCGACTTTACAGCCGGCTCACTTCTCGGGGATGCGAACTGTCCCCACTGCAAGCTCACTCCCTGCAGCACCCCCACAGCCAGGATGGGGCTACAGAGCACCCCCTGCAAGGGACACTGTCCCAGGAGCCTTCCACACCCCGGCGAGGCAGCACAGAGACAGGTCACGCACTCTGCGTGCTGTTCTCCCAGTGACAATCCGCACAAGCCTTGGGCTTGAGTCTGCAACCCCTCTCCCACGCTGCTGGCCAAAATCAGAGAAGAGCAGACATGTTCTGATCTTGGGGAAATTACACCCCAAAAAAAGGCCTCTCTCTGCTGTAGCATGGGGACATCCAATGCCATCAGGGTTGAAAGGCTTCACTAATTCAAAGGTTTTTGATCTTGGAATAATCCCTTAGCGCAGTGCCACATAGAGCAGACTTTGATTAAAGGATATCTTGTTAATTGATGTTTAAAAGAAGAAGGGATTTTTGGGGTTTGTGTGGGTTTTTTTTTTTTTTTTTTTTTTTTTTGTTTGTTTTTTTGAGTTTTTTTTGGTTTTGTTTTTTTTTAGTTTTTGCCTTTTTAAGAGGGGTTTAGTGCTTGTGCTATCCTCAAGCTGCCAGAGCAGTGCGACACTGCTGGGCATCACGGCAGCCTGGCAAGAGCCAAGCTCCTGGCCATTAATTGCCGGATGGCTCGATGTCCTCCAGCTCCTTCCCCCCTTCCAGCTCCAGACATTGATGAATTTTAAGCTAAAAGACCAGCCGAATTTATTATCTTCCATTAGTCTAATACAATACAATTTATTTTTAAACAGCTTCGCTCATGCAAAAGCATCCGAAAATGATTCACAGCAGATGACAGGCTCTGCATGCAAATCCAGGCAGTTTATACCCTCCTGCATGAGTTGTCCCACTGGCTGGACCACAACCAGGAGGATTTAATTATCCACAGAATGGCATCATTGTGCTTTGTCCCACAGAATGTGCAATCAAAACAAGGTAAATACGGGAAACAACACATATAGGCAGAGCCAGGGGAGACACAAAAGTGGGTTAAAACGCCGAACAAAGGTTGAGCAAATCACACTGCCAAAAAAGGTGCTCAAGAACTTGGGAGGAGAGGGAGAAGCAGGAGTTGCAAGGTTATTTTGGGGAAACCAGTGGCACAGAACGCAGGAGCAACTATGGAAGAGCAGGGAGCTGACCCAAGAGTCAGAGGGTGAGAGAAATACAGTGGCTTGACAGGCAGCACATTTATTTGCATCGGTTCAGGATCTAGCTTGGTGCCATTTCTACAAACAAATAACCAGCCCTTCCCAAAAAACACAGTTTTTTTGACCAAGCTACTCCCCTAAGTTGTGGTCAGGACAGATTTACTTAAGTGACAAAAGGGAAAAACTCTGACCACAACAGCCTGACTCAGTCTCTCTCCCATAGCCCAGCAGGAGGGGGTCAATTTTGTGGGAGCTTTGTGACCAAACAGGGGCATAATTCCCTCCCACAGCAAAGACCTGTCCTTCAGCCAAGGGGATTTGACTTAAGCAATGTTTTGACATTCCTTTCCTCACATACTCTTGCAGCTCTTAGCAAGAAGTCAGAACAGAACAGCACAGCACCAGCACATACCATGTGTCCATCTCTTCCCTCCTCCCAAGGCCCACTCCATCCCCCAGGATATGCAGACACATCCTGCACTTTCTCCAACCCAAAGAAAAGCCCAGAAAAAGCCCACTGCCCTACCTGTTCCAAGCAGATACTCCCGACATCTCACCCCAAACCAGCTCCTCCACCACCTGCAGAAGGTGTAGTCCTGATCATCTCACTGCAAACCACCTGCAGCTGTTCCAGCACAACCCCCTGGGACAATTAAAGAGACAGAGTAGGGGCACAGCAGCAGCAGTGTGTCAGAAATCTGCAGGATGTGCTTGAGATTTTGGCATTCCTGGCTGAACTTGGAGGAGCAGGGCCTGCAGGAAGCACGGGAGGAGCAGCATCACTGCTGGTGTGTAATGCAACCATGGAGGAGACAGAAATCATTGTGCACAATGTGTAACGATTCTAGGAACAACACAGCCCTCAGGGAGCCTGTATGGCCCTGCAGGTCACAGAAAAGTGATATACATGGTAAAGTTACACAGCCAAAACAACGCCCTGCCCACGGCAGGTGCCCTTCCCCGAGCCAGCACATCCATGCCACGAGTCCCACTCTGCAGCCCAGCATTAAACTGGGACCATGCTCAGCCCTGGCTGCAGGTCTGGGGACATCACCTGGCACACGCTCACAGATTCTATGTGTTTTCCCTGGAAAACAACTCTCTGGGGATGATTTCGAGTCAGACACCCCAAAACCCAAAACAGATTAATCCCACATGATTAATTGCATCCCACATGATTAATAGCATAAAAGCTGTCTTGAATGCCTTGATCCTTTTTTTTTCTCCCATAAAGAAATAGACACTTATGCCATGTGAGAAATAAATTTTTCCTTCTGATTTTCTCTTTGTCTGTAGAACATTTATAAAGTGGAAAAGCCAGCGGCAAAGCATGTCAGAATTGTCTTTTAAGGGGTTAACATTTGTAAGATGAATGCTGCAAGAACTCTTTTTTTTTTCTTTTTAATTAAAAAATATATTTCTGGAGCAAAAACACAAGCAATAAAGAGTGTTTGCCTGTTGGGAGACTTGTTTTGTAATGCAGTATGAATAACCAGCTGACAATCCTTTTTTTTGTTTTCTGTTCGTATGGCCAATGGCCACGAGCCAGCCAACTTTATTGTCCTTGAAATGTCATGATTTTGAGTATGCACAGAATTCTTAACTGCCCAATTTACTGCATAACATCCCTTTTTATTATATGGCAACAATGTGATCCTGGGCTCAAAGACTTACTAGTTAAGAAGATTATGTGTTTTCCTTTTTCTGTTTTGTTAAAGTGCCAAGTCTTGCATTTTTGGCATCTTCTAAAGAATAAAATGTCTTCTGAAATATTCTTTCCAAGCACAGAAGTTACCTCAGAGGAGCTCAGCATGGCAGGGCTTTTCAGTACTTTCTCGCTCGCTCAGAAGTTCAGACGCATTTCTTTTCCTCAAAAGCTTCCAATTTTTGTCTCTTTGTGTGTATTGACAGCAAAAAAAATTGTCCTTCATAAGTTTGTGTTTCTTTACTTTACTGATAATTTATTTCTCTCTCTTTTTAGTTTTTTCCCTGCTTCCCAAGTGTTGAACATTCATGCTAGTGAGTGGGAGTGGGCAGGCAGACAGGCAGGATGAGGGGGGACCACCTGCCTGCACCCTTGGCTGCATCCCTGCATCCACAGCATCCTTGTCCTGCAAAGTGTTGGGCACCCCATCGCTCGTGCTGGGAGTGTGCACCCCAAACTGGCAGAGTTTTAGCCAAATTCAGCTCTGGCACAGATGTGAAACCCTCCATTGGTGGGAGATGGACGTGTTAAGAGTGTGACAACGCTGGCTCCCCCAGGTCTGGCACCCAGGGAGCAGGAATATGTTGCAGCTGGAGAGTGCAGGGGTCCATCACTGCTGCCCTGGCTGAGTTTCAGTGTAGCAAGAAGCAGTGTGACTTTGCATCCCTTCTCCTCCAGCTGCCTGTGCTTCCCCAGGAATGGAGCCTTTTAAATATGTTTTCATCAGCTGACATTTAAGTATGAATAAACAACTATTATGCATGCACTAAATATTCATGTTTTACAACATTGCCGTTACACTGAGGGATTATTTATGAGGCTGCTGCTCCCCGCTGGTGAGGGGACCTGGCTCAGGGCAGCCAGGAGCAGCCCCTGGGCTGTCACTGTGGCCACGACAGAGCCACAATGTTGATGTTTGTACCTTGCCAAAGGATGGCATTTCCTAGAGCTTCCTCTGGGGTGCAAAGGCAAGGCATCCTGTCCTGGAGGATGTTGTGTCCTGAGCTTTTGTATTCCAGTTGAGACTTTGGGGCACCTTTCCTCCTCCTCCTCCTCTTCCTCTGGCAGAGGTCACTGCCTCAGCCCCCAGGGCTGCTGTGACTGCACCGTGTGTGCTGCCAGGGCAAGATGCTTCACTGCATCTCTGGGCTCTGTTCAGCAAGAATTTAAGAAATAGTAATTAAAAAAAATGATGACAAAGACACACTCTTCTCAGAAAAGCAACCTGCAAACAGAATCCCTCCTTCTGAACCCAAGTGCTGAACATTAAAGGGGTTACTTAGATTAAATAATAGACTTACTGAAAAGCCATTCCTAGAGAGAGGGGCCCGTTCTATAGGTGCCACTGATGCCATGAAGATTTTTGCCCTTTCCTTTATACCCCTGTTATACCTTTTTACAACTTCTGTATTCCTAGTGCTTTTTCCCTACATTCTTGGACTTGTTTGTTAAGCTAAGAGACTAAACATTTTAGAAGCTTTGTAGCTAGAGATCAGTGTGCCCCAAGGTCCTCTCCAGAACACATTCTGTAAACCAAGATAGAACCATCCAGGGGAAGGTTCCTTGGGGAGGGGGGCTCACTTGAGCCTCTCATTGGGGAATCTTTGATAGATCTACTAATTAGTAAAACCTATAATGTTATACCCAATGTTGGGGAAGACAGACAGATAAAGAGAGAGAGACTTGGCAGGGTGCATCTCGATGCATATGACCTGGATGTGTATACCTAAGGATCCTTAAAATAAATACCAAGGTAAAATCCCTTTTCCCCTTCCAACCATGTGTGACTCTTGATTTTAAGACCAGGAAAAGGCATCACCACTGGAGGATGGGGACAGGGACACCTTGGGCAGGGTTTTGGACATCCACTGCCCTTGAGCCACCAACTGGAGGCCACAGCTTGAGGAATCACCACTGTGATGGGACCCGAAGCCAAGGGGAGAAGAGCGACCCAGCAGCTTCCAGGGTGGATGTCACCCAGGGTTTGTCCTTGGAGGGTGGCAACCCATTTCAGAGCAGCATTGATGGCCACTCTTATCACTAACAGCCTACATGTAACTCCACTGGGATAGGCATGGCTGGCAAAGTGCATGGGGAAGCCTTTTGAGGGGGGAAAACCCCAGGTGAGCTGCAGAGGGAGAGGTAGACCAGAGGAAATTGATGTTTTTCCACTGCTAGGATGCACACGGGCCTGCAGGGTAAGCCCCAGAGTGAAACAGGTTTTGAACAACAATATTTTCATTAAATAAAATCACAATTTTCTACAGTTTCTGCAGGGATGTCAAGACCTTTAAGCAAATACCTGACTCTATTCAATAATAAGAAAGCTATTCTCAAGGTAATTTTCTAGGTAAAATCACCCATAAAAGCTCAGGTTGCATTAGCAACATTTCTTTCCAGCAGTGTTATTATCAAGGACTAAAACAGGCAGCTGGCCCCTCTGCTCCCCTTCAGGCAGACAGCAGGCAGCACCTTCTTCCTCTCCTCAAATAATTTAAGTTAGTAGTGAAACATTCCTTCCAGGAAGCTCCTGTGCCTTCAGGTTCATGTGGCTGGTCAGCAGTGCACCCTGGATGTGCATTTATATTTACACCTCCGCTGTTTACATCACTTATTAGGGGCTTCATAGTGCTTTTGTAGCAAAACTGATCTCTGTTTTGGGCACTTGCCCTCCAATCACTCAAAATAATCTACCAATATTTGGTACTTTCATCTGCAGCTGGTCCCCTGCTTCATTTCACCTCTCTGTCTCCAGCTGTTTCTGGGTTTGGTCCTTCCAGCTCTGCTTTCTCTCAGACCTTCCCTAAAAACCTTCAGCACCACAAAACTGCCCTGCCAGATGTCTCAGCCTGGATAGAGTTGCCCCTGGCATCCTTCAGAATTTTGCTATTAAACCCAGAGGGGTCATTCCCTTCCTGTAAGCAGCAGAAGGCAGCAGCTGCTGGAGCAGGTGGGAAGCCAGGGCCCCATAAACAAGGACAGGGCTTAGCAATGGAACACAGAGTGAGCTAATGAAAAATTAAGTCACAAGCTACCACTGGAAAGCCATTTCCTCCTCCAACAACTCCACATTTCCTGACCTAGCAGGGACAGCCCCAGGTCCTGGATCATTGATGTCACCCACAGCCACCATGGAGCATCCCCAGCTCCATCCCACCACCCTTCAAGCACAGCAGCTGGCACGGCTCCATGGGGCTGCTAGATCATTTGGGAAGTGGCTTTTGAGTGATTGCTTGGAGGACGTTGCTCACGGCTCCCCCACCCCAGCAATTTGGAAGTGAGGCGCAGGGCCCCCACTGTGCTGGTGACAGACAGACCTGGGCAAGTCCCTGGTGTGTGGTAGGGGCTGGCATGGGAGCAGTCCCTGAAAGCCTGGGGAGCCTGTTGGTGTTGCAGACGTCTGCCCCTGTGCCCACAGGTCTGCTGATTTCCACACTACAGACATTTACTGTACGTGTTTGCCGCTAGGGAAAGCTGCTGTCTACGACTCAGCTCTATTACTGGAAGAGCAGCAGCGGCATTTGTGCTACTCTCAGTATTGCATTTCCAGGACCTGCTCTGTGGCTTTCGAAATCCTCCTCCCAACTCCCCACATCCCCCCATGCCAATTAGGGAAGATGCCTGGTGGGGGTGACGGCCCCCTCCCCTGTGCGGCAGTGCCGCGCCGAGGGACTGGCGCCGAGCGGCGCGAACCATCCCTTCTTGGCCTTGGGAAGCGCGGTTCACAAGCCAATGACAGAGGGATGGAACGCAAATATAGCATTTCTTGTAAAGTAAATTAAGCTAACAACGAGGTAACAAACCGCTGTTAATATTAGATTAACTTGTTTGGCAAGATATGAAATGGGGTGAGCCGGATTGCCGGTGGCGCAGTGCTCAATAGCGCTAATGCTGCTCAGGGAAGTATAACATCCCTCTGACAGACAGGGGCATGCTCCAAAAATAAAATAAATTAAGTCTGCAGGAAGAGCCAGAATCTGTGCAGCAATTACACCAGCATTAAAGATGAATGGAGACGAAGCCTAAGATTCTGATTGCCTTTAAACACTGGCTTGTTTTTAATCTCAAAATCAGACTGCGCTGTGATCAGCCATTAGCCCCAACCACAAAAAGTAAGAGAGGCAGAAGATCCTAGATTTTAACATTTGTAGTATGAACTTAAAATTCCTCTTTGATCTAAGATAAGGAGGCAAATGGCAGATAATGCAGAACTTAAAGCCAGTTGAGTGCAGTTGGCAGCTGGGGCTGACACAGGGAACAATGGGGGCTTGGGCAGAAGGGTCACCGGCAGCCGTGTCCTCAATGCGGGGACTGAGGCACAGGCTTAAATGTCATACTATATGCCAGTGGTCACTAAACTGATTAGGCAGTGGTTATCTTTAGCAGTAAAAAGGCTATCTGCTAATACTAAATGATTAGTGGCTAAAATGCCATTTACTCTGCTCTGATTCCTTGAATGAATATTTATGCCAAGTGATGACTGTAACACCATCAAAAGGTTTCCATGCTCTGCTCCACAGAGTGGAAGTGATTATTCAACAGCAGGTCTGCACTCCAGCACTTGTTTCTATTAAGCAAATTTGCAGCATTCAGACAAGAATTCATGATTGCATTGTCCTCCTGGGATTTTTATTTTTAAAGGTATCCCACCTCCAACGCTTCTGGGGCCACGGGCTGTGGCAGGTAGGCCTTGTCTGCTGTGTAGACACAGAAAAGAGGAATATGGATGCTGCACAATTTCTCCCTTGTATTTTTATTAATAATGCATGACAATTGGACATTTGCCACACCCCATTCAGCACTGAGTTGTGTCCTGCCCCAGGCCTTCCTCCCACCTGATTCATGGGCCACAGAGTAACGTAGGTACCTTTCTCTGAAAGACTCCATTTTTAAACTGGTACCAAAGCCCTGCTCAAAAATCTGAACTGAAACTGAACAGCCCCACCAGCTTGTTTGGTGAGTGGTTTTGGTTTGATTGTACCACTCCCTTCCTCACCGTGGGACAGCAGCCCTGCACTGCCATTGTGTGCTGGATTGCAGCAAATCCCACGGGTGGGCAGGCAGGCAGGCAGGCAGGCATCGACTCAGAGCACAGGCAGGGGCAGTGGCTGTCTGGCAGCCCATTTCAAAGCAAGGAATCAAAACATTTGGGCAACAAGCTGCTCCTTCTGTAGCCCCAGGGTGGCTGCCTCCGATAGCCCCTACAAAAAGAGCATCAACTTTATAGTTTCTCAAAAGACAACCTCCCCCCACCCCAAGAAGCACTAAAACAGAACGGCAGTTTGAACACCCTATATCCATAGGCAGCTATAAGTGGCTCTTTAACTTCTATTCCATGTTTATGGGAATAAAAAGGGATGAGGCCACACATTTTATACTGGGTCTCCCAACCCAAAACATCTGTTTGCAAAGGAAAATCGCTCAATCAACCCACATGTCTGAGGTAGCTCCAGATGACAGGCAATATTTTGAAGCAGGCTAAATGTCTGGTGGTGTTTTGCTTCTGCTTGGCCGTTATTCAGCACAGGCGCACATAAAAGCATTTCATGCAACAGGCAGAGCAGCACCAAGCTGCACTGCATCTGGCATTTGCAATTCAGAGAGCACACACAAGCGACCCAGGACCAGCAACCAATTAAGTCACATCAGAAAAAAAAGTAGTCGGTGTCTATTTATTAAAGGAAAGAGGGGTAAATCTAAGAAAAAGCACGAAGACAAAATAAATAGAATTGCAGCCATCCTTTACAGCTACTGGTGCACTATATTAAAGTGACACTCACTATACAAAGAAATGTGTTTGATACAGTCCAGTGGGTTGCACATGAATTGCATAACCTTGAAAATCATTGCACAAAGCATCGCAGCAGGAACACAGTTCAGAATTTTTTCTCCGGGAGATGCCTCAAATCTGATCGCTTTTATTGTGTGGGAGGTCAAAGCACCTGGCACAGAGTAAGCAAAAAGGGCTGGGAGCAGGGATCTGCTGCATCAGCGCCCGGTCACATCCCAGCCCTGACATCAGCTCTTGCAGCAGCTCTGACCTGGACAAGTGATGCCCCACGGGAAAATCCCACTGCCTAGCAAAGCCTTGAAATTAATATTCTGATCAATGCCCAGGCACCCAGTGGCAGGGCTGAAGGGAGCCTGTTCCTCGCAGCCCAGACTGGAGACACCGTATGAGCCAGCCAGCAGGGATTCCGTGGAAGTGCTCTGTCTGCATCCACAAGGAGCCTCTCAGCCAGCAGCTCAGCACGGCACAGCAGCCTCGGTGGGACCCCGCCAGCGATGCCGATGGTTCCCAGCCATCACCTGCCCCCAGTTCATTCCCTCCCATTCTGCAGGGAAGCAGGTGGTTGGACGGAAGTCTCCATAACCCTGCAGCAGCATTTTACCCAGTTATTATGAGAGAACCTGCCTCTGCTGTGATCCATGCAGTTTCCAGGGATTTATGTACACGTTTCCAAGTCTGCTCAGCATAAAGCACAGGAAATACAGGCTTTTGCCACACGGGGAAGAAACCACAGCAAAGATGACCAGGAAACATTCATAATTTTTAATTCACACCAGTAATAAAATTGCATTACATTTTTCATAAAATAAATGTTCCAGTTTATATACAGAAAACAGACTGTACAGAGCCCTCCCCCAGACCCCAAAAACTCACAAACATACAGGCAATGCAGTGCTCAGCTAAGCAGGCACAACTGTACATCTAAAATTGTAACTGCTTTGTGTTGGGGGGGAAAAGTACTACAATGTATATAGTCCTCTCTGGACCAAGAATTAAAAAAATATTGCAGGCAAGCTGACAGACGCCCTCGCTGCTCGTGCGGCCAAGCGCCCATCCCACAGTGCTCCAGCAAAGCAGGGGCTGTTATTGAACCTGGGACTCGAAGCTCCCGTTCAGCTGCCCTTCCTCATAGTCCATCTGACACAAGATCATGTTGTTCTTCAGGAAAAACTTGTCTCCCACGCAGAATCTGGAAGATGAAAAAGGATTAGTGGGCGTGGGTATGAATGGAGGTGAGTTCGGGGGGAATTTGAGGCGGTTTGGGTCGGAAGGCGGCTCTGGTGAGCAGAGTGTGATTTCTAGCTCTGCCAGTGCTGAAACCCCTTGCTGTCCTGGGGTTTTGCTGTCCCTTTCCCTGGCACATCCATGCTTGGCTCCAGGCCACAGGGAGCAGCTCAGGGGGCAGGTCTCCCTCTCTGTGGGGTCCCATGGCAGCTGCAGGAGGAGGTTGGGAGCAGTTAAGGGATTTGTCCCTGCAGACAAGAGGTATTGGCTCTCCAGCCAGGAAATCAAGCGGGCAATATTACACGGAGCCTATTTGAAGTTTTTGCTGGTATCCACATTTCCACAGTTCCCTCGGGTGAAGCAGTATTTACACTAATTTCCAGGCAAGGACTGGCTATTAAGTCCTCCCTCACCCCCTTGTGTACAGTGCTGAACAATAAATAGAAATTTCTCGGTGGCTGGACTCCTAACCTTTATCTTCATTGAGCGAAGGGCACTGCTCTCTATATACCATGTAAATTGTTCTGTTTGTCTTGAAGTTGACAGAGAAGCTTGTGATATTTAACAATTTTATTTGACCATTAAGGTCAAAAAAGTTCCACATATAAGATCGGAGAGGTGTGAATTGGCAGCCAATAGCTTTTCCCACCCTGCCTGCTTGCTCGGGAATCAGAAGCTAATCTTTACTTCTTAAGATAACAAATAATGTTCTCTGCACCCAATTCAGGGGCTGGTTTTTGTCCATCACACTGGCAGGGCAGTGACAGACCAGAGCACAGGCTGCGCCAAGAGCTGAGTCTGAAATCAGCCTCAGGTCCCTAAAGCAGAGAGACACCCTGGGTCAGGCACTGTGCCTCCAGGCAGCTCTGCACTGAGAGGAAGGGGTAGGTACCAGCCTCTGGCAAGGCTAAATATCCACTGGGCTTTGAAGGAAGATAATTGGAGATGACCCAATCCTCAGGAGACTTAGCAGACCTCCAATGCCCATTTCCCCTGCTCCCAGGCAGAGCTTTGGCACTGCCTACTCCTTGTCTAAAGTGCTTTCATCATTTGTAACTCAGGCAGCTTCAGGCAGAGCATCCCCATAAAACTGAGTATTTTCTGCCAAAAGAACAGGACTGATAATTTTCGAGCTCCTTCATAGGGCCAACACGGGCACAAGTTTTCTCCAACTGGACACCTGCAAATAAGCTGATTAATTTGCCAAGTTGGTGCAGAGAGAACTGGGCACTGGTTCACACTACATAGGATTTCACTGAAGACCTTCCATCTTCTTCCCTCTGTGGCACATGCTCAAGTAGCTCTGAAATTCAACCTTTTCTGTATATTAAATAGATAAAAATTACTCCTAATTTAAATCAACAGCTTTTATGGTAAAAAACAGTACTGCACACACTCTCCTTATGACCACCTTCCCCAGCAGCTGGTTTACTCACAATGAATAACAGACACATCTGCTTGCTTCTCACTACTTATCCCCACCTTAAGAGCCATATAAATCTCCAGGAAGAGAAATGCAAAAATTACTCTTGCAACCAGCATCGTCAACAGCTGTCTCTTGCTAAACCTGGTTTTGGGTCTAGAGGAGCCAAAGGAGGAGCTGGAGAATTTGGGGGTTTAAAGCATGGTAGGCTGAGTAGTAATGCAGGACTTGCTGCAAACCTGATGTTTTAGGGAATAAAGTAATGAAAACACTGCACACTTGGTAAAAATATTAGCGATTTTGCTGTGATAGATTCAGCACTCTCTACAGAGTCCAGCTATAGAAGGGCAAGTAAACTGGAAGAGAACTAAGGAAAGGTCTTCATCATCAAATCTCTTCAGAGCTGAAGAACAAGAAAGGGTGAGGTTTCCAATTCAGAACTAGAACTGGCATCCACCTCTGCAATTTTGACTTTAGGTTTACTTAATCTCACTGTTCTCAGTGTCATCCCTTACACGATCACTTCCATTCTGCCCTTTCAAGCCAAAATCGCTACAGAGTAAGTAATGAAAATTTGTAGCCCTCTGGCCTCAGCCAAAAGTAAGAATCTACACGTAGCCCATCTTTCAGAACAACTCAGCCCCTCACAAACTGAGCAAATCCCTTGTGCATCACAGCACAACTCTGCCAGAACGGGGGGATTACCTGCGCTCTCCTGCCGGGCAGTGACAGCCCCGGAGGTTGTCTGAAGGGCAGAGTGGGACCACACTGGCAGCTGGAGAGGAAAGGGAGGGAGATGCTTTGGAGTCTTTGAAATAAAGGGTGAAATTTAAAAGAAATTCCTGAAAAAGAAAAGTAGGCAGCACTGGGTTTTTCCGTGAGAGAAGAAGGGTGAAGTAGGGGTTTGGTGACAGAGACTCATCCTGCAGACCTCCAAGGCCAGTCTAGCCTGTGCAGCCCAGAGCTGGGACTTGCCTCTGCCTGAGGGGACATTTGAGATGCTCCAGCCCTAGTTCTGGGGTGGAGTTTGGGAGCACCCCTCTCCTGCCCGGGAATCATCAGGAGGCTGGAAAGAGCTGCTCCTGAGGGCCGAGCCTGGCAGCACCCACAACACGCCCGAGTCTGGAGACAAATCCCAGAACCGACTGGTGATTGTAGCAGTGTGGAAGGAGCATCTAGGGGAACGAGGGGATCAGCTCTGTGTTCAAGCGTCACCAAACAAGACCGGGCAACTGAAAGCCCCCGCGTGGCTTCCGCAGGGAGCCCAAGGCCAGGAGCCACTAGATGTCACTGCCGCCCGGCACTGCCACCGCGCCCGTGCAGGCGACAGTATTGATGGAGTTCTGTGCCTCCAACCAACACTGCCCCCGCCTTCAGCGAGTCAGGGGAGCCACCTCAGTCGCCTCCTCCGTGCTCTGGCACCAACCAGCTGACACCAAATTCACCTCTAGGGCTGAGCCACTGTCAGAGGGTGCGAGAGCAGAATCGGACAGGATCTCCCAAGTTCAGGGGCAAGGTGGCAGGGGCTTGCATTCACACTCATGTATGGCTGCTTCATGAGAGATCCCACTGTGGCTCTTTTCTAGAGTGAGCAGCGCATGTGTAAGTCAGGCTTTTAGCTTGACTTTTACAGAATTGGGTTCTCCATCTTCCCACAAGTTTTGTCATCTCTCTCACACTTTCCTACGGGATGAGAAACGGCATCCTAGTTTCACCTTTGAGAAACACAACCACAGATCCAGAACAGGAACCCCAGCACAGCCCTTGGACCCTGGGCAGTCAGTACAGCCTGACTAAGCAAGCAATAAGGACAGCAAGCAGTTTCAGGTCTATCTTAGACAAGGATGGACAGATGGATGCATCAGAAGGTGACACAGTCTGGTTCTGTGGGCTTCCATTCTGCCTATGATGACCAACAAACACAGGAAGATTTTTCATGGCCCTCCCAAATTCAACTGGCTACAGGTAGTCGAAGTGAAAACACTGTGCATGATGCTTTATTATACTCTCTGATAGGCATCTTCCACTGGGTAAAACCCTGCAGAAAAACACGTAAGCCCCACTCAAAATGATACCACCAAGATGCCCTGTTAGTTACACAACAACTGAAAGGATTTGTTCCTAGTGTTGGAAAGGGCTTAGCCAGAGTATCTTTCTCCTTCCTGCCCCTTCTCTTTATCCTTCTTCTGTTCCATCCCCAGTTTTGAGCGTGTCAGAAACATGATTTAAGCGAGATAACGTCAGTTTGCCAGAGGAGGTCCATTCACCATCGTCTGCCTTCTGCAAAGAGGGTAGATCCTGAAAGGACGCTGGAGCAGTTTGTTTTATTCAGCAGCAGCTGTACAGTCTGTGTCTGTGTCCTCCCCCTTGCCCCTCCAACTCCCACCAGCTCCAAGGGGATTTGCAGTAAAAGGGCTACAGGTACTTACATGCATCCCCCAGGTCAGCCTGGCAAACCAGCCCGAGCCCTGCCAGCAGGCTGCAAGCCCCAGACGGGCAGTGTGCATCAAACATTTCCCCTATTTCATGGGCAAAGGTATAAATCAGTTTGTGTGTACAATAACTGTGTCCTCACCGCTGGTTGCAGAGCTGACAGGCAAAGCAGTCCAAATGGTAAACATTATCTCTGGCCCTCATCACCATCTCAAAGGCAGGGATCAGTTTACTGCAGGCAGCACAATTCCCGGTGGTACCAAAGAGCCTGCCAAAGAAGCACAATCATTAGAAGCCATTTTAATTAAATGGTGGAAGGACTAATTAAGTGTAATTAGCAGTATCAAATACTGTATTGCACCAATAAATAGAAGTTGCAGTCTCCATTTCACTGACCAACCAGCGTGCGGGAACTTGGGATAAAACTGCCTGGTGAGCAGGCTCCGATCATCGAGATGAAACTTCATTTGGTTTGTGAGCCTAGGGCTAATTTGCTGTCTAATGGAGAAAAGCATTAAACACTTAGAGCACTATTTTGGGGCTCACAAAATTTCAGTCAAAAACTATCTGCCTCTCTGCAGCAGTGGGGTAGGTGCTGGGAGCTGCCTGTCCTGCTCCACATGGGCTTGCTGCACTTGGCCGCAGCCTGATGGAGAGACAGGCTGGCAGCAGGACACAGAAGTCCTGCAAACTTTGCCAATCCTGGCAGGCAGTGCTGTAACAGAGCTCTGGAAGAACCTCACTTACCTGCTGTTTAAAAAGAAAAAGCACGACTTCCCTTGCAACGAGTGCACAGCATTTCGCAAGGCATCTCAGAGAGCAAGCCCTGCTCCCCGGCTGTGCCCCCCTCCTCCTGCCTCCCCGGCCCTCCTGGGAGCCAGCTAAGCCCTTCCACGGCGGCCTGAACAGCATGCTCAGCCGTTCCACTTCAGCTCCCCGCTCCTCCAGGACAGCCCTTCAGCACTGGAAGCTTTGCCATTTCCATCTTGGCTTTCACTATCTGTCTCCCCAGATGTCTGCTGCTGTTACAGCTCCTGTCGGGGGACTCAAGCAAGGCTGCGGCATCCTTCCTGCGGCCCCCTCGCCTGAGGTGTCCCTGCAGACCCCGTGTGTGCCAGGGGCACGGTGCCACTGCGGCATCAGAGCCGTGCCAACCGGCCGGGGGCACTGATCCACGGGCTGACAGAACCAAGGTTCACCCCAGCCTCTGGTCAATAGGCATGTGGTTAGTTACTTTGCCTAGAAGATGATAAAAATTGTATTTTGGGGGCAATGAGCCTCAAGACGTACGATCCCTGCTGGCCATTAGCTCTGTGCACGCAACGCGCCGCTGCCCGCAGACAGATCTGGGCTCATGGTTTGCTTCAAGCCATCGGTTCTGGCTGATTCCACAACACACAGATGAGAAGCATCAGGAAAATCTATAACCAATTTCTAAACCTGCAATTTCCAAGCTAATCAATACTAATTATTACTGGCCAGTAATTGTGAATTAAAACACCCAGCAGTGTTACAGAAACCTCCACACAACTCTCCCACCCTCCTCCACTGCCGTGCTCCTGAAGTCAGCTCTCTCTCCAGCTGTAAGAAAGCCCACCCTTATTTTTCTTTAGAAGTGGTATCAGTGGTCTTTCATTAGGCCTGGCCGGAAAACCCCAGGCCTTCCAGTGAAGAAACAGTACTGTGTTTTCCCTGGGAGCAAAACAATGCAAGCCAAAACAGAAACACTCGTGCAGGATGGAAAACTTGCAAAGGGAGTACTGAAACGTCTTCCCCTACAATTCCGTCATCTGAAAGCTGAAAGGCAGAGTAAAATCCCAGCTGTATAATTTGCACCAGCAAAAGTCAGCCCCTTTCTCCCTGCAAGCTCTTGCTCCTGCCCCCACAGGCAGGCCAGGCAGGGGAGGCAGCTGGGCACGGGCCTCAGCTGCCTAACGCCAGCAGACTGGACTGGAAAAATGCGGCACTGAGAAGCGTCCAGGTCTCCACCCTGGAACGCCTTGGCTCTCATTCAGCACCCACTCACAAATCAAGCCATTACTCCAGACATCCCTCCCTTCCTCAGCGTAGCAGCCCCTTTTCCACTTGGGCACAGCAAAGCCTGACAGCTTTTGCCAGGATTTTCCTATTTCCCATAAAACCAGGCATCCGTTTTTAGAGTACCCAAGTCACAGCAAACTCAAAAAAATGAGTCAAATGCATTAGGCAGGGAAACTGGGAGGTTAATCCTAGATTTGCTCTGTGCCCAGCACTACTACATGCACAAGTATAAAATATCCATTATTCATTAGCATCACAGTTGTGTGGAGCTCAATCTAGATTAAACAAAATAAAGGGGCCCCAGACAGCACCATTTGCATTGTTAAGCAGGTGCTTTTCTTCAGCCTTCAAATAGGAGACTTTTCTAAATGGAAATGATGGGGAAATTTGGACAGATGTTCACTTAACTATTTAAACAGTTAGCTTAAGAAACATGAAAAATGTATTTGGCATCGTATTCACCTGTCTCCTTTCAGGGGTTTTGGGGGTAAACCAATTGTTAAACAGCTTTGACTGTTTGCATGAGATCTGAAGCTTATGTTCTGTCCAGCTGAAATCGTGTTGCCTTCTAATGTCTACATAACGTAGCTTCCAGCGAGTCGGTGTGCTAATCTTTTTCTCTTCTATCAAGTTTCACAGCCCTCCACACCCTCCCTTTCACAACAGATGAACATTTCACACTTATTCTAGCACCTCCTAATTTTAATCTGCTTTTCGGGGAGTGATTTAGAGCCCCATATATTCACCATCCTTCTAAAAATACGCTGTAACTTGTACCTCAGTGAACATGACTTTTTTTAATCTGTTGGAAGAAGACGCAAAATGAATGGAGTCTTTTCCCTTTTCTTGTTTCCTTGTGGAAAACCTGCCACCTCTGACATCTCCTGATCCAGAAGCTACTTGAGCTGAAACTTTCTGAAGTGGGGAGCTTAATGTTATTGGAAGGAGGGAGAGAAGAGAAGGAGCAGGAGGAAAAACCTTCTGCCCCAAGCCCCATCTGTGGTTAAATTTAAAATAACCCCACATGAACAAACTGATCTGCATTCTGTCCCCCAGACACCTTCGTAACAGATGCAACACTCTCTCACACATTCACACACACGAAGTTGAAGCGCATCAGAAAAATCTATCAGAAGATGTTTAGCCTCTACTTACCAGCTCCGAGCCATTGGCATAAAAGAAGCTGGAAATACAGAAAGTTTTCAGTTTGAGGTTGTTTTGCTTCTTCTGAAAAACCCTATTTATTCACTTCCCTTTGAAGTTAAAAGGCAACAATTCTTAAGTACAGATTTATTCCCTTTATGTAACAGGAAGACCCAGCCAGCTTGTAAATAAGCATAGACTATGCAGATTTAAAATTTAGCACAATTAAACTTTTAGCCTGTGGTAGTAATTATGTTTAATGGCTCTTAGCCTGAACTTAACCATGTCTATTGTTGTCAGCCAGTCTAAAAGCAGGAGTTTGTCCAAGGACAATTTTCTGTAGTTTATGGGCACACTAGAAACCCCGCTATGCCCTGTTCTCATTGGCCATTGATGTCAGTGTGTATAGTAAAAATTAAAGCTAATTGGCACACAGGAGCAGCCCTGAATGCAAATGAATTAATGGGAAAAGAAGGGAGTGCTCCTGGAAGCAGTAGGCAACTGTCAAAGGATGGGTTTTATGTAGTCCTGTCTGGGCTAAAGAGCAGTCTTCTGCATGGTGATCCGGACCTCAACAGCTCCATGAGTACACCTCAAGTTAATTCAAACTATAGTAATGTCACAGCACCCTGCAGGGTTTTTTTTTTGGGGGGGGAAAGAATGGTAAAGGGTTCTTACTGGAGGGAAAACAGTAAGAAACTTTTCATATGAACACGTTAAGTTTAGCACCTTTTAACAGATTTTTCATTCAAACAAGATGTTTGGGGGGCTAAACTGAGAACCTGTTTGCCTATTTCTGTCACCACTAGGAACAACAATCTGGTTTAGTCATTGCCTACAAGGAGAGAGTCTCCATTTCTTCTCACCCCCTCTAGCCTGGTGTCTGACTAGATAGCGGCTTGCAATCAAAAAAGGAGGAGAAAATCTTCCCTCTGCAGAAAGAGTAAAAATTTTGGAGCTGTTGACTCCAAAGGAGACAAAAAAAGAGGAAGAAGGACAGGCACATATAAATAATGAGTGGTACAGAAAGGAAAGGTTGGCAGTGTCAGTCAGATTTTTTTAAACACAAAACAAGTTCAAAATTCAAACAGCTGAGTCGAGACTGATAATCCCTCCCCAAAAAAGGGGTTTTTGTCAACACTGAAAGATAAGAATTATGAAATGAAAGAGGACTAAACACTAACCTACAGATAAATATCTACATTTGTAGATATTGTGTACAACTACACATTTTTCTACATGTTTATATATCCAGATTATCTGGTTGTACAAGTTCTAGAAGAGCTATGGAACTCCATACTCATATCTTCTCCAGGTGACAGAGGTTTTCCCATACACCTTCTCTGCTGCTGTTTATTTCTTAGTTTCATCAGGACCTGCTGTAGAACAAGACTTGCTTTATGTACCTGAAACCCATCATCATGAAAAGAAATGGTTTTGCCCCCACCTTTTGAAACAAAACAAAAACTGGTTTTTCAGTGAGGGTGGCTCTTAAATACTGCAATCAGTATTTTTCCCACCTGTGGATATCAGAAATATGCTGAGGTACAAGTGTGATTTGACTGGAATATTGAATATACCAATAAATGCAGGGAAAGCCTGAACATCACTAAAAAGATAAAAAGAATAAGCTTAAAAGCGACTTCAGACAACTTTCCTGTGATCAGCCTTTGTGTAATATTAGAGAAAGCCTCAGTGACAGGAGATTCAGCACTGTAAATACATATTAGCTGGTGCACCCTCCTATCCAGAACGCCGTTGTCAGGGCTGCAGTGGGAAGTCATGTCAGCTGAAGGAAAGGAAATGCATTTTGATACTAATGAAGTTGGTCAAGCTGTCCTCTCACGAAGCCTTCAAGTTCAATCCCAAAGAATTTACATCTTGCATGCCAAAGGGTTTGGCATTCAAGGACAGCATGGCAGGGGGAGCTGAACCAGTACAGAACAGCCCCTGGCCAAGTGACCACACTGGTTCAGAGATTACTGGGCATGAACTTCAAGGTTGCTCAAGGGAGTCTGTTTTCACTTGAAGGACACATCTGAATGTTCACTTATTTTTACTCCTTTGGCCTCTCCCTCCATCTTTCCAGCGGATATTTACAGAGGGGTTGGGACTATTAGCAGGTAGGAGAAGTCCAAGTCCTCCTCCCCTGCCCCAGCCGTTCCCATGGTATAACTGAAGCTGTTGACCTTAAGCCCATCCTTGCTCTGGCACTGCTGAACACAAGTGCAACAACGTCCTCTTAGGAGAGTTTAAACAGAGCAGTCAGAAAACGGCAAAGCTGAAAGTGCTGGAGGCATGCTAGTGTACCAGAGCCAGGCAGAATTACTTCCCATTAGCTTTCCTCCTCAGTGAGAAGTTGTGGAGATGGAAAAAAAAGGGCAAAAAGCAAACAAACAAACAAACAGTACGGGCACAGGCTGTGAGAAACTCAGCTACTGTGGAGGGAAAAAAAAATATCTGTACTTTAACATCACAAAGCACAGCAATATTGCCAAGACACATTGTATTTTGAGCCTAATTAATCCTCCTTAATCTGTACAGACACCAAGTGTAGAAGTGAGGGTGTCCTATGTAGCACGCAAGACGCTCCCTATTGCGAGGCAAAAGCAGCACTTCAGTCTAGTGACATTTTTAGGCTCTGAGCAGACACCATTTGTTCAGACACACTGCATTTATACCTCTCCTTCCCACGCTGAACATGTCCCTTGAAAATCCGGCAGGGCATGCTCCTGGTGCGTGCATGCACACTGTGCTTCTCCAGAGGAAAAAAAAATGTCCCAAATTCTCTCCTTCCTGCTTCAAAGGTGCTGCAGCTTCTGCAGGTTGAAGCCACACTTCGAGTATTGGTGGTGTCTTGGGGAGATAAACTGAAATTCTGTCTGTTGGGGCACACACGTCTCGGTTCCCAAAGGCTTGTTCTCACACATCCAGCCGTGGTTTAGTGGTTTGGCTCAGGGCTGTTGCCACTGACTCGAGGAAGGCCACCAGGAGGAAGGAATTTGTCCACATTCTCCTGTGCCAATAGAGCAGGGCACCCGCGTTTGTGCTCTCATCCCACAAGAAAATTAAACCCTGCACATTTGCAGGCACAGGAGGGTCCCAGAGTTGCAAATTGCCAACAAGATGCAGAACACTTCACCTAAAGGGCTCCTAAAGTGATTCACTGACAGAATGGATGCCCCGGGGCGTTTGGAGTAGAGCAAAAACCCCAGGACTCAGCATTTAAGTCATTTGAAGCAGGAGTTGCTGAGGGTGGAGTTCAAGCCTCCCTGATACAATCAGTGCTGAGGGGTGACAGGGGATGGCAGTCCTGCCAGGAGGTCCCTGTCCCTCAGACAGGATGCAGAGGGCTGCTCTGCTCCCTGGAGGCACCAACACCAGGTGCAGAGTGATGCCGTGCTGAGTTTGCAGCCCTGATGTGGGAAGGTGGGTGAAAAGAACTGCCAGGAAACCCACTGAGAACAGCATCAGGGTTTCCCAGAAAGCCCTTCTCTTTTACTGATTCACCATCATTTTTTAATGCAGGTTTTGAGCTTTCTTTGGAGTCTAATTAAGGCCCCAATCAGTTTATGTGATGAAAAACTTTCCCAACGCCAGCATATCAAACACGCAGAAGCAACAGTTCTGCTCCTCTCAAAGCAAGCCCGACTTGCCTTTGCTCATGTGAGGGCACCATGCTGAGTAAAAAGGAAAAATCACGTTCTTCATCAGCACTTCACAGTGAAATTTAAGTTGTCAGCTCCTCATGGGAAATCCTGATGCAACACCCGGCCCGTCCCTGTGAAGCGGAGCTTGGTGAATGTTTAATTATGCCTCGGAACAAACACACATCGCTGCGTGGGGGCTGCAAGGAGCCATCTGAGCCCGCATGCTAAGCTGCTCTGTCCCAGAAGCAGTTCCTTCAATAGCATTTGCTTATCAAAAATAATTAGAGGTAGGAATGCTGGAACTGTGATTATGGAACAAATGGTAAATCTATTTGCTGAGACGAAATGTATTGAAAGATACATCGAGACACAGCTGGAGACTGAGGTGATACCACAAGGATAACAACTTGAGATCCAATTTCATCTTTCATGATTAAAAAATGAGCAAGAAAGTGTTTTATGAAATGTGAAGGTTAACAAATGTTCCTTCACAAGCAATGACGACAGTTTATCTTTTGAAACAAATGATCAGGCTACGGTCGGCTCGCAGCTCCCGAAACACGTTGGAAAGATTGCTGCTGAAAACCCACCGAGGATCAGCACACACAGCTGGCAGCCCACCGTGCTCCCAGTGCCTGGGACAAAGCCAGCTCCAAAGGAACACTGCCACAGCGGGACAGAGCTGGCCATGCTCCTGTCCCAACCCTCTGCCACAGGTCCGTCCCTCGCCCCAATCCCTGCAGTGGCTGTGGCTCATCCACACCTGCCCTCAGGAGGGGTGGCACAGGAGGGTCCCAGAGTTGCAAATTGCCAACAGAATATTCCAGGAGCCCTCTGGCTGAATTCCTCTGACTGTTCTCCAGTCCTTTGGGGTGCAACTACATTGTGAAGTATGAAAACTTGTTTTTAGGAACGAGTTCTGCTAAAATTTGACTAGTAGACCAAATACCGTGAGTTGTTTAACAAGGAAAAAAAATGTGGCTAGAGACTCTAAAACTACTAATGTGAAGAAATTACATAATGACAGGAATGGTTAATTTGCCAAGAAGAGAAATTCAATTTACCAGGAGGGAACAGACAGTAGAGAAGATCGTGATGGCAACTTTAGCTCCTTCTATTAATAGAACTAATAGTTAAATAGAGAGAGAAAGAAATATTATGTGTAGAAGCCAACACAAGATGTTTTAAAGTAAAAAAATTGCTTTCTATTTCTATAAATATGGGACTGCATAGCAATGCCCTTATTCCTATCCTGGGAGCCTGAAAGGGTTTCTTAGCTTCAGGAGAACAGATCCCAGGAGTTCAGCAGAACCCCCCAAAAAAACCCAGTATAAACTAAATTTACTTATTAGTAAGAATAAAAGCCACGATATCTGTAAAGCTGCCTAAACAGCTGAAAGCTAATTAACAACACTGTCACAGAATTCATTATTATTCCTTTCTAGCCGAGTCTTGGTCAAATTTCCTAGGATATGACAATTATACTGTTCTTCCCAACAGAAACAGTCAAAGCTCTAACACCCTAAATTCAGATAGGGGGGAAATATTTAATGTAAGGCCACATAAGTCTTCACAGTTTAGCCATGCTGCACAAATAGCAACAGACTTCCCCCTTGTCGGGCCAGGAACTATTCCAACCCAAAAAACAGAGACAGAGGTGTTACAAGACCCCTTTCAGGCACAGAAGTTTGTTCCAGAGACCACATTTAACTGGTGCTGTGACAGAAGCTGCATGGCCATGGTCAAACACAAGTCCCAATTGTTGCCTTCCATAGTTCGTATCATGAATTGCCCTCTCTTCTCAAAGCTGGGACATGGGCCATTTCCCGGGGTCTGCAATGCCTGGCTTCTTTTCCATCTGCAGCACAGGCTTCTGGTGTGCCCCAGAAAATTCACATCATCTAGGGGCCAGTGGGAAAATCACAGATTAAGCTTTTCCACCTCAAAGCAGCATTCTTGGGATAAACCAAGGAAAGAAAGGAGTGCTCTACAACTCCAGTGATAAAAAGGTTCTTCTAAGCCTAACAGCATCAATAGTGCTGTCCTTTGGCACTTTAACATGTCTGCTTTGATGCCACACATTATTTTTGTTATGAAACTAGAATAAACCAAAATCAATGTGGTGCTTATTAAATGGACAAAACATGGGGTAGCTCATAGGTCTCAAAAAGCAAATGTAAATTGGAAACACTGTCCAGCTCAGTATTTGTAGCAGGGTTCTGCAATACATAGAATAAAGCTGAATATCTATCTTCAGGGTCAAATTAAAAAAAAAAAACAAAAACAACACAAATATAACACTTTTTCAAGACCAGAAATGACAAAGTCAAGAGAAGTGAGAAGTAATGAAGTGGAGGATGACAGATGGAGAGACCTGGATCACTTGGCAAGCTGGGTGCAAACAAGATAAAGAAAAGATAATGTATAAACAAGATAAAGTACAAACAAATACTTCAGAAAACAATGCAGCTGTTCCTCCTGGAAACAAAACTATTCCTGAAAGTAGCTCTCCTAAGAGATTTTGGGGGTCCTTGTGATAGTACCTAGCATGACCCAATTGTGATACTGTGATGAAAGGCTTCCTCACAAAGGGAAGAACTGAAATATTCTTCACTGACACATCAGAATTACGTCCACAACACAGAAAAAGTATAGCTGAGCTGAAGAAGGAGAACCAAAATGCTAATTTGGGGGTGGAAACCTCTGTGTTGAATTTGAACCTTCTGGAGCTCAATTTTTTTTAGCTTAGCACAGACAGGGTTAGGGATGCTTCCAGAGCAAGTGACTTGTGACATTAGTAAATATTCAGATTTAAGGAAGGTACAAAAATTATTTCATTACAGTGAAGATAATTAACTCTTTCCTTCTTTCATCACACCCGTTCCATTTTTCCACGGGCTGCTTATCCTGTCTTTTCCACCTCAGATGTGTTCACCTTTACCCAAGCTCCTCCTCACTTAGATTTTGGGGACACGCCCCACCTAACCAGATGTGGAGCTGCAACTGCTGCCTGTGTGGCAGAATTTCAGCTGGGATATTTCATGTGTGCCCTGAAGAGCTTCAGCTCCAAAACCCTCCTGTGAGCAGGATGCTCTTGTGCACTGCTGGGCTGAAGGGCAAGGTGGCAGCTCCCACATGGCAGCTGATAGACTCAGTCCTTCTGTTTGGCTCAGTGCTTAATCTCTCATCTTTAGAAGGAGAAACTTGTTTGTTCAAGTTTACTGAGATAATATTTACTGAAGATTTTCAGAAATGCGTTTTACATTGCAACACACGAAGCATCTGAGAACTGACACTAATCTAGGCAGCCCCTGAACACTGCAAGGTTAGAAGGCATTTTACCTCGCTGCCTTCCAGCAGCGTGTTGGGTTTGCTTTGCTTCAGATGTTTTGCTGGTTGAGCTTGCCTGGGAAATGCTAGCAGTGCGTGAGGAAAAATAAAAGAAAACATACACATTAGCTGGAGATCAAGTGCATTCTTCCAAAGGAAAAACAAAGCAAAACTCAGAGTGTTTTGCAGTGTGACCCTCATAATAATATTTGCATTAGGCCTGCTGTCTTATTAATATTCATTTATGTTTGCATAAAGTATCTTGCACAAAACCCCCATACACACCAGGCAAAAAATCCCATGTGTTATGTATTGCAGACACACACTGACAGGATGGTTCTAGCTCCGAGTTAGTGATGGTCTCTGCTGACTTCCTCAGACAGAAACATTTTTTGAAGTTGATCTGTAATTTTGGAGTTTTGCTCTGTTTAGTTAGGGAAGAGACAAGAGCCCCTTGGGATGAACCTTACTCAAAACTAGAAGCCTGTCTGAAAGCTATGACTGAAAAAGAAAAGGTAAAGGTTTGGTCAGGTCTCAGCTGATATGCAAGGAGAATTAAGAGTTTTTCCTAATTTACTCCGCAAGCAGAGTTTGTTCTTGACAGTCCGTAATAACATAAAGTCATGACCTCCTCCTTCTACCTTCACCTAAAAACAGGATTTCACCTCCCTGATTGCTAAATAAGTGCAAATAAAAAGCCCTGCTTAGACAGTGGAAGAAACTCCAGTCTCTTCTGGGCAGGGCTGGCCAGGCACGAGCATACGTGTTCACAGGAGAGCTTTGGGAAGCCAGACAGCCGGCAGCACGCTGAGAGGCTTCGGGAAGAGCCCACAGTACGTCCCTCTATTTACCTCAGGTAATCTCTGCGGCAGAGAATGAGATTTGCTTTTGTGTAAAGAGTTGATCCAACCTCTCCAAGACGACAGTCACAGCAGGCACACTTTAGACAGTCTTCATGCCAATACTTATCCAGAGCCTTCAGCAGGTAGCGGTCCTTGATCTTCCGGTTGCAGCCAGCGCAGCCCTTCTGCTTCCCTTTGGGTTGTACGGATAACATGGGCACACCTGCAACGCAAACACAGCACCTCCTTTAGAGGACATCCAAACAGCTCGGCCAGGCTGCGGCATTTGGGGCAGATCTGTGAGCAAACACTGCTGCTGCTGCCATTACAAGGAGCTCACATTGCATGGAGCTGACAGTCAAAGGAATTCTAACCTCATTTGCTGTCGCAGTCTAAGAGGGAATGCGACACTTGCAGGAACACAGCCCTTTTTTCCTAAGGGTAGGACTGACACAATGCACCAGACTTTTTCTAACAAACATCTTGCAGCAGAATAAACTGGCTGCAATTTCAACATTTGTTTTTTCCCCTCATTAGCTGTACCCTTGTGTTGTTAATTACCTGCTACAGACAATTAAAAAGAGCAGAAGGGACATCAGTGTATGTACCCCCCCCGCCCCAGTCCAGCATCTTGGCTGAACCAAGTTTGATGGGGAAGGGAGAGGAGTGGGTATAAAAAGATGTTATATGCCACTGTTTTTCCTCTCTTGTGAATCCTGTTGGTGACAGAGGCCTGACCGAAAACCAGAGCAGGCCAGGGACTGCTCCAAAATAAATGTGATTCAAATACCCTTGAGACTGCTGAGAACAACCGCACCAGTGCCCCTCTGCCACTAGTGAAGCCACATTCCTTAAGCAAAGCAGAGCTTTCCTCCTCCTCATGTATGGATGGAGACAGTAGCAAAAAGCCAGGAGTTTCTTCCTCCCTGGAAGTCCCTGCTGGGACTGCAAAGCAAGCATGAGATAGCTGGGTATGAGGTGGTGACAGCATACTCAGGTCAGGAGGCTGGGGGAGACTTGCTGTGGCCACCTTCCTCTCCGTGCTGTCTCCAGGTTTTTCCTTTTCTCCAAGCAGCCAGTGCCTGGCACGGTGAGCACTGACACAGCCGTGATACCTGTCACTCTTCTCAGTTTAAGAGCGAGGTAGGAAAGGACTTCATGGAATCAATAGGTGGAAGAATAAAGAAGGATTGTACTGTAGGTGAGGGACAGGACAGGAAATGATGAAAGAAGAAATTAACTCACTGAGATGCCAGAATTCCATTTGCTCTAGAGCCTTGATTTAATTTGTTATGATTTTTATTTTTACTGGTGTCAGTCACTAAAAATGACAATGCTGGGCCTGTAACAAGCACACTGTGGGCTTTAGCAATGCAGAGATGATGAGAAGGGACACTGTGGCACAGTAGCAGGTGTCACTGGTTATATACTGTTACACAAAGTTAATCCACCCTTTCTGTAGGAAGCGCTGGATGTCCCAGAAAGTAGCAGCCTGATAATAGAATTATTAACAGTCCCTTAACCAGAGAGGACCAAGCAAGTGCCACTGCAGTAAGTGACATGTGCTGCTTTCCTTAAAAGCCAGGGTGACCTGAGAGTGCCTAATGGTCAGCACATGTAAACCCACCACTCCCACAGTAATAATTGCTTTGTCAGAGCCGCGAGCAGATGACAATAACACTTAAGACACCTCCACACAAACAGCGAGGTATTGATCCATCTGTAATCAAAGTGGTCTCAGCAGCACAGAGACAGGCCAAGTAACATTCAAAAATCCTAAAGGCTTAAAGAGACCTCCTGCCCTCTCCTGCAGCACACTCAAAACCTGCTCGCCAAGTCCCTACAAGCAAACTTTTGATGCCAGTGGCAAATCTGCAATAATTAAGTGAAAACCCGTGTTAGACTGTCACATATGCAACCTGTAATGCTGCTGAGAGAAATTCTACATACAAAGCCACAGAGAAACACACACACGTTTGGAAAGTGGGAGAAGACAGGGAAGCATCAGAAGTGGATTATGCTGCAGGTGCCAGAGGTCAGACTGCAGAAGTCCTGTGCGCCTGGTGAGAGTTTCTTACGAGAATGAGGGAAGTGGCCCCATGGTTCTAGACACACCTTTTCTTGGTTTTGTTTGTTTTTTTAATCCAAAGTACATTTTAGTAGCAAAGAGAAGCTTCAATTTTCGAGTAATTTCCATGCTCTTCCCGACTCCACGGCAGCACATTGTGAGAAGAGGCTGCCTTGTTGTGAGGCAGAGAAGGGCGAGCACGTGAGTTTGCATTTGCAAGCTGTGTGAGATCAGTACCAGTGATGAAAGAAAATAGTTCGCACTTATGAAAACTAGGACCTAGATGTGCGAATTATGTTTTTAGATAGGAGCCCCAGACACCAGCAAGTCATTACTCACCCCTCAAACAGGCTCTCTACATGTGTACCTCTGTGTTAGAGGCAGAGGAGCGGGGTCATCATACAATTCTTTTGCAATGTTTGTGTAGGTATCGTGAGGATCCTGCATCTGGAAAGACGCAGATTCCAGATTACCAGCACACCTTAAGCCCCCTCTCAGGAGGGCTGCTGCGTGGGTGGGGTTTGAGATCAGCTCTGTGGTTCAGAAATACGAGATCCTCAGCCAGATGGGACTTCCCAAGGCCCCACCTTTGAAAGCAGTGCCCTTTCAGAGGTACAGCTGCCCTCACCCAGAGAGGGGGTTCCACTGCATCAGCATCGTTAAGCACAAGGGCAGTTGTGCAGGGACGAAACCTTGGCTGGGCCATTAGGAGAAGCTGGTTTGACCATTTAGGGCAGGTTAGGAGGGTGTCCTGTGGCAAACAGGCCTGGATGGCTGAGGGCTGACTGCACGGGCAGTTCTTGTTCCATCTGTGGCCCTGGCAGCCCTCGCTCTCTGCAGCCATCTGAGCTCCTCACTATTGCAAGAGCACCACTGTCTTATGAGAGGCTTCTGCGAGTAAGGGGAATGTAACACTTTGATTTGCTTCTAATAACTAGCAAAAGAACAGGTATAGATATATTTTTAAGCAGTACCTTAAGCAAGGAAAAAAGCTATGTATTTGGTCAGCGTTCAGCAGGGGGCTTTCTAATGAAAAAAGGTACCATTTCAGAGATCATATGATGTTCAAAGCTGCTATTCCCACTCAGATAATAACGAGCAAGGTCAGCCTCTGCTGGTCAGGTTCAGTGTTTTGAAATTACATTTTGGGCTGTGAGGTTTCCCTCCGACAACCCAACCGACCGGTCTTCACGGAGCACACAAGCCACTACAGAAAGTTGCAGCTGCAATTAGCTGGTGAGTTGACACAGCAGGCAAGGCGTGAAACAAAATTTCAAAAACTGCCAAACTTGATCAGCAAGGGTTCCTCAAACACTTGCCATGTCATTTCCAAGCAACAAGAGAGAAGCATCTCAGAAGCTTAACCCTTTTCACAGTCAGAGGCTTGCAGAGAGAGGACACAATCAACACCAAACCCTGCTTTCCTCCTGCTGCCTCCCACTTCCAGCAGACCTCAAGCAGCCTGGGCTCTGCAGGCAGAAACCACCTAGAAAACTGCTCTTTCTTTTTGGAATTTTCCCCACTGCAAGACTGTGATGCTGCTTCGTTTCTCTATGCACATTTTCCCCCCAGTACTTGCCTAAAAATGCCAAGATACCTAGTTCAATTTGTTAAGGGGCTGTCAAGAAACAAAGGGGTCACCTTCAACAACTTCCATGTGTGCTCTGTGGGCAAGGATTAGAAAATGAGAAGTAGGGTTGCAGAACTAGAAAAATTAACAGCTGGACACTCACATATTTAAATACGTGATCACAAGGGAACACTGATTATTGCCAAATTCTGGAAGTACCATCAAGTTGCTCTCTCCTCTTCTGTTGCTAGATAACCAGTGCTCTCTTTTCTTAGAAACAGTAGATGAATCCTTTCTATTTCTGGCTACCTACACTCCCTTCTTTGCCCTTTACAACTTAATAGACTTGCTGCTGGTAAATACAAAACTAAACCCGCTCTGAGTGCTCAGATCTCCAATACACATTAAAAAATTATAGACACCACCTCTGGACATACTGAAATTTATGTCTGTGTCTAAAGAGGCTGTTATTGTAGTGAGTAATCCAAACTTTACCTCTATTCACAGCCGGACAAACAAGCTTTAATCAGCCCGTATCCGCTCAGTTGGAGTCCTTCTGTAAAATGATTCATCTGGCTTTATAACACAAGTGTCCACTAAGTACACCTCTAAATTTTTCTAAGCCATTTTACTGATATTTCTATTCACATGGCAATCAGCTGCAGCTTCTCTAAGGGCACTGTTCATAAAGCCTCCTTTCCAAGAGAGCCTGGGAACTTTTCATAAATGGCAGACCTTTTAAATAACAGTTATCTGCACTGGTCCTACGGCGCACGGCTCCACAGTGCTCTGGTCTGCAAGAGAGCTAGAGGTCCCTTCTGAAAGCAGGGAAGTTCACCACCTAATTTCTCTAATGCAACTCTAAAGGTTAATTGGCCTGAAAGAGTAATGGGGGACTGCTAGCTAATGATATATGCCTCAAGGCTTAGCAGCTTGCCTGTATTTTATACACTCGAGTCCAGAGCATAAAACACAGGTGATATCACCAGGACTTTTCAGACCCCCTCCACTCCAACTTGCCCCCCTCAGCCTCCCCTCTCTCCCCGAGCCCTTGGCTACACCCACATGTGCTGGGAGAAGGCGGCAGGAGCTGAAGGCAGCTCTGTTCCACCTGCATTTCATGCCTTATTAGAGGGGGCTCCGAGAAGTGCCGCCGCTGCACTCCTCATTACCACTGCGGAGAACTAAAAACAACCCTAATGAGGGGAGCCAGAGCGTACAGTACGGGCTGGGAGGAGGGACGTCCTCCCACACTCCCCAAGGAATCCGGCCAAAATCTTCAATTTGCCATTTATGACAGCTAATTAGTTATTCTATTCAAAATCTTTGCTTTAAATAAAAGAACTAATTATACACAAAGGTCAGTCCCCCACCTCCTGTGAAGCACACATAATTGGCTTATTTCCCCAACATTGTGTGTATGTTTTACACAATGCTTTCAGGCAGATGGCTTTAACTCTTTCCCTCGACAAGTTTTTTGGTGTTGGCTTTTTTGTTGTTGTTGGGGCTTTTGTTTGGGGGTGGTTTTTTTGTTGTTATTTTGGCTTTCTTTTTTTAAAACGCCAAAACTTTTCCTCAGAGTAGCTACTTTAAGAGTAAAAGCTTGCTCAACAACAAAGCAAATAACTATGCACACACTTCTAGTCTCCAAAAGGTTTGTGACAATCACTCCCTGTTGTACAGCACCTTGCACAACACAGCACTGGAATTATGTTTTTATTCTCCAGCACAAATTCTTCCTTGAATGAAGTATCTGAAGGCACTGCCCCTACATTTCTGAACATTCTTCTGCCAAACACCACAGTTATTAAGGTTTACATTATACTTTAAAAAAATTATTATTATTTTTAAGGTTTTTTTTAAGAATTATATAAGTGGTTATTATAGGGATGCAGCATTCCAGTGCTAAAAGCAATTCTGGTTTAAAGGCCAGGGGTTTGGCAGTTGGGCAATTGAGCCTAGGTTTCAGAGTTCTATTTGAGGGGAAAAAAATGTTTATTTCTAGCATCAACACCCTTTAAATGAACTGACCTCCTTTTTCCTGCTAACAAAAACCCCAGCATTTGGCTGCAAAAGATGAAAAAGTAACTGAAGAGTGGGAGTAATCTTATTAACTCCTGTCTCATCACAATAAATAGGCTGCAGTCTTATGTCTTTTATCAGAGGATCTGATATCATTTAAAAGCATTAGAGCCCTGCATCACCCATTTAAGTAAATGCAGACAGTCATTGCCAAAAAGATGCAGTGAATTTCATTCCCTTAAAAAGAAACTCACTTTGTGTTCCCAGTATTGTATTACTCACCTTCTATGAATATTGCACCCTGTGAAACAAGCCAGACCTTGCACTCCCACTGAATGGAGAGTACGCTGTCTCGGGCATCTTCACCAAGAATTTCATCAGAAGAATTACGGCCAGCAAGGTGAAACTCATCCTGTCATCTGTATATCCAATTAAAACATTACATTTGGAACACTGAGTACTTGCAACTAAATGCTTATGAGTAAGCCTTTGACCATTCATCAGAATTATTCAATGGGTAACCACAATATTTTTTCATTTCCAGTTTCATGCTGCAATATGCAGCTGGTGATTTTTACAGTTGCTTTAGCAATTCATTTGTGGTATTCTTTCTTCCGAATCATTACTGAACAAATTTCCCAAGAATGGCAAAAAAGTAGTTGGAGAGGGCAGTTAATGGGAGAAACAACATTTTGATCACCACTTCTATCTTAACTACTCTATAGTCCTCTGCCCAGTAACACAGCAACTTCTTTTTGTCCATACACTTCATGACAGGCTGTAGAGAAATACATTTTAGAGTCTAGTGTCTCCTGGCAGTTTCAGCTGCCTAAAAGTAACCCAAAGCTTCATGAGTGGCTAAAACCCGCTTCCAATCTCATATGTAGGGACCCTGTTTTCAAGCAATTTGCTCAGACATGCTAACATATCCAGAATAATCACTGCCATAATTTGAATCTGTATCAATGCAGGTCCTGATTCAGGACACGAGGTTTAGGGTTAGAATCCAGATTTTCATTTTCTTCACAAGTTTTGGGTCTTCCAATTCCTGCTTTTAGCCTCTCTCAATTACAGAGTTGCTCCTACCAGAGGCCAGCCTGTAGCTATAAAGAAACACATGGCAGCAGGACTAAACACAAACCATAATAATTGTTGCTGCAAGACGGTTTCTGTAAATCATTTCAGGAAGCAATGTTTTCCCTGTGCTCATAAAATATGTTTGTTTCAGCTTTAATTTTTCATAATTGGCACATGTCCAAAGTTTATTCTTAGCACATCCAGTGTTTCAGTAAAATCCATTTTTACTGTTTGAAGCCCTGGAAGCAGTACAAAGACATGCAAATTTCTTCTACTTTCAACCTAATCTGAGAACATTCTGATCAACTTTTCTCCATTAGTCACAATTTAGCATACTGCAGTCTGGCAAAGGCCCTTATTTCAGGTGGCCAGCTCCCTCCTTCAGTGCCTGTAGTAGAAGAAAGTCTGGCAATGGAGTGACTACCCTCAAACCAACTTTTCAGTGGTATAAGAATGAGAAAACCATTATTAGGAATGAGAAACCAATGAGAAAACTATTATTAGGGATGACTGGCCTGAAATTCATCCCATATTCCTCAATATTCCATCAATTTGCAGGTCACCACTGAAAAGACACTAAGCTCAAAAGTTGTCTATTTAGTGGATTTGGATGTCAAAGAAAACCAGTGGAAGAAGAGTCTCTGAGTCAAATGGTCACAAAAGTAAGAACTCATCCCTCACTTTTCAGCTCTTTTAAGAATAGCCTATGTACCAAAATTAAACACAAGGAGGGGTTTGTTTCCTTCCCCCTTTTCCAAAAAGCAAGAAAATCAAATAGAAAAACCTTCTATCAAGTTAAATATCCCAAAGAGTGTTTGAGAAGTAAAAACTCCTCCGTTATTTCCAGGCACATGTGTAATACTGCACAATTCTCACCTCCCAGTTCAAAGGGCCTGTTTAACATACGGAGGTTTCAAGACATAAGCAAAGATGTGCGGTGCAGCAGAGTGAAACATTAACATCACCCTGAAAGATCTGGCATGCTATATATGTGAATCTTTTAAGGAGAATAGAACTATATCATTGCACAATCATCATCATCATCATCTTTTCTTCTGCCTCTTTGCAGACGTATACAATGTCAACCTAAGCTTTCGGCAACCTTAATAGAATTTCAGTGCCCACTGCCAAATGGCCATTTGATGTTCTGCTCTGTGTACACTGATGAAGCAATCTGTCACAGCCCTTAATGCAGGCAGTGATGACTATCCAATCTAAAGCTTTCACAGGCTTATAGATATTTCTCAAGCTTTTTGGAGCCTATAATAATTTGCGCAATACCACAAAAGAATTTGGAATCCTGGTGCGCTCTGTATTTAATGAAATATGAATATACTCCTTTAAATGTTTCTAGAAGAAATCCTACTCAGGCCAAAAGCATATTTTATACCATCAATCACCAGAAAGTTGTGCTGGCAACTCTGAAATAGAAAATGCTATAGTGATTGCAAGTTATTGTAGTATGAATATTGTAGGGCCCCCTCCTGCCCCTGTCCAAACTTACTGCCAAGCCAAGCACTGATGCTCATGCCGTGCACAAGATTAGTGTAATAAATATACTAGGACTAAAATTTATTTGCATATAAGAGGCAAGGAGAGATTTGCCTATGGAGAATGTGGAGGGAATCTATCTACTTAATGCAATCTGTGTAAGAGATACAATTGCTGCTGACTGACCTTCCAGAAGTCATGAAATACACTTCCCCAGTGATTTAGAAAGATGCAGTTATCCACCAAACCTATCCTTTTCTCCCTTTCCTAGCAAAACCAGGGCAACCCATCTGCTATTAAAAGTTGAAAGGAGAAGGGCAAGCTATTTCCTTGTCTTCTTGCTGAAAGGAAAAAACACAACAGACAGTCCTCTGCAGGACCATTTGCATGCTGAGCTGTCAGACCATGCACTTTCCATTAAAGAGATAGCATCCCTTTTCATAAGTCCATTTGGGATCCATTTTAGTGTTATCTAAAAATCAAATCTACATGGTAATCCTTTTAATGTACTCTTGACTTTTAAAAACAGCTTTATGTTCCTTCAGGAAATGTTTTAAGCCATTACTCAGTAATTACTACTCACCCATGAAAACACCGATCTTTTACAATATATAATCATTTTGCTGACTTAAAAAACAAAGCAGACTGGAATTTTGTCTCATGAAAGTAGCAAAGGAAAACCAAGGTTAAGGGAGCATCCCATCTCTTCCACGCCTCAATTATATCCAAGTGGTGTGTTTTTCCTGTTGCAGGAGAGAGGCTGAGGTGGTCACAGTTCCAAGTGCCTGTGTGTGGAGACTCTCAGTCTCAGTCATGCACTGGTGAGCAAGTTAACCAATAAATAAATACCGATTTAGGAAGTGGAGTTTGTACCACTGTAGATATAAATAACACCCTAACCTTCTGCAAGCCCTGAAGTTTCGAGTGACACTACACAACCTTCTGAAAGGCCGTGGAATTTGTGGAGCTGCTTTGATAAGCTTCAGCTGCACAAGAACAAGTCTCAGAAGAGGTGTCAAAAACGGTTCACATCTAGTGCAGCTTTACTGGATTTATCCACACCTGAAGTGTGGAATGCCTAGTCAGACCCCAGGGGCTTGAAATTACCTTGAAAGTCCTACTACCAGCTCTTGAAGGTTTTGCCTTGCTCCTTTCCAAACTCCTCAATGCACCCAGGGGTGGTTGGGAGGCAGAGGAGAGCTCGAGTGGGATGGAGACCCAGAACTGTCTTGTCCTTTGCAGCAGAAGCCACAAAGAGGAGCAGAGTGCGTTCTGCTCAGGTACAGCTGCTGTCTGAGAAGAACCAGACAAAAGCCCATGACTTGTAGGGTGCAGACACTCAGCTACAGGAGGTCCCTGGATATCCTGGCCTTGCAAGCAGGTTGACAAAGACCCAAGATGTTTATACAAAGTGTAACCCACCAACAACCAATCCTTCCTCTCCCAGTGCTGACCCCGGAGAGCACAATTCCCTTCTTGATGGCTCTGGCAAAGCAGTTTAATATTTCAGGACTAGATAAAGGGCAGGGTGATGTTTGTCAGAAAGAATTTGCTGTACCTTGCAAATAATATCAACCAAAGTTGTTCTCTTAATGCCATGAAGATAGAGAAGGCAGAGAAAGCAGAGGCTAAATACTTCATTGCCTCTGTTCTTCTGCTTACTAAGGCCTAACTTAAGCCTTACTGAGCCACAGTTTGTTTCCACAGTCAGATTTTACTCAACCCCATTTTGCTGCTGCAATTAAGACAGAGAAAGTCCCGCTCTTGAACATTTCCCCTTTCATTCCCAGGAAAAGGTATGCAGACCCCAGTGCAAGGCTGTTCATTAAACATTTGTTATAGCTGCAGTTGGCTAGTAACTATATGCCTCAAATTAATTTTTATTATTCACTTCTGATTAATTCAGGGCTCACAAGCCACAGCTGGCCATTAATGCTACCCTTCTTTACAAGAAAATATGCTGATAAGAATGAAAAGTGGTTTCTTGGCTGTTGTATACTCATTCTATAATGAGTTCCTTTGAGGTGACGTATAGAGGCAGGATTTGAGCACTATTTCCCTGGACAACAGGAAAGACACAAGTAAAATTGCAAGACTTTTTTCTTTCGTTCCCTTTTTTTCTTTTTTTTTTTGATATGTCCAAGCAAGGCTTTGAAAACCCTGCTGCAATTCATATATTCCAGAATAAAGTGAACACTATGGGTTTGGGGCAAGTTAGCATGACATTTAGTTTGCATTAAAACATCCTAGAAGTCATATGAAGTATATCATAACAGAGCATATTCTACTCTATTAAGCATTCAAGAGCATCACAGTGTTCAGAATATGGATGAGAAGTTGGAATTGCACAAGACATTCCTCCTCTTACGACTGACCACTGAGTTGAACTCAAGCTGATCCTGAGGGAGCCATTTTCATTAACCTACTGTAGCTCTCTAATCCTATTCCTTGAATTTCAGACCACCACCACTACAAGAATTTATGACCTGCTGCCTGCACTTTGGATGGTACTCACACTTCACTCTTTTCTTCAATGCATCCTGCTCCTCTGGATGATTACCACTATGCAGCAACCCATCCCCTTAAAGTGCAAGCCTGCTCTTCAATTCAGTTCTTTATGCTCCATTTAATTCTCACCAACGTACGTGAAGATGACGGTGGTTACACTTGGCCAGAAACAACGAAAAAACGTAATAATCGTATGACCCAACCCAATGTGCAGAACAGAAAGCCTCCTGAAACGTACCTCCTGAAGTCTGGCCCGGATATGTACCTACTAATGCTTTGCCTGAAACCTCAGACTAAAGAGAAATTCTAAACCCCTAACCTTCAGCTCCAAAAATGCCACACTTCCGGGCCAAGAAACTTACTGAGCAGCTTTTCCTCTGCCCCATTTCCGCAGGAGCGTCCGCCGCTTGATTTGCTCAGTTTTCACCCACCTCATCATGAGACTCCTGACTGCTGCAAAGAACTCCTTCACTGAACTAATGAAATAAGGAGTCTTAAGTGCCCTGCAATCCTTTTTAGAAAACGCTGTATCTCCAGATGAGTCTCAATTTCACAGCATCAGGGAACCGTGTGCCAACGCGCTGAACCGGAACGCCAGGGCTAGCAGGAGTTGCAGACAACAATGCTAACATCAGGGTTATTTTAGATTAGAGCACTTCCAAATCAATTTTGGATTTAAACTTTTAAATGCACTCTCCAGAAGGAATCTGCACTGACTGAGTATTTTCAAGGCTAATTTTCTAAGCTTGAATGAAACCCATTCTTATCTAAGAAAAAGATGCAACTAACCTTTGCCACAAAGGCTGGGTCACAGCTAGAAAACGAGGCAGACAGCAGTCCTAGAAAGGAATAAACTGCCTAACTAAAGGAATAAAACTGCTAACAACTACAACAACAACAACAAAAGCCATACTGATTTTGTTGGGAAGAGATTTTAACTGAGACCAGAAGCTGTCAAGATATTTGGGATCCAGGGCACTTCTCCTACAGCTGAAGTACCCCATCTCCCATGAGCAGTCCTGTTCTAGGAGGGGTAAGGGAATGCTCTGGGCTCTCTGGGAGAGCAGGGCTGCACTCCAGGAAGGGGAATCATGCTGCAGCAGGATAAAGGAAGATCTGAACATCCACAGCCTGGTGGCAGTTTTTCTCCAGACTGAAACTCCTGCCGAATTAAGACAGATCCTCAGCACTCTACAGAAAAGAAAGTGGTTGTGATGAGAGAAGAGAATTTGTAAGACAGATGGGAGAGTTAAGGTTAAAGTTCAGACCAGAAGCAATTAAGACGGGTAAGAGTGCTCTGCAACTTGACACAGGTTTGCTTTGTATTCAGAACTTTTCACTAGCATTAAGCATCTTAACTTGTGTATAGAGAGATTATAATTAAAACCTGACAAGCTTAAATTAGCCATTTAGAAAAGGTTCTCCAGAAAGCTTTTAAAGTAGACTAAACATATCTATTAAAATGGAAGAAAGGGGGAAAAAAAAAATCAGAGCCATTTTCAGTTACAATAGTTTTCCCTACCTAGATATTTCAAGAGATTAGACAAATTTGAAATCAAAGTTCTGCAACTGTCCAAAGCCACTTAACAGGGGGGAGAGAGAGGAAGCGTGGCAATTAGAAAAACCTTTAAAACCCCCTCTATTTAATAGCCACAATCCTCTGGATGAATATAAGCACTCCAGAAACCCCATTAAAAAAATAAAAAAAAAAAAAGAAAGAGGGGGGAAAGAAAAGAAAAAGAGATCCTTATTTCCCTTTGGGATTTTGAGCACTTCAGGGAGTGCTCTATTATGGTTCCCCAGGGACAGGGGAATTATGTCAATCTGCCACAAGGTGGGCAGTTAGTGAGGGAGGCAGCCTGGGAACTGGCTTTCACCAGGCCATTCCAATTAAAGCATAGGGAGCATTTTCACCTCACACTGGCTATTTAGATTAATTCCTAGTGTTTCAATGCTATATATTTTTTCTACAAGTTCAAGAAACTGAATCTAAAGCAAATTTGCTTCTTTATGAAAGAAAGGAACATATCCACCAGTGCCAAATGAAACCAGGTAATTTATTCTCCTTCCAAAGAAAAAAGCTACAAATATTTTGATATTCCAAGAAAAAGTTCATGGACTATAAGTATCGATAAACTTTGTTTAGGGTTGTGAAAATAAAAGTCATTAAGGGCAAGGCTGCTGCAAATTCCACCTTATTACAAATCATATAATATTCCTTCTTTCCCTGCCTTGCCTGTTCATAAAGCAGATGCAGTCCTGGAGAAATATGGCTGGACATCTAGCTGGGACAAGCTTTGGTTCCCCAGCACACATATCCAGCCCTGCCATGCACTCCCCTACGGCCCAGGCCAAGCAAGCAATCCCAGCTGGCTCTCAGCACACCTTTTGGTGAGGAAACAGCTTCAAACATCTGCTTATTAACCTAAAGAAGCTCCTACATTAACCTGTTAACCTAAAGAACAATCCTACATTATTCCTAGCTCTGATTGCTCCCAAAGCCACATCAGCTCCTCTCAACCCTCGTTTCCAAAGCTCTGGAGCAGATGCTTTTATATGCATGAAGTACATGATATGGGTATTTGGATAGGCCATAGGGTGCCCTTGTCACAACCTGTTGCATATTGAAGACTCAGAAGTTCCACGATCGCAGCATCCTGCTTTTGGGCGAGAAAGGAAGGTGGATAGGGAGTGGAGGAACAGAAGAGAGCACAAATGTTATAGGAAATATGGTGCAGACACGAGTACTGTAGTTCTTCAAAGTAAGGAGAGAGCCAGTGCCTGTCCCTGAGAAAAATAACCAAGCTGCAGCAGCAATGATCGCTCTAAACCCATGTCGTTTATCTGCAGCCTACATTCACTGCCTCCACATGCAAAGTGTAATCCTTTTCTCCAATCTACCTCAACTCCACTGCACTCCATGCAGCACCTCTTTTCAGAGGAGTGTCTAAATTAGCCAAGCGCAGGAAAAAAGAATGTTACTATAAAGCAAGCCATGATCTGCCACAGCAAAGCGTGAGATGAGTAATTTGCTACTTCAAGTCCTAGGAGGTCTTCTTTTTTTTTTTTTTTTTTTGTCCTTGAGTGCCAACAGTATTTGAAGTGGTAATGTGCATATAGAAATCTCAATTACTTTGCTTCATCTTCATAGACCACCAGTGTACTTATTCCTAATTCACTGTGAACCCAAAGTCTGATAAGGAAAAACAACACCTGCTCCAGATCTAATACCTAATGGAAATGTGTGAATGAGGATTTCCAAAGTTCAAGATCCATTTGTGTCCTTAATTGATTTGCTTACAAACAGGAATTGGGTGCAAAAGAATAGATATCTGCATTTCAGGCACCCTAAAGTCCAAACAAAAAAAAAAAATCTATCCCATTTTTGGTTATCTGTAGCAGCAATTTCACAGCAACTGCTGGGTGTGCAATCGCCACTCTGCTTTCAGAGAATTAAACAGCAGAAGACTTCTCTAGAGACTTCTCACTTTTTATCCAGGTTCAGCCTTATTTTCACTTCATTCCCAAACCTATGGCAGCTAAAATCCAGCTCCACTCCCAAGCAGGTCCATCAGGCACACCAGAGGAGTGCAGGTCCCTCTTCCCAGCGCTGTAGTGGGACTATCACTGTACCCTCCACTACCTGTCCCACCGTGCCTCCGTCTGCCCCTGCTGGCAGCTGCCTGGGGCAGGGGTATTTTTCCCTGGAAGCTCCTGGCAGGAATTCCTCTCTCAGGTGAGAACCTCTGCTCCCCTCTGAGAAGAGTTTGTCTCAGTTATCTCAAAACCCCCCAGTGGTGACATCTCCCTGTTGTTTTCTCCCTCTCCCAATTCCCTCAGCCTCTCTCATTGGGTACTACCAATAAGCTGACTCTGAACTGGACTTGCTAAGCTCTCTCTACTCTGTCAATAGGACTGCTGGCCAGCTTTGATGGACATGTATCTTGTGCTCAAAAGCCTACAGCTGATCTCTGACCTCTGGGGTGCAAAAACTTGTCACTGTCATATGACATCACCAATGATATGAATGAGGTACTCCAAAATATTTGCTTTTATTTTAATGAGCTCCATGACAAATTGTTTCTACAGCCTGAGCAACCAGAAAATTTGATTTTTTTAAAAACATGATTCCTGTGCTGACACTGCATGATTTTGTCTAGAGACTCCCATATTACAACCATAGAACTGGGGGGTGAAACGTGTCCATCTCCAAAGAGAAGTCAAGCCAAGGGGCAGCACTATTTAAACAGCCAAGAAAACCAGGGGAAACCCTTCCAATGCATTAGTGCTCTGAGACATCCTCTATCTATGCAAAACAGGCACCACTTCCATGCTTGAGCTTTGCCCATGCCTCTGCCCAGGATCATCCCCCAGCACTAACAACCGTTCATCTGCCGCTACGAAGGTCAAGGGCTCCGCCGGCCCTCCGGAGATTTGAGCTACTGGTTCCACAGAGTCTGCCAGTATCAAACCTGACACTTAGATTAGTAGTTACTCCCCAGACATATCTAGTTTCCCATTTCTTCAGTTTCTAGTGTCAAAATACACTTGCAGTACAATATGCAAACCTCCACTGACAATACCCTCTTCTCTCTCTTCAGTTGTGCTGGGAGGAATGCCTGTTTTTTCAGGCAACAGTTGTACATTTATTTTAATGTATTGTAATACTCATATACCCCTGAGCCCATGATTTTGTTATGGAGCATCAAAAATGGTAAAGCTGCATTCCACAATTGCCATCACATTATCAGCACATAGAGAAATATTTTGGAAGTTAGCATTTGAGACAGATGCTCTGCATTATAAACACCAGAGAATGATCAGTCTTTGATATGCAGTTCATGGATGGCTTCATCACAGCTCCATTTGGTGGCTTTCCTTGAGCCAATCCACTGCAACACTAAATATCACCCTGGTAAGATTTCAATAAGCACAGGCACCTGCATGTAACTCTCTTCAGAGGGCAGGGAAGAGTTAAACCAAGGGACCACTTCTTCCCATTCCACATGACAAAATCAGAGCAAACCTGTGTCCTTGCCTCTTACACTGCCTTAATATATTAAAACTATTACTCACTTTTACTCATCATGAACAGGGTTTGCCTCATTTTTATCCCAAACTGTGAAGTGGCAATTTCTGCCAGCACTTCTGCAATCCAGGTCCACTCTCACAGACCCACAAAAGGCTCCTGCCACATCACACAAGAGCCACTGTCCCTTTGTTTTGGGATGCCAACATCTTAAAAGCCTTACAAGTAGAAGGGGCAACCTGAGTAATTTCATGCCCAGCTGCAAGGAACTTTTAACAGGGAAGCAGACAAAATGAAGCTTAAAGGGCAGGTATTAAATCTCATCAGTCCACTGTGTGCCAAGATTATTAAGAAAGTTTGAAATTACGACAGAGCTCTACTTCAAAACCTACAGACCTGGTTCTCCAAGGCGATGTATTTAAGTGGCTGGCAGACACATGCCTGTGTCATTCAAGATGCTTTTACATGGGCCCAAAACTGCACAAGCAGCCTGCACACAAAAGAGGTTCTTGCACAGCACATGGGGGCAGAGAACAACTTGTCCTCATCAGCTCCACTGAGGTAAACGGGCACCAGCTTTGTTCCATTAACTACATTTATTACGTAGCTGCACTGGTTCCTTTCCCTCTCCCTCTGTCTGTCAAAGGACAAGCCAGCTCTGAACTCTGGGACTTTTTATAAAACTGCCATTGGCGGTTTTTGAGTTCCATTAATTCAGGGACAATTCTGCAGAAAAAGTCCACGTTTGGATGCAGTGTACCTTGTAAAATGTCAAGAGAAGAAAAAGAAGCCACGGCAACACAGAGGCTCAGGCCACAGAAACGGCAAGAGGATATCAAATGTTGCTTTAAGTGCTGAAATATTTGTGCTTTGAAAGAAAAATGCCTTCAGGAATCCCAGCAGGAGTCACCTCTGTATAAAGACTTCACTTGTAAAGGGACATTTATTATTCTCAATTAATAGCATTCTGATAGACACGTTTACATTTCTAAGTGTCAGATTCAGCAGAATACAAAATGACTGAAGGCCTCGTATTTTGGTCTGAAAATGGCCATAAAAGAATCTAAGGGTGACAAAGAAGAAAAAAAAAAAGAGAAAAATCCACATTTTCTAGAAGACATATGATGTCCTTTGGTTCCTTACAGTTCTGAAGCCTGGTTAGTACAGCAAGGCTTTCAAAATACAGGTTTAAACCTGCAAACAGCAAAGCGAAATGCCACTACAGCTCCTCGTGAAATTAGGTGACGACCACACTGAGAGGCATTAATAGATCTTGATCACATCCTCCCATGGATTATTAGAGAAACCTAATGTGGCAGAACACTGTATAGTAGGTTTCTGGAAAAATGAATAGCTAGAAGCCTCAAAAATATCCACACTTTGCCAGCAAAATGTATATAATGTTACTGGATTTCAAACACCCAAAATGAAAGGAGATAGAGAATGAACACCTTCATCTTGTAAGAAAAGACAACCTGTTTGGGGGAAAATCTAGAAATAAAAAGCCACTTCAGTGACACGGTGTAACTGAAGCAGCAATAAATTCTTCCCACATACACACACACGCCCACAGGTTGCTGGTGGCACATCACACACATGGCCAGGACTGACACACAAACGTTTGTCACTTGTGAGCCTCCCTAGGGCTAAGGAGAAAAAGACAACATTAACTCAACCATGGGAAGGTAAGGATCATATTTTTAAAAAAACCAGAACAGTAAAAATAAAAGTGCAGGTACTTAAGGCCCAAAGATATTGCAGTGCCCAATTCCTCGAGGCAATAGGTCATCTTTGTGACATATAAGCACATGTACACCAACCATCAAATCCTTTTTCAGTCACCTCCAAATAATATATGTATCTAGAAGAACAATTTTACTCATATTCACTCTCCTCTCTCTGCTGGAAAGAGCTGCAGCCTGTTTAACAAAAATTGGAGCACTGGTTGGTTTTGTCGTTGGATGGGTTTGTTGTGGGCATTCTTTGATATTTTGTTGTTGTTGTTGTATTTAAAATTAAGAATACTCCATAGAAAACGAACCCTTCCCATCAGGTTACAAAGGACTCCAAATAAAACTGCCTAACCACCAATTCAACTGTATAAATCTACATGTTGTGGGTATTCCCACCAAACGGCCCAATGCTAGACCTGTAAATAAATAATTCAGTACTCAAGTAATAGCAGCTAAATTTAAAAAGCACCCACAAAACCTACCAGCTTTAACTGGAGCCTTCAGTGCCCAGATTTGGTTTCCTGGGTGGGTTGGGAAATGCAATTTATTACCATGGGGGAAGTACAGGTGTTGAACACTAATTCAGCAACGCCTCCAATCATGGAAGCTGTCCCTCAGCCCAGGGGACCAGGGATTTGTGGGCTCTGCCACCACCTCTGGACTCACAGGACAATGCCACCCTAAAAACCCTCAGGAAGGCCTGGGATGCCAGCAGCTCCCAGTTTGGATTAAGCACTATGAACCAGAAAAGCCTCAGATTAGAAGTGCAGTTCTGCCCCTGATTTTACGTGTGAAAATCTGCATGGGTGCCTTCGCTGGCAATGGGGAACCAGCAACACCGATTATTTCCAAAAGATTTCAAGTGGTCTCCAGCACCATGAAAGCACCGTGTTGCTTTAAAAGTGTAAATGTGCTGCCAGCTGCAAAAGATTTAACAGGCTACACTTACCTTATCCTAAGATCCTTTATCAAAGGCCAGGTAGATTAAAGAGATTAAACTTTCTGGAGTATTTTAAAACTTCCATAAAGTCCCCACAAAAGTTTACCATTTTTTTTTTCCACAAAAAAACCTCTGAAAACTCTGAGGTGCTCTGGCAGATACAATGTAGACGTATCTTAACAGCAAAAAGGCAGTTTTCCCTCCTTCTAAATGATGGAAAGTCAATTTGCATCATAATTAAACCAAGGCCCTGTAACGTTACTTTTAGTTAAAACAGTAAACTACTATAATAAAAGTGTACCTGGGGAATATTTAGAGAAAGCACTAATGATTTCTTCCCTAGTGGTTAATAAATTCACTTCCAGATCAATTTGTTCATGATAGAAACTTGAGAGCATAAACAGTTACACAAGCACATTAGAGTGTGTCTTTCTCAGTATAAATGATTTATTACAATGATTAGCAGCACATAAACAATTTAAAATACAACTCTAATTAGCTTTTTGGAAGAAAAGGAGAAAAACCTTCCTGACTCCTTCTACACATTATGTTTTACTTTTCTAAGTGTGTACTTTTTAATTAAATCCAAATGTCACAATAAATTTAAAGTGTTTTATTACCACCCTGGCTAACTAAGCCGTTCATGCAAACACCCATTATATTAAACCAGATGCAGGACTGAAAGTGGATGAGGAGAGAGGAGAAAGAAAGAGGGGGAAAGGCAATTACTTCTATATTTGACAAGAGATTTGTACAAATGTTTAAAGACAAGAAGATCTTTGGCAAGGTTTCCCTGTTTTATCCAGGGAGGCTGGCCAGCTAATTGCTCTTTAATACCTGTTTCCAAGTTTGAAAACGTCTCACCCTGTTAAACTTTCCCCATCCAAAGCATAAGGAGAGGACAGGAGAAAGGTAGGAAAACCAGTCTGCATGAAACCTCGAACAATTCACCACAAACAGCAAAAGCAAACCGTGCCTCCACCTGTAAATACACACAGCCTCTTCTGTGCCTGGAAATAGCAGAGGGATAAAGACACGTCCTTCCTAAAAGCTTTGAGACCCCCCCACGAGTTGGCTGACCACCAGCCCCTGCTGGTCATGAGGGCCACCACTCATCTGTGGGATGAAGGGCCAACTCCCCTTAGCAGTGTCCAGCAAGGAGGTGGATGTGGCCGGTCATTCCAGGCAGCTCTCCCACAGCCCAGGCTGGTGCCATCAGCACAACGAGGGACAGGGGCAGCAGAGGGCATTTCTCTCTTAGGTACAGGGAAAAGGGGAAGGAAAGGCTTCAGGTTAGAGGAGCTGGGGGGCTGGGCATGCTGTGAGATGGGCTGGGAGGGAGGGAAGGAGGGAGGAAGAGGGAAACCCAGCCCTAGAACCTCCCAACCCATGTGGCAATCCTGAAGCCTCAGGGCTGCTCCGCAGCACTTTGTTTTACTGCTTCCTCAGCAGCCTGGTCTAAACAGGACAGATTTAGCATAGTCCAACAAACGCTACCCATTAAAGAAAGCAGCTGTGATTATTAAAATAGGTTAGAGAAAATGGGCACGGTGCAGATAAAGCTTTTGACCTCAGCGTGCAGCTCTCTCAAGAACATTTTAGCATAATTTATCTAAATTAAAAACCAAACACCAAATACCAAATTCCAAAATGGCACAAAAAGATCGTTTAAAAAACGCGATTAAAAAAGCAGGTCAGGGGTTGGAAATTAGTAATTACTACTACAATTAACCAAAATCAGACAGAGACACATGAATTGTGCACATTACTGCAGTTCACGTCAGAAAGGCAAATGTGAGCAGAGCGCAGAAGAAAAAGCCGCGAGTTGCAGAACCACTTGTATAATTAACCTCTGCCACAGCAGAGGACCTGCTCTTGTAAGTCTGCGTCATTTGTTTCTAGAGAGAAGTGCTGCCAGCTCCTATACCCAGCTATCACACCACACTCTTCACCAGCAACCCAGTTCCTTGGAAACCAATATTTTGATTTTCTTCCGGCCTGAGATCTTAGTGCATCTTCACCCTATTAGCAGTACTTTTGCCCTTCACCTCCTATTTTAGCAGTTCTGAAAAAGATGAGAAAGGCCAACATCTGAACGTCCTGGTATTGAGAAGAGGTCATTTGCCAAAAATGCCACCTGCTAGAGTCCATATTGTTTGAGAGCAAAAGCCTATTGAGAGCTGCAAAGAGCAAAACATAAAGGTTTTCTAAAACAGACTACTTAACACTGGATGGAGACAGAAATACTCTGTATGCAACTAACATCCTTCAGATGATTTTCCTTAGGTTTTGGGGGGATAAAAGATAATTTAACAATTAGCACTTTGTTCCCACTTCAATCTCAGAAGGGCTCTTTGTGAGCTTCCTTGGAACAACTCTGAAAGAGCTCAGTGGGAAAGAACAGACTGACTACTGTTTTGAACTATAACCAAAATGAACTATTCTCTAGGTTCTCCCTTGAAGCTATCATCTACTTTAGGTTAGATGAGGGAAATCTAGGTTCAAATCTTATTCAGGCTCCAGTTTAATTTTGAGAGCTCAGAAGGCTCCACAAATCATTTTAAGTTAAAGTAATGAAAATAGGTGAACTTGAGAAGGTGGACAGGCACGAATGATCTCTTCCAAAATAGGGAAGAATCCATCTGTTCCCTTTTAAAGTGCATAAAAGTCTTTGTAGCAGTAATGAAAATTCAGGGATGTAAGTCATGGACATCATAGCAGTCTATTAGAGAGAGGACTGGGGCTGTATTACAGAATACTGTGAGCTGCGGTGATTACATAAAAGGGATGCAGCAAAGGCAGCATAGCAGAGGGCAAGCCAAATGATTCAAGGACTCCAGAATCTCAGCTCCCCAGAAATGGAGGGAGAAATGAAGATTTCTATCTTTTGAAGAGGCAGGATGAGTACAGAGCCACAGGGATGTCTGAGAGAAGCTGTGAAGATGAAGGCATAAAGCAGAAAGGGCTCCTCAGACGCAGAAGGCAAATGGCTGCATCTCCAGCTTGGCGCCACAGCTGGCACAGGGACAAACAGGCTCAGCCACAGAGCTTGGGAAGGTCTCTGCACTTCCTCTCTTCATTCCACACACCAAACCATGCCGTTCAGCCATGCACTGAACCAACCAACCACCCCTCTGAGCCCTCTGCACGGGACTGTGGCACAAAGAGGAGAAATGCTGCACCCACCACTTCCCAGTTCTCTGGTTGGATCTGGTTCCTGCGACACACCCTCTGCAAAACCAGCCAAACCTCATGAGACTCGTGGGAAGACGTAATACTAGTTGATCAGTCATCAGGCAAAATAAAGACCAAATGTTGACAAACCCTCAAGTAGTTAGAAATATTCTTCTGTGTATATTTTAAAAATGGCAGGTTCCGCACAGCCTCTGTTTGCCTCTGCATCAGTTTTTCTGACTTGGAGCCAGTAATAGCAGAAAGTCAGAGAACCCCCAGCATGTCCTGCTTTCAACTCATGCATGCCCTTCTCCTTGGGACTACACTTACCTCCTGCCAAACACAGAGATCCAGTTTGTTTCTGCATTTCCAAAAGGTACTTGTGTGTTTTGTTGCGTATCTCTTTGCTAGTATTTTTAAAACATCTCCATGTGCCTTATTTGGTTTGTGCATTGTTCCCAAATTGGCTTTCCCTGTTTTAGAGGAAAAGCACTTTGCCATAATACACAGTATACAGCAGAGTAAATCAAGCAAGGGAGGAGGTGAGGATGACATATTAAATTGCATAAGTGGAACAAAAAGCACAGCCAGATTAGCACTTGACGCAATGTAACAGAAAATCGTACACCCAGAGTAAAGTGGAAACAGACTGACAGCCAGCACCTGTGCTGATCTGCCCTTGGGTCTGGTACTGAAGCAAGAATCACATGAACTTACATGTTTTTTTTGCAATTCAGCATGTAGCATTCACACCGGAGATCTGGAGCCCTGAATTTCATTCCACCACAGATTACCAAAATGCCGCTATTTTGTGAAAGTTACTGCACTCTCATTGCACTTCTCAACCTTTTTCTTGATGCTTAATTCAAACATTCTAACTTAGAGGCTGTTTCTTGCTCTTCTCTAGGCATGCACTGACCTACACAGCATAGTACCAAACAATAAAAACACGAGCAGGATCAAGTCCTGTGGGATTTTTCTTCCTACATGATATCTTAGGGATTTCTTCCAGGACACAGAAAGCATTTTCAGCATTTATTTCATGAAAATCCTGCCATTCAGCATCCACAGGATGTGCAAGACCTTTCCTTCACTGGGTAGGCATCTATCCTGAACTCAAGAGTAAACACTTGAGTGGGAAGGAGAGCTCTGAGAGCTGGCAGGGAAATGCTGAGTAAACACAGCCCTGCTATCAACACTACTCCTTTAATGACGAAATCATTCCGATGTTAAAGTTGCCTCAAGCGCTTGATCATGATATGGAGCGTGAGGAAAGTTCAAAATCAACTCCTCCTCCTGCATTCTCATACAACCTCAAAAAGTAATAGGCACTTACCTGGCTTGCTTTACAGATCTTGCTTTGATAAGCAAAATTTTAACTAGGTTAATACCATTTGAAGAGTATTCATTTAATTGAAGCAAAATGAGACTTGTCACACTGTTCACAGCTGGTACTGTAACAACTCTCATGACCCTCCCTTGTAGCAGGGACCAGCATAGCGATCTTCACAACCAACTTGTTCCGTAGATCTGGTAGAAACTTGAGCCAAGACCAAGAAATGTTTGCTGTCTTTGATTAAGCATCATGAAGGAGCATTCTTTGGAGAGTCAGAGCTGCAAGCTCACAAACTGAATGAGAACAGCACACACTGAGAAACCCTAAGTAGAGTTCAGGATTTGGCAAGGGATTTGTTGAGCTCAAATTTTTATCTATCTGCTTGGGATGGGAGTAGGATGGGAAGCAAGTCATCATTTGAGACTAAAACACTTGGAGCTTGTCCAGTGACGAGGAAGGAGCCAACCACCCTGAGCAGAAAGAAGACAGGATGAAAGGAAGCAGAAGCAAACACTGAGTATCCATCAAGTGTAGAACAGGGTTTCCTGCAGCATGTCCACAGCTCCTTAATGCACTGTTTAATTTGGTAGAAAGTTTATAGTGGCAAAAGATGGTCAAAATATTTGTCTCAAGAGGCAATCAGAGCTTTGTTTACTGTACAGAAAATGGATTCAGTTGTGTACAGTGAAACATGCCACAACTAAACTACAGTGACCACAAGGCAGCAGCCCCTCCAGCCTGGGAGCGGATGTGAAGTGAGGACATGACTGTCAGTCTCTGGTGTCATTTTTCAAGTCTTGCAGATGGAAACTGTCTGGCTTCATGGCTGGTCACCTACAGGAGACATCAAAATCATTCTCTATTCCTCCACCTTGGCTGGAGAGTGACCACTGGCAAATTGCAGCTCTGGATGCAAGCGTGGCCAGGTGTCCATGGGGAGCACAGAAATTGCACTGGGCACAATTAAAGCTGAGCAGTACATTACTGCAGCATGGCCTCTCTGCTTGCTCTAACTCGGAGCCTGTCAGCATTTCCAGAATCTCTTCCTCCTGGATTTGTTACAACAGTTGCAAGAAAAAAAAAGCAAAGAAACCCCAAAAACCAAAAAACGCCAAGGTTTTAGTTTAGCCTATGATATTGGCTTACAGCCACTTGCACTCACCCCAAGACAACCCAGAAGAATCGCTAAGAAATTGCTCAAGGAAATCTGATCTCTTTAACAGAGATGCACCAAACCCTCGAGGTTGTTCAGTTGGGAACAGCACTGGTGTCTCTACCAAAGCCCAAGAAGGGCCTCAGCGCTGTGACTGTCACCAGAAAGGTCTTCAGTGTACCAGACATCACAGGAGGCAGAAAATCAGGAATCCCCACCTTCAGCAAGATGCTCGCTGACTTACACTAGCTGGCCCCTGCGTCCTGGCTGAAGTTTAAATGCTCGTGGGGCACCTTCCCCTGGATGCTCTGTCATTTCGAGGAGCCACTGGCTCGGCGAGGAGGCTGACAGGAGGTCAGGAGCACACCTCAGCCCAGCCTGTTTTCTTCCCATAAGGTGCCCAGCAGAACTTCCATGTGATGGGCTCCGCTGCAGCAGGAGCAGCAGCACTGCCTGCTTTGGTCCAGACTCTGATGGAGCAGGAATAAACCAGCCTGGAATTGCCTCCCACTGAGCCCATTGCTGTGTGAGGCAGCTGCATTCAGCAGGACCTTTTTAAAAGCTTCTCCAAGGCTAGCAACTGTAAGCATGACACCACAAACCCCACAGCCTTGAGAGAGTCAGCACCATTAATGTCATTCCCACATTAATGCACAATGCCTTTGAACACTGATGCTCACATGAAACCAGGTTAAAAATCTTCAATTCCTGAAAAAGGAGCAGTGATAATGCTGCACCAAGCTTGTTTCATTTGGTCTGGGGTTTATTTTCCCATTCAAAAGAGCAGTCTGCTGCCATTTCCACAACAAGCAATCCCATCCCATTATGGTCAAGACGATGGGGTAGACTGTGCATAGGCAAAGAGAAGGAAAGATTTTGTGGTACTTAGGAGCTGCACTTGCTGAAGAACAGCTGCAGCAGTCAGTATCCCAAGTATGCTACCACAAGAATTATGTTTCTCTCCCATCCTCCCCAAAGTATTTAATTCAGGGCAGAAGGGGTAGAACGTGTTCACCTTTGAGCTCCCATGCCACAAGCAAGCATATTCATTCAGCTTCCCTATTTAACTAAATGGAGTTCACACATGCTGCAGGATAAAGTTACCTCTTGCCATCTGAAAGCAGTCCAATCAATGCTGTACACAGAGAGTAGCATTTGAATCAGCCTTAAGTTAATTCTTAGTCGTCGAAACTGTGACAGCATGCTGACCCTTTCAAGTCAACTGGGAGCAGGCAATCTTTGCAGAAGATCCTCAGGCCTTTAATCAGATTCTCAGTGGGTTTTAAAGAGATACTACAGCATCAGTTTGTAAACATCTCTCTAGTGAAAATAAAGATTACTTCTGACCTAGCCAATTACTCAGTCCCAGAAGATATATCCTAGAGTTATAATTGAATGAACCATAGGGAAAGAAAATACATTTTAGGTAGGGGGTAGAAAACCCAAATCCCAACTTAGGATGCAGGCAGCACTGTATCCCACAAAAAGATCAGATACAGAGTAAAATGATTATAAAAAAAGTCCATTAAATCATCTAGCCCTTTTTCCCACCATGGCAAGATTGCTCTCTTGAGCACAGAGCCCTACTAAGAAGATGGCAAATTATCAGCTGAAGGTCTTCCTGAAAAGCAGCTGTGATGGGGAAAGACCAGATCATTATTTTGAGGAGACCCATAGTACGAGGTATTTGTTTACCACATCACAGAGAATCTGGGGTGAGATGCCAGCTCCTGGTAGCCTGGATTTGCTGCAATACGAGTAAGGCATGAGAAAGAAAATGCTGAAGAACAAAAACAGGGGACCTGTGCTCAGCACCGAGACTGTCAGAGACATTAAACAGTCTCTTGTTGCATTACCTTAAAACTGTGCTTTAGCATGGCGAGCCACTGCACTCCATTGTGGAGAGATATAATTACTGATTTAAAAAAAAAAAAAAAAAAAGGAGAAAAAAAAAAAAGAAGTTATTTATTCTGGAGCTATTACAGACTAATGTGTAACAGACATCATCTGATGGGCCGTAAAGGCTCCGAGGGCCATTACAGCCTCACAGGTCAGGACCTATTTCAAGGTTTTAAAGTTTGTGGATCACTGGTCTCAAGCTGAACAGCACAGGCAACACCTGCACACAGAAAAGCTAGGGGAGACTTCTGGGAGCAGCAGCTGCTTATGTGTTTTCACACTCAGATCAAACCAAATCACATCACTGAAAAGGAGTTCAGAACCTGCAGACATGGCTTTTGCCATTCTCATCAAGGAGCTCACCCATAAGATTGTAGCTTGTGCCTTTTTGCGTACTTATTTATTTATTTTTACAGGGAGCACTGAGGAAGAAAATGACACTATAACCACCATGCTTCCCCATCAGGGCCCCCCTTCTATTTCACTTTCACAGAAAACTAAAATTCCCAGCCAAGTGACAGGTTTATAAAATTTTAATAGGGAAGAAAAAGGTAACCTCAGGCAGGATCTTACATGCAGACTTTTGCCATGAATGAATGTTCATGAAAATATGGGGCTCTTATGGAAACGCTGACAGAGCTTCACAGGCTGTGGCATAAATGCCTCAACATGGACTGATGAGAAGGACTAGTGAGTCCCAGCTCCTACAGCCAGAGGCTATGGTACCATGCCTTTCTCTAATCCAAGCAAGTCAGCTTCATGCCTCCACTGTCCTCTGAGGAAAGCTGATCTAGAGACCAGAAGCCCAGAAGCTTTTAAATTGGCAGCCTAGAAACATTCTTAGCCATTTCCAACTACTTGTTCTAATGTTTTGGGGTAAAAATTCCACTTTCCTTCCTCCCTGGTGTTTCCCCTCCCAGAGTGCTTATCCAGACCAGTCAGCCTTCATTTTGCAAAGGCAGATGAGCTGAAGCACAAATTGCTCTTCATGAACATCCTCTCTGCCCCTACTTCCACATGGATTTACTGTCCTTTAGCATGAGGGATCTGCAAGTTACCCATAGTAGACAAGGTCTATCAGTGCCTCTCTCCAGCACTATTAACAGGAATCATTATTAGCAGTTTCTTGTTCTATTTATTCCAGGATTGCATTTGCCTTTCACCAGCTACTTCACACCTCAGTCCTTTTGAGGTCAACCACCATCTGTCCAAGCCACCCTTTCCCTCTTCTTCTGCCTTTTCCAGCTGGTGGTAATTCCTGCTTGTAGACATTCCAGCGATCCCCAAAAAGATCAGCTGGGGTTTCTGGGCTCCTTTTCTTACTCTTGTGAGCTTCATACAGGAATGAAACCAAGCGGCAACAGCACGAGACTTCAGTTTCCTTCCCACCAGTTACTTGCACCACAGAATCTATCAGTGGTGGTTTTACACCATCAGGAAATCTGTTCTTAGTGCTCACAAAGTAGGTATCCCACCCTCTGAACTGAAAGGTCATCCGAATGACTCGTGTTGGAAAGCAGAATTCATGGCTTTGGTTTCAGGATCTAAAACACCACTTCTGAAGACTGGGATGCTTGAGGTTCATTGCCCCTCTTCTCCCAGGTTCGGGATAGAAGGATTATTTCTCATTGACAAAAAAAGAAAGAGATGCCACAAGGAACAGTCCCAGCCTGTTTAGACTGCCATTTCTTAAAGCAGCAGCAATCTAAGAGCAGTGCTCCATAGCTAAGGTAGCACAGAATCAGAATGGTTGGAAAAACCTTATATAACCATCCTGTACCGAGCTAAAGAAGTTTGTTACTTTTTGCCAGGCACTGAGTGTGCACAAGCACTTCTGCAAGTCAAAATTTTTCTTCTAGAAAACTTGAAGCTTCTTAATTGCAAGAGAAATATGGGTAGCCAGGAATGGTACCTGTGCCATAGATAAAACCAATGGTTCTCTCAAGCATGACAGAGACCTAAAGTGGCCAAGAGCCAGCTCCACCCAAAAACTCCTCCTGATCTCTTCAGAATTTAATTGGCATTCTTTTTAGCACACACACAAGGCAGATTAAAGAAAAACCCAAACAGTGTGCAGGGTGGAAGCACCATTACACGGTATTAAAATGTCAGAGGTTTGAGCTCTGTGTTGGTTTAGTCATGAGTTACCAACAACCACTGATGGCAGACATAAAGCTTCCCTTAAATTATTAAGCATAAAACAGCAGACTGTAATATTTTGCTAAACCAAAGTACAGACACAGACAAAGATGTCATTTCAATATTTGAAACCAGCAAGTTTAATTTAAAATAAGAGCAAACCAATAAGCTCAGAAAATAGCAATGTGTGAGAGGAAAATTACACTGCTAGAGAAAAAAGTGGAAGGACTTAAGAAATTTATAAAAGTAATCTCCAAGTGGAAATTAGAAATCAACCCCTAGAAACAGAATAACACAAAAGAAATATTACTGTCCACTTTCTAAATCAATATAACACTGCTACACGACAGAATTACCATGGTAACTCAAGTAAAAAGAATAAAGCAATTCTTATTATTTCAAAATAAAATCACAGCCTGAAGCCCAGCTTTTATTACAACTGCTGATAGATCGCTGGCTTGTATTTATCTGAAATATTGCTTTTCAATCAGCTATTTTATGAATGTACAAATTTCACTGAGCAGCCCACTTAGACCAAATGCTCAAAACCTGCCCCTCAAAAAACTAGTCAAGGAATCGATTATATATATGCATAGTTTTTTTTGTTTTTAAAGGGAGCGTTACTATATATGTACTTTTTCCACTCTCTCCAAGTTAAAGAGAGATAAGGAAATGAGCAAGAGTAAGTTAAAACCTTGTTTAGTCTGACCTCTCTAAATTCCAACTTAGATTCCCTGGAAAAACAAAACCAAAAAAGCAACAGAACAACAGTAATAAGAGAGAACAAAGAGGAATAACAGCGCACCCCCTAAATACTGCAGCCCCTGCACAAGGACAGGGAATGCGAGTACATCAGGGGGTGTGCACAAACACACACATGAGAGGAGACACATCTGTTCCCTCCTGATCAAAGGCAAAGAGAAAACACTGTCTAAATACAAAGTTGCTCAAGGACGTTTTGACTTGCCCTGCTGGGTACTTCAGACTTTTCGAACATTGTTTGTACAGCTTGGAAAGTGCATCAAGCTCAGGATACTCGTCTGCGTTTCAAGCGCGCTGAAGGCACAGCTCAGCCAAGTTCCCCCACGCCCCCACTGCTGGTGCCACCTTTTAAACACATTAGTGCAAGGGGAAAACCAGCAGGTCACCTTCTGCTCTGCTCCCCCAGACGTTCAAAACAGCATCGATCGGCACCTGAAAGCAACAATCAGTCTTAAAAATAACAGGCTCCTCCTCTGCCCCGCCCCTGCCGCAGCAAACACCCCGGAGCAGCCCAGTACGCAGGTATGGGGCAGAGCTCCGCGGAGCTTCGGAGCAAACACATGGACACCCAACGCAGCTGCTGGCTGAGAAATTAAGGCACCATCTATCAAACAAGAAGGCCGCTGAGGAAATGCCTGTAGACTGTCAGGATGTTTTTCCAGCACAGTCTTACCCCATTTTTTCTGTTGCCCCCGTGAAATGGCAGAGGAGGACGAGACCGACACTCAAAGTCATCAAAGGGGGAGGACAGGAACGTGACCAATGCTCCTAATTATGGCAGGAAGATAAGCTAGAGAAGGCTTATCTTCAACAATTTGCAATTGCTTGGGCTGGACCTCAGGGATAAAAACCCCCCAAAATTAAAATTGCCAACTGAGAGGGGATCAATAAACCTGCCCCTGAAACAGTTAAGGAGAGCAATTGTTTCAATAGCACTCTGTCCTTCCCAGGAGATCCAGAAGTTATTTCTCCCTTCTGCAGATGTCTGACTTCCTAACCCAGCATGGGACAGCAGGCAAGGTGGGACCCAAGCCCACCAGAGAGGAACAAACCAGGGACAGCTGAAACACAAAAGCCCACCCATGCCTCATGGGGGTCAGGCACATCCCCAGATATCCAGGCCTTAGTTCCAGGGGATGATCACTTGGGGTGCACAAATTCCTCAATACTGGCAAAATGCTTTGAGGATTAAAAGCGGCAGTGATATGCCAAGTATCATAGCTGGAAGTAAAGACAAATGCTGCAACAAGAGCAATAAGCCACCTGCCAGCTGTCTTTTATACTAAAATATTTCAGTGTTCTTAGAGCCGCTTAATTTCCCATCTCGCTCCAAGTCCAGAGGAACTTTGTGAGTTGCTAGCTTTGCCATGCAGCAGTGACATAGCTCATTATTTTAAAAACAGATTTAGAAGCTCAATCTAAAAGTATGCACTGTCTTTTAGTATAATGTGATCCTTTGCCGTCTACTGCAAATGGGTTTAAAAGCAGCGGTGGAAACAATATGTGCTTAATCTGAATGTGGACTGTAGAGAGGCTGCACACTCAAATATCCTGTTTTGTGTGGTATCTGGTTGTATTTTAAAACACCTTTTAGACTTGGAGCCAGCTGAGGGCACAAACAATCATATAGAGATTAGAAAAAGGAAGAAGGTGGGGGGAACAAAGAGGAGCCCAGTCTGGCACACTGAAATAGGACACTCTAAATATCACTTAGTATTTCCTTAAAAGAAAAACTGGCTGTAATAGTAAGCTTCAGAGAAACAATAAATGCAGAGGTGGTTAAAGAGTTTTTATTCAAATAAAGTCTTGCCCCAGGAGATGGAAGTAGAGTCTTGAAATATGGAGATAGGATTTTACATGTGCTAAAAGCATCAGTGTGACACTTTTTGGAAAAAAAAGGGGGGGGAAAATACCTTCGTTGTTATACATGACAAAAGAGCAACTAAATGTTTGCTTTGATCCCAGCGCGTAAAGGGTGAAGCTTTTAGGCAAGGAGCGGCAGGTGATCTCAGCTCTTCTGCAAGTCCTAATGCTCCTAAAAGCCACTCTTCCAGTTTCTGTAATTGGGCATCAGTAGTTAATGTAGTATTGACTGCATTACATGCTCCTGTGCATCCTCTCACTAATGCCAATTGCATCACCTTGTACATTTACCATATTGCTTAGCCAATAGCTGTTAAAAGCAATCCAAATCATGAATCATATAGGAAACTTTTAGCAAGACACGACATCCAAAGGAGACAATTTACAGTTGAGTTAATCTGGGTACATTAGCGAGACATGGATTCAGGAAGACAGACCAATTTATGTTACTTTAGTTTTACCCTTTATTGCTTTGTATAGGCAAATGAATGGAAGGGCATGGAGTAAAAACAGATATAAAGGAGTCCTTTTCAAAACAGATCTCCATTCTGTGCAGACAGGTCAAAGGGTTTGAGACTGATGCTTATTTAGGCTTTCATAACCGTAACAGGGTACTTACAGAAATCATTTTCCACAAAGGAGTATAAGGATAAATATATAATGGATTCTGAATAATGTTCAGTACCCACCCTCACTGCAAGTACATTAATGCAGAAACCTGGCTGCTCAACATTATCTAAGGCACGGCCTGCCCAGGAGTCACCTGCCACCAAGAGTGCCGGGAAGAGGCGTCACACGAGGTCTGCCCATGAGCTCAAGGCAGAAGGCGTTCTGAAAAAGACACCAAGGCTCACCAGCTCAAGCCAGTCCCCTTCCCAAACATCTCTACCATGTCACTTGTCAACACACAGAAAGTCCAATCTTCTCCTCCCTACCTGCCCTGAAGAGATGGCATCCTTTTGAAACATACACCCATTTCTCTGGAACAGAAGGAAAGGACACAAGTGATAAAGAGGTATTGGTTAACCCACTTCAGCTGCAAGGTAGAGCCAACCAGGAGATAAATTAGGAGTGAGTTCCCTCTGAAAAAGTACATTTTACAGAACAATTTCACACTGGATGCTTGACCAAAAGATGCATAGCAAATCGACATAGCCCCTTTCTGCTTTTCTGATCAAGCTCAGTAGCATCAGTAAAATAGAGATGGGAAAAGAAAAAAAGACAGCTAGGAAGTGTGCTGTTGCCTCAGCTTTTATGGGTAGTGAGTAATTTGCAGTATTTGTGGAGGGAAAAGAAAAATAAAATTTTAAAAAAGTGGTAAAGGAAATCTAGGGGAAATAATGGCTCATCAGCCAAAAACTTTACAAAAGAGAAACTGAACTGCATCCTTAAATACTGGATTCCAAAATGCTGGAAACTGTGGTGCTCTAAGCCTTGTTTAAAAAAAGATCATGATTCCCCTTTGAAAACCTTCCAGACGTCCCTTCGAAAGAGTTGCACATGCAGGGAAAATGCCAAAACAAAACATTTTCACTAGCTGATCAATTTAAACAGCTGTGGTAAAGCTGCAGCCACTGGCACCATCATTAACAATTTAAAGCATGGCTGCTTTTGTCTTCCTTCCCAGTTACATTCTCATTATGCCTTTTTATTTATTAGAAACACAGTCCTCTGGAATACATTTCTATATCTCGGATCCATAATAAACCAAGTAGGAACATCCCTGGCTTCTACTCAAATGGATGTTTACATTGGAGAGAGGGTTAATTGTTTAATTCTGGTCCAAGTTCTCTGCAGTTCAGTCATGAATATGCAACAATCATCCACTTTTTCTTTAGGAGAAACTTGAACTGTTGATATCAGTAGTTTAAAAGGAAGGCAAATAATACTTTCACTGCCCAAACCACCCTTTCAGAGTTTGATTAGCACACAAGGAACTCTGAACATTGGCATAAAGAATTTGAAAAATATTCAGTGACATTTAAAAACCCTCTAAATTTGGGCAAGAGCATCCATTATCTGCTTTGATACGTAATGTAAGTAGAGAGTAGTTTGCAAGAACATTCACTGGAGAGTTGAGCATCTGTTTGCAGGGACAGCACCCCACATTGTGCTTGGAAACTTGGGCTTGGGAGTCATCCCATTGGAGGGCAGAGAAAACACACACACACAGAGAACTGAAAAAACAGTAGCTGTGGTGAATTTTTCTCAGACCATCTATAGGTTTAATTATGTTAATCTAATAGTGAACAACTTTCATTTTAAAGCACCCTTCCCTCCACCCCCAAGTCTTCAGTGAATAGGAGCTACATTCACTGAATAAATCATTCCCTGGCAACAGTTACGCACATTATTGAAGTTGGGGGCAGCGATTTCTATACGGTTTTAAACAATGTCTATGTATTCTAAATGATGACAATTCTGTCCAATTTTTAAAAGATATAGACCCATTAGAGTTTTATAGTTCAGCATTTAGCAGCATCTGCAGTGCCATCTTTATTCTTATGCTGCAACACTTAATGCTTGATGCCATTATTCTGATTTTGAATTGATTTCAAGTAAAATACCTTATTTGCCATAAACTTTCATATTCTTTACCTAAGTAGGACTCCTCACAGATGCAATCAGTCATAATGCTAGAAGAACAGTTTGCCTTTAGCAGAAATGTAATAGTTCATGCTAATGACAGCAAAGCAAAACTTTGAGCAGCAAGCACATTTCCAAAGAGAATAAAACCATCTCTAAACACAACGCCTGAAAACTTTAAGAAAGCCTCCAAATGAAATCAATTAATCCTCCAACCATGATAAATTTCTTAACCATTTAAGAAACGCATTTCAGACTCTGCTGTGACCCTTTATCACCAGACCTAATGGATTACTTTATTAATAATGCACTGCTCTTAAAAGGAATTTTTCCGAAGATTCTACCATAAGAGAGCATTTTTGGAATGACTATGACAAACAAGCTGACATGTTCACGTTGTATTTATTAAAGATAATAAAATTTAACACTAACTCCAAAGAAGACGAATTATGTTCTGCTGCCAGGGTATCAAGTACACCTTCTACTGCATTAAAGCAAAATTAGAGCAGACTGATTTCCAAGAACAAGCTGCTTCTTTTGCCCTATTACCCAAGATGGAAAATGTCCTTACACTGTTTCAACGCTTGTTATGTCAACTAGACAATTATCACGTGTCAACAGCATCTGGGAATGAAGCATCATGACATCCTACCCAGATCCTTCAGCTATCTGGTCTGAACAAACACTAGGAACTATGTGATTGCCTGCCATACTCCTGCACAAAGCAGTTTGCTCCTCTTAGTCCTGCTACCTCCTTTCACTCCTCTTCTTCCCATAGGATGAGATTTCTTTAAAAGGATACCTAAGGTTATCAGTGCTCCAACTACAGTAGCCTCAATTTCTTGAATAGCTTTAGGCAATTACTTTACTACCCCATGGTTCTATCATGCTTCCATATTTGCCATTTCAGGGGCAGAGGGAAGCTCTAGGGAGAGCTGCCTCTAGCTCAACACTTGATCAGCTTTGGAGAAACAGTCCAAATGGTTTTTAGGTCCTTTATGACCAAACCGAGTCTCATGTTCTGCTGCCGAATGTGCTCCGATTTTATTCAGAATACTTCTTTGAGAACTTTTTATCTCCTCTTCATGAATATATTAATCCACTGCTGTACTTCTGAGTCACAAAAGGACACTGTGTCATGAACTAAAGCCAGACCAAACCTCCAAAATTACTCTAAAAGCATATGTGTGAAGATCAAGCCCTCAAAAAAACCAACAGCTAACTCAGCTAAGTAGGCAAAAATAAGGTCTTTGGTGACCTTTATTAATCATTCTTTGAATAAGCTGATGTCTGGGAAGATATGTAGGGATTCCTCATACATGGTAAGCTAGACACCAGTGGACCATGGAGGAGGTCCGTGGTAGAGGGGCACAGGAAAGAATGAGAGAGCTTCAGGAATATTGGGCAAAAGAAAATTGCCTAATTTTCATGTCACATGAGGAAAAGCCACTGTGCCATCTCCCCTTCTCTCTCTGCATGACTCCTCAATAGGTACCCCCCAGAAAGGTACGCTCAAAGGGAAACAAAAGATAGCAGCAGCACGCAGAACGGCTCTTCCTCCTACGTGGCACAATTTGTACCTGCTTCATTTCTGTGCATATAATGACTTTTATTGACACAACAGGACTGCTTGGACCTATGTCACTGGAGATAGGCAGGTGGATATGGAGAGACACCTCTGTATAGGCAACTCCATCTGGCAGCTGGCATACTCCCTTGTGAAGCCAGCCCACAGCTCTGCTGTCCTGGCCAGGGCGCTGTGGCACAGTTCCTGTCACTGACAGTACACAATCCATTTCTCAGCTTTTCTAATGCCAAATGCTGCGGGTTTTTACCTTCTGTGCGGGGCAAGATGGGCTCTCACACAACAGGGAACCCAACTGCTGCTACTAATCCAGTTTCAAATTACCTAATATTCATTGCCCTAAATACCTCCCATCAACCTAAGACCCATTCTCCAACCCCAATGCACACAGCCACTGAGTATCCATGTTTTTCCTTCCATTTTTGAACAAAATACAAAATTTCCTTTCTATGTAAAACCAAGGTACACGTTTAATGGAGTCCACTGATGTGTTATTTACTCAGCCTACTCTTGTGATCTGTTTAATCAGAGTTCTGCTTGAAAACACAAAGGATCCATGATTTGGGGTGCTCCTGTCTATGCAAACATCGGGATGAACACACAGCTGATCAGTGTTTTTACAAGTGCACACACACTCCACAATTTGGTTGAAGGATGCTATGTCTGGTTAACACAGCACAAGTTAGCTGAAAAGGAAACTTTCACCCCACACACACATAACAAAGAGCCATGATTTCTATTAGTGCATTTCATACCATACATGCTGATTACCAGGCTGTGCTTCATTGTTAGCAGAGATTACAGCTGGGATAAGCTGCAGCTTTTTCCTAATTGCTATTATGATGACTGAATTTTTGTTTTGTGTCAAGCATTATTCACACATTATACTCCAAAATTTGATCCCTCTATGATGCATTATTGATTCCATGCAGGCAATCATACTGCCGCCGATGTGAAGAATTAATTTGGGCTATTTTACTTGATTTGCATTGCTCCATCATAGCAGAACATAGTTCTGTGGGGAGGCACAAATTGAAAAGGGAGCTTTAACAAAATACAGAAAATGCTGCCATCCTTTAAAAGAGATGAATCCTAAGGAGGGAAAAAGAAAAAAACCAAAAAACCCAAACCCAGCACAACACGTGTGGTCCTGAAAGAAATAAGGTCAGTCAGCCAAATTCATCTTAGTCAGAGGAAGGTTACAAGAGTAGCCTTATGCCTCTAATAAAGTAAACTAGCTTGCTTCAACTTATATTGCCAAAGAAAACAACTGAACACCTCTGAGAGTGACACTGCTTCAAAGCCTTTGAAACCCTGTTAGCTTCATTTGTTTTCCCAGCATAAGCAATACTCAAGCACTTAGTGTGTCTTTCATCCACAGGCCAGTCAACTGCAAAGCTGATCTAGAAGATGGGTAACAGATGCTCCACATCTACTCATTTTTTTTTAAAGTTCTACTGTGTTAATAAAGGAATTTAGGAGATCTTAACAGAAATAAAGCCCATGATTTATTTTTTTTCCCCCCTCAATACGATTATTTCACAGTTTTGGGATGCCAACTTAATTAGCACAGAATAAATTCAGAAGGGCACAACTTACACACAGACTTTGATCTCACATTGGTCAACTCTTAGTCCAAATCTGATTGAATCTACATACAAGAGGGCACTGATAATGATGCATTTCTGCTTGGTCTCATATTTTAAAGGTGTCAAGTCTTTGTGAAAAGTCCACATTTTTTCATTGTCCCAAATACTTCATGAAACGAAACCTCACACGCCATCCCAGAAACCAAATGCAAATTCTACCTGCATGAACATGCCAGACTGAGAATTTTAGAAATCAAAGCTATAATGAGAGAAGACCTCAAAATGCTATGTCTAAAACACTCCATTTTTTTGGGAGGCAAGGAAAGGAGAGAGGGAAAAGAAACTTTAGTAGAAGACTTCTGGTCCTTCAATAGTCAAGCCTTCCTAATTAGTCCCCAGTGCAGTACTAATTCAGTTTTAAAATACTAGAAGACAGATATAGGTTGTGGAATAAAAATCATATAATTTCAACTTAATAGCAGCTTTCAGTGTTAGTCACAAAACACAGTTAGCATGACCCCAACAGCGGCAAGTAAGTGACTTTGAATTACAAGTTATTTTTCTCATAAATATTTTAAAAAGCAATACATATATTCAAGTAAAATCAATGCTCCTGCCAAAATGCCCAACTTCCAATTTCTCCAAGCCCTTTTGCTCCCAGTGAAAAGCTGTTTCCTGCCTACAGTGTTACAAATATTCAGTAATTTCTCCTACTTTCAAATGGCAACAGCCTACGCTATGACTTTTTTTTTTACACTTAAAGAGATTTCTAAAATAAATTTTAAAAGATCAGGGAAATCCATTACACGGCACACTTCATCCATTTATAAAGATGGAATGAAATAAGGAGATAATGGGTAGAAATGCCTGTTAGAAGTTAAGATGCAGTTCCCACTTTACATGCACAAAGTGCCGCCAAGGTGGAGGTCCTTGGCAAGAGGCAGCACCATCGATAGAAGTCCATGTGGATGGCTACAGAAACGTCCTGCTCTGCCTCAGTTTTAATCCTTGCTCTCAGGGTATGAGCTATGAGGGACGACCTAGGCTAAAAAGCAGCCCTTGAAAAAAAAAACTTAATTAAAAAGTTGCGATTGGACTTACCACCTTCATCCCAGAAACTACTGATGACTGAGCAGTTAAGTTGCACACCCTGGCAGACAACATGCAAAAGATAGCATCAGGTCATTCAGGCTACTCACTAACACTGTCTGATATCACTCACATTAATTTGTTCCCCTTAAGCATCCTTAATGAGGACTAGCCAGCTTAAAAAAATAAGTACATGTGAAATCCTAAAATAAGTCAAGCTCTCCTTCAGCTTCATTCATGAAATTACCTTCCAAATGAACCTCCACTTCTGCCATTAATTCTTAGAATAAACCAATGCTTTTTTTCCTGCCACAGCAGCTTATTAGCTTATTGTCATTATGTTTATAGCTATGAAGAAAAGCTGTGAGAAATAGATATTAGAGGCGCACATTAAAGAGACCTAAATGGCATGCAATGAAAAGGAAAGAAAATCTCAAAATTAGATTTACAATAAAAGCTGTTAAAACAAACAGGCTAAAATGGATATATTAACTTGCAGAAAGAAAAATCTACATAGATATTTAAAAAAAAACAACAAACAAGCTGTTTCTGCTATGTCCATCAGCAAACAGAGCCTGGAGTAAACCCTTCTTGGCTGTCCGATCATGTCAGAGAAGAGATAAAAAAAAAAAAAATAAAGAGCAAGCATGCTTTTACCTACACAAGAGAAAAACATCAGAAGCTCAAAGCAGAGCACTCTGAAATGCACAGTGCACACCTGCTTCAAAACTATTTATTTCTACATTAGCAGCACACAGAAGACACCAAGCACAGGCTTACACAATCTCAGCCCACCTACCGTCCTCCTTGTCCAGCACCATCATCTCCGCAATCAAGAAAAGTCTGGGCACAGATGCTTCTTCTCCAGGAGCCTCCGCTCAGGGGAGAGGAGAACAAGTCTCTGGGAACACAAATGAGCTACGGTACAGCTGATCGTCCTTTAGCAGCAAGTGAGCTCTAATTACCCAGTTGTCCAGCTTTTAACCTAGATTGCACTCAGTTAGAATTACACTCAGAAATAAAGCACTTTGCAGATACAAAAGCAGTCTCACCTACTTTTGTGCCTCAGAATTGCAAGGAACTAAAACTGCAATTTATAAAGAAGGGGGATCAGAGCTGTTTCTTTGGTTCTCACCTTCTAAATGGCTCAATTTACACAGTATAATCTATTTTAATGTAATTGCCTTTGATAGCTCATAACCCTGGCTGTTGCAACTACACAGCTTTCAGCCTTATAAAGTGTTTTCCCTTTGGATTTAAGCTGACTCTAAATCCGAAATTATATTCAGAGAGGGTAGAATACCTAAGCCCGACTAGTGCTGCCTCTGCCTCTCAATTGGTGAGCCTTGCACACTTGCAATGAATAAATGCGCGCGTTTCGCAGGGCCCCCTCGCGTGCTGCTGCCGGGGATTCCTGGCGGAGCGCGGCTTCCCGGCTCAGCAGCACCACCTGCAGCCCGCCCGGCCCCCGCCCAGGTGCCGCTGGCCACGGGGCCACCTGCGCCGCCGCCGCTTTGTCCTCTGCGGGGCCAGGGCACGGGGGATGCTCCAGCTCTGCTCCCTGCGAGCGCGGATTTTGTCTGACACCGCACAGCAGCTCGGGCAGGTCAGAGGCTCGGAACTCTCCGCAGCTGATGCCGGCTGCGTTACACCAGCCCCGCTGCTCCCAGCCGCATTTCACACATCTCTGGTGACCTAAAACTTGATACTAATTTTCTGCACAAATATTTTGGGTTTGTTTTCACGTGTCGGTATTAGTTTCAGCGTGTACTCCAGAGAATGCAGCTTCATTTTCACTAGGTCGATATTAAAATGAATTTACCTAATCAAACACGGTACAAGCCCTCACAGGTTTGCTCCACTTTTCAGAAATGCCCAAATATAAAGTGACAAGTTGGGAGCCCACGTCTTTTATCCTTCATCCTGCACCTCTCAATCCTTTTTCAGACAAGTCATATGTTGTCTCCAATGGCTCTCGTAAGGATTGTGGGATCAGATGCTTCGCTACCAAGATCAACAGCACCGTTTCACTCATCTCAGCCTTTTAATCTGAGAAAACATTTCATTTCTGCTTTAATGATACTTCTTCCTCCCCTTTACAACTGATACAACGGTACTCTAAAGAGCATGATAGCGGGCTCCAGTTATATATCCTTAATACTGATTTTTAATTAGATTCCTTATCCCCAGCTGAAGTGGCTTTTCCTTCCCCCTTCATTCACAATACTTAATCCTAACAGTCCTTGAGAATATTTGATGTTAAATGTATCATTCTACATTGAACTGTTTTCATCTAGTGCTTCCAACAACTCCTGTTTCCTAGTGATACTAGTTTGCAAGTGTTGAATATGTATTTTAGCGTAAGAGTGCAACCACCATAAATAATCACTTTCTTTCAGGGAGTGTCACAAGCTAAAAAGGAGGAGGACTTTATCCCAAAGATTAAAGTCTAATAGTTAAAAGCATCCATGCAAAAACTAACAAAACCGCAGGCTTTTTTAGGTTTGAGGCACTTTAATACTTTCAATATACCATTGGCCTCCATCAGAAAATGGTGAACTCCAAAAATGTTCTATCTTTGTCTGCGTACTTTTTAACCCTGTCACCTTCAAAAAGGGCAGAATTACCCCAAAACATATGGTACATTTCAACTTCCACTATTTGGTAACTACAAGAAAGGCAGGGTTTTGATAAAACTGACGTTAGCCATTGTCTGTCACAGCTGACTTCTGCAGCAGAGCAAACTAGCAGACATAATGCACTCATGAAAAAATACGCAGTACCGGATCAATGTACATTTTATTCCTTTACTGCTCCATCATGTCATAGAGGCTGGATTACTCCCTGTGCAAACAGACTTTTTTAAACACTTTATCTGCTTACTCATTTCACACGCCAACAATTAAAAATAAAAGTTTTCTAACCCCCAACACGTTTGTACAGCAATTTAAGTCAACTACAATTAACACAATCTGTTGGAATTAATCATGCTACCTGATGTCAGTTTACTTTTTTAAGCAGAAATCTGGTCTTTGCAATCAAAACATTTATGTATTTGAGAAATATCGTAACTCTCATTATCTCGAAATTTATAAATGTGCTGCACGGTGTGTAGGTTGGCATGCCCACAGCAAATTCTGCCATGATTTATGCAGTGGAACTGACTAAAATGCGAGCCTTGAAGTTCTTCTCTCTCAACCTTTCTCTCCCCCACCCCTCTTGTCCCTCTTCTCTCGGTTCCTAACATTTGTTCAGGGAAGATACCTGCCAAAGTTCCACTGTGAACCAGTATTTTCTGATATCAAGTCATGTTGCATCAGTCAAGTTATATTATGTCACTTCAAACATACAAAATGCTGTTACCTCCCTGACATAACTTGACGCGATGCCACAACACATCAAGTCAAAAACATTATTACTGTTGTTATTTTTTCAGTCTGCCCCTTCATCCTCAGTGGTATCTGTGAAGAGCCACAGAAAAGTATTATTGAGTCTCTACTACTTCTCGGCACCGCAGAGCGTGCCTGCCAAGGAAGCTTTTCGCTCACAAACGCGGAGCGGAAGCACAAATCCACAGTTATCGCACCGCTGGGGCGATCCTGGTGTCACACTGGGGCTGGCACACACCCATAAGGCCCCAAGCTGAAAGAGTGGGCAGCTGCCTCTGAGGCCATGGCCATGGCCCAGCTTCCCAAGTAGCCTTCAGGGATGCAAAAGCAAGGGGCACATATCTACAAGGCAGCAAGTGTCCTCCTTGCTATGCACCAGGACTTCTGGGAGGGGTAATCCTGAAATCCTGCCTTCTCTGTGCAGTAATAACTATGAATACCCCCACTGCTGCCAGAGACCTCAAAAGAAGAAAACCCCTCAAAGAAAAACCCTACATGGCAAAGCCTCTTAAATCAAGGGGAGAACTGGAGAGTAGCCACAACGCTGGGATTTTTAGATGGTAAAAATCAGACCGGCTTCTGGGAAAAAGAAAAATAAAAGGGAAAAAAGAGGGCCATTTATGGGAGTAAAACAGACCCATTTTTATTAACAAGCTCATTCAAGCTTGATTTCAAAAGGAATTGGTTTAGTTAGCAAAAGCTTACATTTTAGTCCATTTGTAACCTGTGCAGGTCCAGCATCCCCTTTTAACATTCACAGATGAGCGGGCAAGTGGAGCCCATTTGAATCAGGCAGAAAGAAACTTGAAAAGGTAAAATGACCTCTTCATAAAAAGAGTTTCTTCTCTGAGTCTCACCTCCTATACCCCATTTCTCCAGTGCACCTTTGAAAGTCACCATCATTTCTCCTCGAGCATAACTAGTCCATCAACAGCACAGGAGATTCCTAGGCATTACCGCACCTTGTTGCTCTGATCTTCACATCCTTCTCATCAGGGGTTTGTTTCCTACTTTGCTCCTTTTTTAAGTGCACCCCACACTAATTTCCTCTTTACCTCTCCCACCCACCACCATTATTCCCTTTTATACAGCCGCTCGTGAAATCTCCTGGAAGGAGGCTGTTGAGAACTGTCTGGATAATCAACGGTTCTAGTTTCATTTCCTTACAGCACCACCACACCGGCCCCGAGCTCCTTGTGTTTAATGAGTGTGTCTGCGACACTTGAAAGAGCCCAAACATCCCTATTAGGAAACCCTCTTCAGATCCCGGTCTCTCCTCGCAGCTCACCTGTGCCTCTCGCCCCTGCAATGGAGGCAGCATCCTGCTGGCAGCCTGTCAATCACAGGGAAGCAGACACAGGTCGGCAGGCACCCCCTGACAGAGAGTCACGGGGATGAAGACATCACCCAGTTGTTATTATTATTAACGGGTATTAATAGAGATGTTAAGGGCCCTTCCTCCCTTTTCCTCCAGCAGCTGAGCAAAATCAGGGGACTCTTCCAACGCAGGTCACCCCTGAAAGTGAGGTCAAGGAGAAACACAAACCTTGTTCCACACATCAGTAAGAAATTACCCGTGTTTAATTCCTCGGTCATTACTTCACGTTTTTACCTTACTGCACAGGGAGCGAGGGATGAGAAAAGTCTTTCTACTGTTACCTCTCCCTGACCAGTTAGGTAAGTTCATTCCCTCTTCTCCAACACACGCACTTTCCACTGGAGCACTACAGACCCCATTAATAACACTACATCAGTTTACTTCAGAGGACTTCAAGAAACTGGAAGAAAGAAAGATGCTGGGAAAGGGATTCTCCGAGGGCCCAGAGGCATGTGACGAGCGTGCAGCGAGCGAGCTCCCCGCGCACCTCTCTGGGGCAGTGAGCATTTAACCTTGTGGTTGTCAGCGCTTCGGCCCCCTCCCACACGGCCGCTCTCACAAGCCAGCCCGGGATTGCTCTTCGTGCCCCGTCCCACTCGGCGGTGTCGCGGCGGACGGACTCCCCCCGTTCTGAGGCAGAAACTCCAGATCAAAAGAATAGGGGAAGGGAGGGAAAAGAGGTGGGGGGGGGGGGGGGGGGGGGGGAGGAAAAAAGAAAACAGCGAAGGAGAGCATCTCCCACTTGTCCCTTGAGCCTGACATCCACTTTTCCGAGTTGGAGCCCCCGCCAGCCCGACACAGGGACATTCTGTGGCCATTTACACAAGCACGCAGGGCCGCAGTGGGAGCGCGGGGCGCCGTTCGGGCACCCGCGGCCTCGGGAGCCACCGGAGGTGGCCCGGCGGGGACACACGCTGAGGCCACCGGCGCCGATGGCGGCCCGGCGCGGGGGCTGCGGGTGTCAGACGCTGCCCCGCCGGCCGCAGACGCAGCGGGGCCGCGGCCGCGTCCCCGGCGCGCTCCCCGCCGCCCCGCCCGGCCTGGCCACCGCGGAGAGCGACCCGCGGGTGCCCCGGGGCCGCCGTCCCGGGCGTCCCCGGACCCCCTTTGTGAGCGGAGCGCTGCGGGACAGGCCGGGCAGCAGCGCCGTGCCGCGGCGCGGGGCAGCTCCCCCGACCCCGCTGCCTCCCTCCGTCCCTCCGCCCGTGCCTCCCCGCCCGCCGCCGGGGCGCCCGGGCGGGAGCGGCGGGCCCCGCGCCCCGATCCCACCTACCGTCCTCCTTGTCCAGCACCATTGTCCCGGGCGCCGAGGGCGGCCGCCGCCGCTCCGGCTCCTTGGGGCGCTCCCCTTCCAGCCGCCGCTCTCGGCTCCGGGGCGGGCGAGGCGCCGGGCCGGGCACCGGGGCGCTGCCGAGGCGGGGGCAGCGGCGCGGCCGCCCCGGCGCTGCCCCGGGACGCGAGTTTGGAGCGGGGCTGCGGCGGGCTACGGCCGCGCTGGGCGCCGGAGAGCTGGAGCCGGGCTGCTGCACCAGCCGCCTCGCCCCCGGCCCCGCCGCTGCAGCTCGAGTGCCAGTTTAGGGATCAAAGAAGAAGGGAGGGGTGGGGGAGAGGAAAAAGGTAAGGGAGGACCAATATCGGGGGCTGCTCCCCCTGCTCCGTCCTTCCCCAACCTGCGCTGTCAAAAATTGTCTTAATGTAATCGCGTGTGATCGCTCGCAACCTCTCTCCCCTTTGCTGTTGCTACTGCAAGAGCTTTCCAGGCTTCTAAAGTGCTTTTCTCTTGATTTCACTCTAAATCTAAAATTATATTCAAAGGAAGGGGGGGGTGGGAGGGAGGAAAGATGTGAACCTATCACTGGAAGCAAAAGCACTTGCCGCCTGCCTCGCTCGCTCGCTCTCTCTCTCAATTTATGTGCTTTGCACTCTCTCCTGCTGCTGAATAAATGCACACATTTCCCAGGGACCCTCAGATTCCCCTGTTAATTAAATCAATTCATTATGCTCAGATCTGATTAGCAGCCCCTTCCCCCCCTCTTTGAATCAATTATTCAATACACAAACATAATTGCCTGTGCCAGAGGTGTCTAAGTATTAGCTTATTTAACTCCAAGGACACTAATTACCCCTAGGGCAAGGGAACTTTTCTCATTAATTCTGACAAAACACAAAAGCACAGTTAAAGTGTGTGTGTATATACGTGTGTGAGAGAGAAGATGGGGGAGCGTATAGCCGATGAAGGGAGGCATTACTCTAACACACGTGTTACTGTATAAATAAGCTCAATTTTTCTTTCTACCTTCGCTTTAGATTTTCCCCCACGTCTTGCCTTCTCTAAACTTGCCCCGTCTGCCTCTCTGTTTTTAAAGTAAGGAACAGATTGGCATTGCAATGGTGTCAGTTCTGGAGTGAAAGTGCTCGCATCCAAAACCTAAAAGAAAAAAGTATATGGGACTGATGGGGAGAAAAGCAGAATTTGAAAATAGCTTAGTAAAGCAGAAAACTCTGTGGCAGACAATCTTCTGTACTTTAAAAACCCGTGAAAGGAGTAGCCCTCTGAAGCAGCAGGTAAGATGATACATAATCTAGTAGGTACTGGGAACAGTTCTGAATTGTTTACCATTTGAATTAATGTCAGTGCCCACTATTAATGTACTTGCTTCCTACGTTTACCATAATGGGCTTGATTTCCATTAGCTGAAGCTGGAATGCTAAAAAGAGCCTGGGCAAGACTGATGCAAACCGAGATCGACCATCATTGTGGTGTCTGAGACGCATGACTTCTGGCTGGCGTGTTACCCAAGTTTTACCTCTCTGTGAACTTCCTTTAAATAAAAAAAAAAAAAAGGGTAAGAAAAAAAGAAGTAGTAATTGATTCCCCCAAATTAGGTTTTTACTTTCTAAAGACCTTTATTGTTCATGTCCTCAATGTGCACAGAAGTATTGAAGATTTTCTTTTTGTTTCCTTAGGCAATGCATGAGCTGATCCATTAATCCATTTGGCTTTATATATCAGGAAACTAATATTAGCTCAGCTCATCTATTAGCTTTTATTTAGGTCCCACCATGTTGCCTTTTTTTGGAGTTTTCTTCAGGCTGGTTTCCCTTGAGGGGAGCCAGACAATTTCTGATAGATTTTAGGGGAGATAGTGCTGCACATCATCTCATGGGAGCTGTCACAACCTCAGTTCCCCATCTTCACATTCACCCCTGTCAAGATACCCATTATTAAACTTGCCTGTTTGGCAACTCTCCCCACTCTCTTTAAGGCACACCTTGTACACATCACCTATAGCCAAGCGGGTCAAAAGCCCCACGAGCACCTCCTCTTCATCCCTACAATAAACCAAACAAACCCATAGCTAAGGCAACAAACAATAAATATGACTGGGAACATAAAGCTGCGTTTCATTAGTGCAGTATGTTATTCTGTGAGTACACACATATAAGGATAAAAATGCTTTCAGCTTTGTAACACTACAAACCCTGTTAATTCTCTGGTTTTTAATTTCCACCCTGTGGCACATACTGCACCCACAGGAGCTTGGTCCTTCTAACTCCATGAATCTTTTTTTTTTTTTTTTCTCCTTTGAAAGAACACAGCAACTCTTGAATAATACTGACCCTGGAGAGCATCGTGCATCAACTCATTTCTGAGCATGCTTTTGGTCCTAGAGCCCACTCCTCACTGTGCCAAGGAGACTTTTGGGTGCAAAGCCAGAATTTCAGGATCTTGGTATGCAAATCTTAAGCCTTAATTCTGAGCTTGCCACAGGGGTGGTGTGGTTTCATCTAAACACAGACCTCCTGAGTGGCAGAAGTTTGTCTGCATGCACTGAAGCTCAAGGTCACTGTTGGGATGCCAAGGGTAGAACAGGAAGAAACTGAGAAAACAGAAACTGACTTTGGTATCGTTCTTCAGAGGTGATGTTCGCACCTGAGCTGAGAGAGGTGGGGTCACTGGGCATGAAAGAGACCTGGAGGGAAAAAGCAAGAGAGAGTTTTGCACGTGTGTAGGACCATGAGAAAGCATCACACAAGGGGAGAAAAATAATGCCAAAACCACCAAAACATTCCATTCCCAAACACACATCCTGCAGTTTGAACAGTCTGCTGCAATCCTGCTGTTACAGTCATGGGAATTTTTAGGTTTACAACTTTAATAAGGTGAAGAGACCAACCCCAGTGTAAAGGTCCCCACTCTACGTAAATTACTTTTTCTAGTGTGGTGAAACATTGTCCTGAGTGTGTTCCCATTACATCTGCTCAGTGAGTAATTTCAGAGGAGTGAGAAAGTTTCAGTAATTTTTGAGCCTCCTTCACCCAGTAGATTAAAAGTCTCATACAAAGAATTTTACCACACTTATTTTTTTTCAGAACCTTGACACTAGAGAGGAACAGCTAGATTACTCCTTTAAAAAGCGCTTGTGTAGGCAACCGGCCCCATAACGAGTTACTGGGAAAACTTGACACGGATCAGTGTCTGGGAATAAGCCTCAGCTCCCCAGCCCTCCGTTCTCTGGAACAAAGCACTAAAACAGCTCGCTGCTGGAGGAGGACCAGACAACACCGTTGCTGAGGTGCCAGTTCATCACTGATGTGCACTGGTGTTCATTCAATTATGGTGCCTCACGCGCTCCCTGGCTAGGCAGTTCTGAGAAGCCATCGCGCTCAATACTGCAGAAACTACAGAAAAAAAGAGAACAGCTGTGCTCTGCCTAGGAAGGTTTCTGGTCCAATACTAATTCCTGCTATTCCTGGTGCATGAGGGAAGAAGCATGCAGAAATAAACACCCCTTTGTGCAGCAAGGGCTAGGGCTCAGACCTCTGGGTCTAACTTGAGGCTCTTGCTTACTAGCTGCTCTTACTTTTTTCCTTTTTGCTTGAGCACAGGCAAGAGAAAATGAAGTTTCTTAAGAACAACGCCCCATTCTTATTAAATTGCAAAGTCCGCAATAAACTTAAGTCAAGCCTTTAGCAGACCCATGAGGTTTCATATTATCCTATGCTTGAGTGAGGCAGATGACTGGAGCAAAAACCAGCTAATGACATAAAAGCATTCTTCTACTTTCAGTCTCTCTTAATTAAGGACTTGGTTAATGTTTCAGTGTTGGGAATTATAAAGCTTCATCAGGGAGGTTAATATGTTTTTTATTTTATCTTTCAGCTGACAGGATTAAAAAAAATTCAAAATAAAAGTGAAGGTGATTAAGTCCCGTGTGCCAGTCACAATCCCACAGTGAAGCAGCACCAGGCCGTACCAAAGACTACCCTGCACATGGTGAATTTAGCAGTTGTTTTCAAAGTCAGATTTCTCAGCAGATGAGACTTTTATCTGCCAGTTTGACACAGGGGTTTTATTTCTTGAATTCACAAAAATGACCAAGACGATTTGCACAGGTCTGTACTAAATTAGCTATAAGACATCCCTATATTTTTGCCCATTTCAGAATCACTTGCACCTACCCTGCTGGTGTCAGAAGAGAGTGACCAGGGGCCTGACCTCATACCACAATTCAGCAGCCCTGTAAAGGAGGAAAATCACAAGTGCTCTGAAAAGTTATGTTCACACAGAACACGGGTGGCAGTTCAAAAGACCACTTAAATACATACCTGAGATCTACAGACCTCAATTATTTCTAAACTCTGGCTTGCTCTACTTCTCTGCCTACGCATTGTGAAAATAAATCACTCGGTTCTGTTACTATGTTTTGAGTGAAATGAATGTTAAATATTTTCATGAATGTAGGCTATTCTTTAAAAAAGAAAATTGTGTATTAAAAATACAGCATTTCCTTTGATAGAAGAAAATGGCAAAGCTTCAAAAATAAAATCTCTAGAGAATGAGTTCTTTGCCATTGTGATATAAGGCTAGAACTTTAAGCCGTTAGGCTTTACAGTCTGTAATGACCTTTTAGAGAAATTTACAGTGGATAAATTAGTTATTCAGAAGTTTTCCTGCTCCTCTCCATAGCAAAAAGTTAAAAAGAATTTTTTTTTTTTTTTTTTTTTTTTTTTTTTTTTTTTTCAAAACTAAAAGTAGCAACACCTAAATTTTTGGTCTGTTTCTTGTTTTGTAAGAAGTTTAATGGGCAGATTCTGTACCTCTCGTGTCCAGAACAGCTCAGCTGCAATGAACTCTTTTCTACATGACAAATTGGCATCAGGAAGGTTTTCTGAAGGGGTATAAGCTGCTGGGGAATCAGGCTGCGTGTGACACACTGCAGATCTGCCAGCATCTTCCTGGTACCAATACAGGGGAGGAGAAGGGCAGGTCTACGGACCCAAGAGAACAGGCTTAGAGGAGGCCCAGACTAGGAGCTGGGATAGGCTGGATTTCCCTGGGAAAAGCATAAATAGAGGAGATGCTTTTCCAATAGAAGCTTCCTTTCTCCTCCCACCTCCCAAAACTCTCCCAGGCTGAAGTGAGGTGTGTTCTTCCACTCATATGGTCCATCAGGTCTCAATAGTGATGTAAGATTTCAATCCATATCAAACTGAAGTTCAACAAAAGTTCAGGAATGCACCTTTAGCCCAACTTTTCTGAGCAAACCAGCACACGGACTCTGCCATCTCTTCACACAGCAGTGCCTGTGCAGAGTTTCTTTAAAGTATGTGGAAAAGAATCCTTAACACACATACCCCAACAAAAAAAACCCACCCCCAAACTTATGAGTAAACTCTAGCGGCAGTGTTTTTATAATGTCCTTCACTTTCATCTGGAGCAATAATTGACTTTTCCGTATATTCTTTTTGACTTCAAAGTTCATTGTTACTGCAATGTTCTCCTGCAGATAGTCCTGCCTTTTACTCCTTACCTTCGTGGGTGCAGTAGGTAGACCTGAAAGACAAATCTGGCGTCCATACACCTGTCTCAGTTGTTTCATGGAGGAATCCAGTGAGACAGTGTCTGGTTCTGGAGTGACACGTGGAGCTCTCGGTCTTGTTGCCACATACTCTGTTATGCTCAGAGCTTCTTGCTCCCAGCCTGATGTCAAGCAGAGACTAAACAAATGTGAGATGGGTGAACAGAGACAGAGCCATGGAGCTGCCTTTTCATAATCTCTTACTATCAGCTCTTCTTTAAGCTGCAGCAGCACACAGGGGTCCCAGCCACAGAGCTAGACCACAACATATTGTCCAAAAATCCCAGTGCCCTTCTTCAATAAGATGGTTTCTTTCTTCACTGCCTCGCACTAAAGAGACCAGGCAAAATTGACACAGAATAGTTGGAGATGGAAACACATGAATTGAAAATGCAATGTCAGGCTCATGTTGTTTTGTGATAACAATACCCTAAGACACTGCCAGTGTCCCCTATGTTTTGTGGCTCCCTCTGCCTCTACTTGGCATGGTTGATGTTTGCCAGGTCTTCATAACATCATTCTAACAACATATCATCTAAAATTGTTGATTCCGTAGGAAAATGGCTGCTGGCAGAGGAGCAGTAGGTGCACACAAAGGATGTGATATGGCAGCTGAACACACAACAGAGGAATTCCAGCTATTGCCATGTCAGGGAGGGTCTGTTGCACTGGGCTGTGTTTTGCACATGAATTCATCAACATCCAGTTCAATCTGAATCTAATGGTGATAATCTTCTTGATTCAATAATGTGTGAGATGAGAAAACACATACACAAACCAAAGAGATGGATATTTTGGAGTTTATTTGTTTTAAAATAAATCCACCCTGTGAAATTACAAGATTTCTCTCTGAATCCAAAGACAGGAACAAGTTCAATGAAGATGAAAGTTAGGGAAGATGTTCTGATAAAAGCAGGCAGGTGGAGGCTCTAATGAAGGCATACACTACAGTGCACATCTTGCCAATATTTCTTAATGAATAATATGTGCGCTCAGATGAGAATAATATTGATTGAGGTCTGCAGGGAAAGTTCTCTAGGAAAAATTTTTATTCTAGGAGCAGAGTCCTTTTTGGAAGATTTTGATCTTTTCCTGCTGCAATGTTTCTCCTCCCCTCTCTTTGTGCTACCCAAAGCAACTGACAGCCAAAAAACGAAAAGCTTCCCCTGCATCTAATGTATCTATCAGATCCAAAAAGAAATTTATATACCAGTACTAAGAATGGCTGCACCATTCTCCTTAGCTGGTAGAGGACACAGCAGTGTGTAATTAGGACTGGATTACTTCGCTCAGAACTGGAACAGAGAGCAGATGTCTTGCATTAATATTGGCATTTGATTTCACACACTTTCTTTGCCATGTTTGCAAAACCAATTTGCCTTCCTATCTTGGATCTTGCCTTTCATTTACTCTCAGGCTGCTGTAATGCAAACAAAAAGCCACCAGTGGCAGTATGAAAGTACATGTAGAAGTTCAGGCCCATACAAATTGGGTAGAGCTTATGATTTAATTACTAACATAAAATATCAAGTTCTTTTGTGATTATGTTGATGAGAGTGGTATGGTCGGTATGTTCCAGTGGCGACAACCCAGACAAAAGAGATCATGACATTATAATGCATTTGTGAACATAAGCCAACAGTAAAGAAAGATACACCTCTTCCAAATCAATGTCATCAGACTCAATTTGTAATACATATGAGAGATGCATCTCCCTTCTCAAACATAACCAACCTTTTCTTCACTTGTTTTACCACACAGGGGACTTCAGTCTTGATTTTGCTCCAGTTCAGAGTTGCATATACAGAATCCTTCCAGAGGGCCTACAACAAAATTTCACGCTGTTAAAAATATTGGCCCCAATTCTGAACTGCGGCCAGCTTGCATTTGGTAGCAGCTTTATGGCTGCAGCTGGGTTCTGGAGGTTTCTTAGGAGGAAAAGATGATCTGCCTTAACTTAGGAGCATCCAGAGGCTGATCATAATATTCCATATTACAGCAGCACAGAATAACTGTAATATGGGCAGCATGCAGGCAGCAGCGTGATGCTGACAAACTCTAGAGTCAATACAGGGATGCAACCCAAATTGCCTCACCACTGAAACTCTGCTGCAGTGGTAGCTTTGGCTTCAAGACACACCGTTTGCTTTACTTGGTGATGGAGAATGCCCTTCAGACCCTGCCCTGTAGCACCAGGAACACACCTGTACCACCTGTTTGCAGGTGGCAACACCTGCTTGTATCATGCAGAGCTTTTCCTAGAGGGATGCTTGGGAAGATGACACAACTCTACCCAGACCTATATCCAAACCCAGATCTATTGATATTGCTCCCTTGTGATGCCAGACACTTAGAGAAGGGGGTGATTTCTGTGACAGGGTCTGAGAGACTGGGAGATTTTTTGCTTGTAGATCACCAAGTCCCTTCCCCATGAAAAACTGTCCCTTTTTTGTCTGCCCTCTGTACACAATGGCAGCAACTCCCCTAGTCCTAAAGAAGGGCCATGTGTTGGACATCTGAACAAAATGACAAACTAGGAAAAGACAACTGAAATCAGAAGGGTAATTTCACATTATTCTGGCCCATCAGCGAAGGACAGAAGTGCAAGGACTAAAATAAGAAAATAACCAGAAGAAATGATCGTGGTTGCCACAGCTCTCTTTAAGCAGGTGAGAAACTCAGTCTGAAAGCTGTAAAGATAACTACAGAAATGATATCATTCTCTCAGTGAGAGCTAGAAAGCTCCTGGGCTCGCAGGGAGGTCAAGAAGTGAGAGCCCAGTGGATCATTTTGTTGCGTTTTTAATGCTTCATGGCACAGGGTCAGTCAGAAATCCCTGTCCTGAGGTCGTGGTTGGGGCAGTCTGGAAAGCAATCTTTTCTGTTACTGGCAAGGCCCTGCTCAGGCTCTGCTCTTTCTCACAGATTATTACAGCTCACTCCTCCTGCTCATCATGCCATGCTTAAATTCACCCTGGGCACTGGCATTCAGCTTCTCTGCGATCACAGTGGCCCCAAGGACCTTCCTCGTGGCATTCTGTCCAGGCTGTTGCAATGTGGTGCAACAAATAGCCATCCAAAGCTAACCCTGGGCAGCATTTGGGGCAGTAAAATTCCTTACTGTGCCTATTGGTAAGCAAGCACTAATATTTATTTTTAGCTCCACATTTAAATAGCACGACTAAGACAGAATGAGGAACGTGAATGGCAACAAACTTGTCTGATAACTAAGTAATGAGTCCTATTTTTATGGCACTAGCCCCTTGTCAATGCAGCAGTGTGGTTACACTTGACATGTGGGGAAACAGGGATAATCATCTGTCTCTGAACCTGCCTAGGAGATAGTTTGACCTAGAAGTTTGACTCAGAAGAAGCTGAGAAGCACAGTTTGGAGGGCCTCCTAATGACTACATCTGTTTTAAATAGACATATTTTGACTATAGCTTCCATACCAAACAGTCACTGGAGTCAAGTGATCACTTAAAAAGGCTGAGATACAACTCTGCAGTATTTTACAATGGATTTAATAGCTAAGCCTTACAGGAAAAAATACCACCCTGCAAGCACACAGCTGAAGCACGGACATTTAATGAATGCTGCTCACTGCCTAAATGTGAATTCACACTACAACACTCTTGCAAATGATCTATAATGCCTCGCATTGCTAGTATATCAAATTTGCATAAATATACCTCAAATATTTATAAATCAATAGATATAAGCATGCGTTTAAAACTGACTATCAAAAGTGCATACATGCAGAGTTCTTACATGCTCTAATTAATCCAAATAATCACATTTTGCCTTATTAAATTAAACATTATATGGATAAAATATAGCTTGCCATCTAAGCACTAAAATACTGTTAGAAAGAAACACTACTGCCAAAAAAGCAACGAGAAAGAGAACGTGCCCGTGGAAGAACACTTAACTGAAATGTGGCTGCAGGGTCCAATGCCATGGAATGACTAACAATAATGTATATATTACTTTAAACAAGCGAGCAATTTTGGATAACTTTCCACTTCTCTGTCTGGCACTCCAGTTTCAGCCTAGTGAGCTATAACTGTGCAGGAGGAGCAGAAAGCAGTAAAAGAGCCTGCTAACCCTCTTGCCCATTTAAAAAAGGTCTCCTCAAGAAGCAATGAGAATTCCTTATTTCCTTCAGCTGCTTATTTACTGGTACTCCCCTGCCTTCATTTAATCAGAGATAAAAAAGCAACAGCAACAACTGTCCCTGATAGTTTTTAAACTCTTTCCAACTAAGAAACCCTTTACTTATCAAGAGGTAAAAAGAAGCACTGAGGACAGCTGCGGAGTTTGGAATAAATTTCTTGGTGGGTCCCACTTTAAAGGTTTTATACACCTAAGAAATCTAACCCTGACTGAAAGGAAGTGATTAAAGTTTTTAAAGACTACAGAGATTTTTACACAGAGTAGTGTGATACTCAGGACCAATTAAATGTCATTTTAAGTACTTAG